>NC_061827.1:30094230-30111730 GCF_019202785.1 Penaeus chinensis | reverse complement strand
TTACTTCTCTATGTCCCAAACCCCACGGGAGGGAGAAGAGAAGTCCTCGCGGGCGACGTAGTAGGTCCCTCTGGCCGTATAGAGATCCGTGCCTTTCGCGGCTACTACCCAGATCCAGAGGAGACGTTTACCAAGAAAGCGCATGGTTAAGAAACAGCTTAAAACATACAAGTAGAAAGAAGAGAAGAGCGGAAAGTGAAGCGATAGGAGGTTCTAAGAGAAAAGGCGAACAACGGGCAGGCAGTAGAGAGGACAGGGCCGTACGTCGTAGGGACCTTAGCCGGTAGACGGCAAGCAACAGTAGAATCTAGGAGTACGAAGGAGAGAAGACAGCCGTAAAGGTAAACAAAGGCGTTAAGGAAAGAGAAAAAAGTACGCGGAATCAACGAGAGAGGAGGCTTACGGTAATAAAACAAGACTAGGTAGCGCTTTTAAGATAGTAGTTACAATCAGAGATAAGGTGAGGAAGGAAGAGCTAAAGGATACGTAGAGCTAACGAAGTCAGAGGGCAAGAAGAGCATGCAGGTCCTAGAGACAGGCTATGTGAGGAGTGTAGAAGACCATAAAAGAAATAGCCAGACGTGGGCAAGAGGGGAGCGAGCGTAAGGGATGGCAAGCGATATGCTGGAAGGTCGTGTAGCGAGATAGTGCATTCGTTACTGGGTTGAAAACAGTTATCCGTATTTGGGCTAAAAACGTTGATACGCGGGAGCGGTTAGTAAATGATGATCTCCACTAAGTGAGCCGAACAGCGACCGGAAAAGCTAGAATAAGAGGGAGGACAGATTGATGCGGTATACAAAAGTAGAAAGGGAGAAACAAGAATTACAAAAGACCAGGATCGACACCAAATGTAACAGTAAGCCGTTGGAGAAGCGCCGACCTGTCGATTATACGGAAGGTTAAGTAGGAAGATGTAAGATATTATAAGCTAGAGAACACCTGATAACTAGAGAGACAGAGTTCAGAGAGGTCATCCGAAGTTCAGGGGGTAGTACTGTTCCTCATTGACCGAGAGACTACACACGAGCGGTTAGTGGTTTTGTCACACTCGCCTCGTCTCTCTGGTCAAATCTACCCATAGAGTCACCAGTCCTCCCTGCACCCCTACCACTCACATGTGCACCAAAGATCGAGTAGAGTCAACAAAGAAGCGGCCAAGATATAATCAGGGATAGATCAGAGTTGCTGAAAGTCAAAAGTAGCGTAGATCAAATACTAGTATCAAAAGCCAAATAGAGTATGTGACCCGACAAAAGCAGGATAGCAGCCGTACAGGGAGAACGGTCGAGAGCCTCGTTTAAGGCCACAGTTGACTAGGAGAAGAGATAAGGAGTAGAGTAGGCATGCGAGACTGTCTACCTACTTATCACTACTCCCTCGGTCGAGCTTCATCTCCACTCCTACTCCTTGCTCTCTGTGCCCCTTTCTACGTGCCTCACCTCCTCCCTCGCTCCATCGCCTCCTCCATTTCTACTCACTTCTGTATTTCACTTATCCTTCCGCTCTCTCTCCTCTATCCCATTTACCTCGGCAGCAAACTCCTTTTACTTCTCCATTACTCGACACATCTTAATGCTACTATTCTCTCCAGCATGGCATGTATTGCTCAGGGAAAAGATGGAAAGACGAAGTGAAGAGATTCTACTAAGAAGAAGGAGCAAAAGAGAGATGGAGGGAAACGGGAAGGAAAGCGTCGTGTAGATGTAAGAATTAGGAGAAGAAGAAAGCGTGAAGAAGAAGAGTAAGATATACAAGAACGTGTGTGAAAAGAGAGAATTAACGAAAGTAAGAAAGCAAGAAAAGTGAAGAGAACGACGTTGCTAGAAAGTAGCAGAAAGAACGAATGGAAAAGTGCAATAAGGGGTGAGGAACGGCGCAGGATTGTAATAAAAGTGGTGAGACGCAGCAGCACGAGTAGAGGAAAACGGCGCCTCGGATCAAGAAGACAAGAATCCTGACTGAAAACAGCAGTCGAAGTAGATGAGCGAGTAGGAAAGTTTAAGTGCGAAGAGTGGGGTATGTTAGAGAGTGCTACAAGAAATGAACTAAACCGTAATCTATTGCGTAGTACGGAGCACAGTAAGGACTAGAAAAGTAAACGCCTGATCATAAGGCTGCGAAAAATCAGGACCAATTTAAAAAGGAACGAAAAGCACGATAGGAGAGTACAAAGTAGACTCCGCGAGGGAGAAGTTAAGACGAAGAGTTGAGAAAAAGGCAGATCGAAGGAGGAGGGCGAGACAGGGTGGGCGAGGTCTACGTACGAGTAGAAGACGTGCACAAACGGCGACGCGTCAACGGGGTGCAGATGCAGGTCAGGAGCCAATAGCGAGTAAGAAAGCGGATAGCCAGATACATGTGTAAGGAAGGGAACCAGTAGAACGAAGAGAAGTAGTGACAGGACTGGGGGTAGGACAGTTATAAGCAGGTGTAGAAAGGACGCCAGAGGTAATGAGAGGCGAACAACAGAGAGCACTAAGAGGACAGCGTAGTGAGCGGAGAAAGCGTAGAAGGGAGAGCGCGTCGCGTCGCACCGACAAACAAAGTTAAAAAGAGTGGAGCGTGGAAACAACGGTGTGCGGTCACACCGGGGAAAGTCAGTCAACAGAGAAGAGAGACTATGATAGCGTACCCGCCCATATCGAACATGCGGTCCGCAGCGGGAACAAGACACCAAGTGCTAATAGAGGGGGACACAGTAATTACCAGCAGCAGCCGGGAGGCAGTTTCAACGATCCAAAGGCCGACGAGACCGGGGGCAAAAGTATGAACGAGTCTAACAGAAAAAGAAAGCTTGACAGAAATCAGAAGGTGCCAATCTAGAGATATGCCTAAAAAACGCAAGTCGGGTAAAGGACCCACCAGGTCACTAGGAGCCGCGCGCGCTTCGAATGAAGACGGGAGCAAGCAGGCGGTCTTCAGTTCCCAAAGGGAGATCCCATACCGCGGATACACGCCGAACAGGTGACGACGTCGAAACGCGGCAGATACCGAGGGTAAGTAAGGGGAACCGTCGGCACTCCGTGTCTGTTCGTAACGCGGCACTTCCCTCCTAGGACCTCCTCATCCGCCTAGGGCGCGACCTCCGTCTCTACCCTGTCTCCCACCCCCCCTCTTCACCACCTCTTGTTCTCAAGCTTCTGCCTCTTTCTCTCTTCCCTCATACGTCCCCTATTTCGCTCCTCCTTTCCATCCCTTCTGTTCCATTGCCTCACACTAAAACAAGACAGGAAGCAGGAAACTATTGGATATAACTGCTCACAATTCCGTGTTTACCTTCAGTGACTCTACATGCAGATAGACGGTGTAGCAATGGGATCAACACTTGGCCCTTGTAATGCCCATGCCTTCCTTTGCCACTATGAACAAGCTTGGTTGAACAACGGCCCGGCTAATTTCAAACCGATCTTCTATCGTCGTTACACAGATGATACTTGCTTACTCTTTAACGACCCGTCTCACATTTACCCTTTCTTGTGAAATTGAACAAAATAATAAACTATCACTTACTGATACTGATACATAGATTTTCGTATAACTGCTTCTTCACTTGTACCTGGCCTTGGACTTCATTATCTCAGCTATATTCCTCATATGTTTAAGCTAAACAGCCTTACAACACTTACCAACCTCGCTTACATATGTTCAACTTGGACTAGTTTTCACGAAGAAGCTTCATTCCTACAGGAATATATATATGTATATATATGTGTGTGTGTGTATCATATATTTATATATACATATATATGTATGTATGTATGTATACATACATGAATATCTATATATATAAACACGCACACACACACACACACACACACACACACACACACATATATATATCTGTGTGTGTGTGTAAGTTTGCATGATACGTATGTATTTTACGTATATAATTAGAGAGGATATTCTTGTTTACATCAGTCCTCCCTCTTACAGCTGAGCCTCAGCTGATACTCCCCTGAAGAGAGGTAGACTTAAATATTTTCACAGATGTTCTCGTTTCTATGCGAAGTTCCGTAATTGGAAGACAATAAGGTTTCCAAGGTTCCCTAAACATATATACTCTAGAGGTCGGAGTTAACACAGCAAGAAAAAAAAGCGTCAGTTAAAAGAGAAAAACAAACACAACCGATAAAGAGGATAAAGAGAAAGGGAGAGAGGACAGATCCCAGAGGAACACCACACCGAAAAAGAAGGAAATTAATTAATATAGAAAACTACGGAAAATTTAGCAAGTAGTCCTTTATGTCAGACCATCAGTGATCATTCCTTATAACATTCATGGGCATAGCACATGTGAGCGCGAAGATTCTGTGAATGCTTCTGGAATATCCTTCTGTCGTTACTTTAAAACTCGGACCCTTTTTAAAAAGCTGCGCATTGGTTATATTCATTCAGAGAGGGATATAGGCAGTGTACATATGCTGTCGCGTGGAGCAGTGAAATGGGCCAGACTTTATGGAAATACGGAAATAAAATCAGAGTTTTAGAGTCTGACTACCGCTTAACAAGGTCATCTTTTATACTGCATCCCAGTTACCTCGCGTCTTCCTCCTCCTCGGCAAGCGTGCTGAGGGACACCCACACTGGTAATTTCTTCCCTCCAGCCTCTGAAGGTCATAATTTATTTTTGTAATGAGTGCTGATTGCTCCGAATAGTAGTAAGCTTTCCTTTAAGACATTTTCCATGAGCGACTCTTAGAGGTCTTGCCTGGCTTGAACATGAAAACTGTGGTCATAAGATGCCTCTATCATACACGCTGCTGTGTGTTGATATTTACGTATTTGCTAATGAACAGTTATACTATTTATATTTTCTTATATATCATATATCAATCCGTAAAGCACCTCCCGTACTCCTAGTTATACGAAGGCAAAAATCGCATAAATTTCGAAGGTACACATGCTCACCCCCCACCACACCTAAACTTCCTTATCGCAGACTCATCCAATGACGAAAACCCTCGATCTGCAGCAGACACTCCATTCTCGAAACAGAGCCAAGAAGTTTAAACTGCCTTCAAAAATTTACCCACTCCACACTCCAATCTTGTACAATCACCTGCAATATTGATGAGTTAGCATTTTAAACCCTCAATATAGTTGGTATATTCTCACATAAAGTTACGTATGAAAACCCATTAATACCTGCATCTTCATGAAACTCACCGCTGGATGCCTCTTACGCGCACCATACTTCATTATTACATTTTTTTACTCTCAATGACCCCATATTACCATTAATAATAACGATATTACCATTCGTAGATCGTCTCACTAAACAATACTCATTAATTTACCACAATCCCCACAAACCATCTACATGCACTGTCATCAATAATGTTAATACCATCGCCACCATCCTACACCATCCATCCATAACCATTCACTTACCACCATTCCACCCCCCCATGGTATTTACCATATCATACCAACACCTTAAAGATTCCAACGATCTATCGCTACCGTGCTAAGTGTCCCTGGTGGCCATCTTAGAGGCAATGTGGGACCGGAAAGGACGGACTTCAATGTCGTGGGCGAGGTCAGGAGAGGGAAGAGAGAAGGAAAAGTAGGAAGGAGGGGGGGGAACAAGAAAGGAAGCGACGAGAGGAGTGGAAGGGATGGGAAGAGAGGGAAGGAGGCCAGCACAATGGAAGGGAAGAGAGAGAAGGAAAGGGGGGGAAGAAGATGATGGATAAAGAATGTGAGGGGAAAGGAGGAGAGGGAAGGGGGGGAAGAGGGAAGGAAGAGGGAACAGGTGAGAGGGAAGGAAGGAGGAGGGTGAGGAGAGGGTAAGAATTGAGAAAAGGAAGTGGAGAAAAAGAAGAAAGAAGGGGGGTGCGGAGAAGGAGACCGGAAGGGGAAGGGAACGAAAGAGAAAGAGAGGGGGGAGGGGGGAGGAGAGAAGGAAAAAAAAGATGGGGAAGAAGAAGGAAGAGGGACGGGGGAAGGGAAAGGAAAAAAAAAGAAGAAAGGGGAGAAGAAAGGAGGAGGGAGGGGAAAGAAAAGGGAAGACAACAAAAGAGATGGGAATAGGAAAAAAGGGAAAGAAGAAAAAAAGAAGGGGAGGAGGGGATGAGAAGAAGGAAGATGGGAAAAAAAGGACTAGAAAAACGAAAATGGCCAAAAAAAATAGAGAAACGGGAAAGAAAAAGGGGGAGAAGGGTCGAAGATAACAGGCAAAGACAGAAGTAAGA
This sequence comes from Penaeus chinensis, assembly GCF_019202785.1. Classification (NCBI taxonomy): domain Eukaryota; kingdom Metazoa; phylum Arthropoda; class Malacostraca; order Decapoda; family Penaeidae; genus Penaeus; species Penaeus chinensis. Next base: position 30,105,533 of record NC_061827.1, on the reverse strand, counting down.
CGAAGAAGAAATACGGAACACGATTCGGGTGGACGAAGGAGGAAAGCAAAAACAGCAAAACGTGAATCCGACCGACAGAGCAACAATGAGGCAGTGATTGCACAGAGGAATGAAGATAAGGGGGGACGGGAAACAAAGTGAAGCGGAGAAGGGGGGATAGGAAAAGAAAATGAATGAGAAGACCTGAAGATAAATGACGAGAAGCAAGACAAATCTACAGAGACGAATATGTGTAGAGCGGCACCAGGATGTAGAAGAAAAGAAAGTGGGCATGAAAGAGGTATTGGACGAAGGAAGAACAACGGGGGGAGCAAAAGCTAGGGCAAAGAACGAAGAGTTACACACCCAAATCAAAAGGAGCCAAACATAAGGGTGGAGGGAGGAGGAACGCGGGGAGAGTGAATACGCGCCGGGGAAGATAGTAAAGGGGAAAGAAAATAAAAGGGAATAGGGGAGTGAGCTACGAGGAAAAGAAAGAAGGGAGGAAGGAAAAAAAAGGACGGTAGGGAAGAAAAAGATAATAACGAATAAGAGCGAGGAACAGGAAACGGACATATAACACAATGAAGGCGGCGGGAGAAGAGGAAGAGAAATGGACGAGAAGTAAAAAGGGAAGGAATCGGGACGAAAGGGAAAGGGAAAAGACAGATAGGTGAAGAAAGAATGGAAAACATACAGTCGCCGACAGACAAAGTACACTCCACCACAGTTGTAGAAAACCCTCCTTACTTCTTTACACACCTTTCATCCATCACCAATCCCCCACCTCTTTGTCCCCCCTTCCACCTACCCCCCCTACACCTCCAACTGCCAACCTACCTCTTTCCCCTTCCTTTTTCCTCTCTTCCCCTTCCCTTCCTATATTCTCACCCCCCACTTCCTAAATTATAATACTTTGTTTTCTCCTCCCCACCCTCCCCTACATCCTCTTTTTCAACCTCTACTCACCTCTTTTCCCTCACTCCCTTCCACATTTTTCCACCCTATCCCCAACTTAACCAACTCCTTCCAACCTTCTCACTTCTCTTCCGCCTCCTCTTTCCCACCGTTTTCACCCTTATTTCCTACCCAGTTTGGTTTACCCTCCTTTCCATTACTTCTCCCCTTTTTTTTCATCCTCAGTTTCACTCCCCCACCACACCATCATAAATGCCAGTGCACAAAAGGAACACCTCAAAGGCGAAAGTATGACGTAATTGAAGGGAACATGATAGAAGTAACAACAAGGAAAAAGGAAAGGAAATGGGAAAAGGGAGCATAGGGGGAAACTAGAAAAAAAAAATAAAAGAAGGGAAGAGATGGAGTAAATTGGATAAAGGAAGAAGATAGAGGTTGGAACAGAAATGCACTGAAGGGGCGAAATAAAGAAAAAGAAGAATAAGGGAAAAGGGGGGAAGGATAGAAGGTGCAAAAGCGGAAGATGAAATGAAAGCAGAGGGGCCAAGCGAACAAGGAGAATAAAGAAGTTCAAGAGATAGGGGGAGAAGAACATAAGGAAAAGGGTGGGGGAACAAGGAAGAACGTAGGAAATAAGGATGCGGGACGAAAGAGAGAGAAAAACAATGAATAGGAATGATAGAACCAGGAAGAAGGACTGGAAAATGGGACACAGAGAAGGAAAGAGAACGGAAGAAAAAAGAAAAATGGAGAAAAAATTGAGGGACAAAAGAGGGAGACGAATAAAAGAAGGGAACTAATGCAAGGGAAAGAAACGAAAGTATCGGAAAAAAGTAGGCCGGCACTGGAAGGGAAAACTGAGAAAGGGAAGGGAAGAAAAACGCGAAAAGACCACGAGTGAGGAAGGAGATGGATCGAGGAGATGATGAAAGGGTGGTTAACGGAGAGGGAAACAACAAAAAAGAAGAAAAAGGGGATTGTGCAGCGTGAGAAGGAAAGGGACCAAGGGGAAGGAGGAAGAACAACAAAGAGGAATCAAGCGGAAAAACGGGGAACCAAGGGGGGGAGTAAAAATGAAGGAAAGAAAAGAAATCAAAGAATGGAAAAGGGGGACCCCCAGGAAACACAGCACCAGGTGAATCAAGTAAGAAGTTGGCCGACAATGTGTCATCCATGGCCCGTGGGGCAAAACAAGCAACAACAGGCTTAAGGGATGAAGTGTACAAAAAAAAAGTGAGACCTAAGAATAGAACACACAATGACAAAGGCCTAGCCAAAAAGAAGAGTTTTGGCACACCTGTGTCCAGAAACAAGATAAGAAAGCACCACCTTCACGCACCAATGGAAGGGGTCCTACAAGAAACAAGCACGACGGGGGAACAAGGTGAAAGAATACTAAAGACAAGTTCCACGTACCATTTCACCCCTAAACCCTCCTCAATTACCCATCACTCCACACCCCTCACAATATGTGTGCAACATTGAACCTCAAAAAAATACTGCACCATGAGTACGGCCGTTCCAACCGAAAGGAAAAGGAAATGAAAACTAGTAAAACACTCGACACAACAACCAGAACCAAAAGTGTGATGGGCGGAAAAATACGGACGGAGATGCTAAGAAACGGTGGCGGGTAAAAAGACGACCGGGGAAGGACAAAAGGACAACTGCAAGAGGAGAAAAAAATGAAGAAGAGAACAAACGAATCTAACGTGCAAAGAAAGAGAAGCAAAAAGAGCGGGCGGTAAGGGACAAATTACAATATAAGGGATGAAAAAACTAAAACATGGAATAAGTTCCCACCAGCACAACTACGTGGAAACAGGGAATGGTAAAACGGAAAAACCCAGAGCCGAAACACCATCCGCCACCCAAAAAACCAAAGACGGAAAAGAAAACAACACATTCAAAAACAAAGTAAAGCCCACAAGGAAAGAAGTTAACGACGATAAGAAAAAGGAAAAAAAAAAGCAAACCAAGGAAAATAAGGGATCTCGTGAAGGTGATCAGAAAAAAACGTGATATTGCAATCGATTAGTAAAACCAAAAATCAAAAATAAAACGTGACTCAAATAGTGAACCAAATAGAATGAAAAACAAGACATAGAATGGAAAGGGAATAACAATAACAAAAAGATAGGGAAAAAATCAAAAATAAATCGTAAGAGATACTAGGATAATAGAAAAAAGGAAATAGAAAAAATATAAAATAGAGAAGAACTTATGGAAAATTGGAAAAAGGCGAGGAAGAATGGGAAAAAATGGAATTAGAAACAAAAAGAGATCAAAAAAAATAAAAGAATCAGGAAAAAACGAAAGAGATACCCAAGATTAAAAAAAAGGAATGAAAAGGAAGAACTATAATAGAAGGGAAAATTGGAGGGGAGAGAAAAGAGACAATGGTTGATGGAGAAGAAGGGGGAAAAGGAAGGGGAGAGGAGGGGAGAATACAAGAAAGGGAAAAGAATGGAAGTATAAGAAGGAAAAGGAAAGGAGAGAACGAGGAAAAGGAAGGAACGAAAAAATAAAAACGACCAATTAGATGAGAGGGAAAAAAAGACCGACAAAGATAGGAAAGAAGAGGGCGGGGGGAAGATAGAAGGGAGAGAGGAGAAAGAAAAAAACGGGGGGGAGAAAAAGAAAAAGAAAGGAAGAGGGATCAGGAAGTGGGCACAAGAAATGCGACGGAAGGACAACAAAAAGGGGAAGGGAAAAAAACATAAAATGAAGAGGGGGGAGAGACATATAGTAGAAAAAGAAAAAATGCAAGAGGGGAAAAGGAAGAAGAAAGGAAAGGAAAGAGGGGTATGAGCAGAAGGAAGACAAAAGAAATGAAAGTATAAAAAAGGGGGAAGAAAAGAAAGAACAAGAGAATAGATGAAGGGAAAGAAAATATATATAAAGGAAAAAATAAGAAAAAAAAACTCTAAATAAATGAAAGATAAAAATAGGAATATAAGTATAAGAAGAAAGAAAATAAATAGAGGAAAAAAAAAAAAAAATAAAATAAATGGGGGGGAAAGGATAACAAGACACGAAAGGAGGAAAGGGATGGGTAAGGAAAAGAAAGGAAAAGGATGAAAGAATAAGGAGGGAAGAAGGCGCAAGAGGAAAAAACCCAAATCAAACTAAGGATAATGGGGAGATAACGAAATTAAGACAAAAAAAATAATGATTATGGACATGAATGTGGGGGGGAAGAAACGGAGACCCGGCAAGCGGAGATAAGGAGGGGGACTAAGCAATAGGATAGGCAAGAATAAACCAGCAAATAGAAAGACGAGGGAAAGAAAAGGGGAAAGATACGGGAAAACGGTGGACCCGTGAAAAAGGAGGCCGACAGGTGAGAAGGAGAAAAGGGAAGGCACGAAAAAAGGGATTAGAAAGATGAAGGGGGGGGGGAACAAAAATGAAATAAAAGAACGGGATTGACACATAAAGAAAGATAAAAAAGGGGAAAAGAGGGGATAGAGAAGGCAGAAAGGGGGGAAGGGACAGGGGAACAAGAATAGAGGGAGATAAAGAAAGAAATAATAAAAGGAAAGAAGATAAAGAAAGAAAAAAAACAGGGGGGAAAAACACGACAGGGAAAGATATAAAAATGCAAATGGACAATAGCCCGAAGAATCAAGGGGAGTGGAAAAAGCATAAAAAATCAAAGCGAAAGAAGATTCTAAAAAAAACAAAAAAGAAAAAAGAAGGGAAAGGAGGGCGAAGAGAAAAATGGATGGGGGAAAAAGAAGACAAATAAAGAAAAGGAAAGAAAGGAAGAAAGAATAAAATGGATAGAAGAGGAAGGAATAGGGAGAGAAAAAGGAGGGAAGGGAAAAAAGATAAAAGAAACAGGGAAAGGAGGGGAAGAGGGGAAAGAAAAAGAAGAAAAAAGATTAAGTAAAAAAACTAAACAGGACAATGAAGAAGGGGAGAGGAAAAAGAAAAGAAGAAAAAGGAGGGTCAAAAAAAAAAATTGAAGAGGAAGATTAGGGAAAAAAACAAAGAGAACAGAAAACGAAAATAGAGAAAAAAAAAATATGGAAAGGTAGGAAGAGATAAAAAGGAAGATATGGGGAAGCATTAAAAGGGAAAAAAAACGAAGAAAACCTTAAGGGAAGGGTAAAAAGACGGGAGATATATTAAGTGACGGGATCAAAGTGATAGGAAAATATAAACGACAAAGAGAAAAACGAAAGATTAGATTTGAATAGGAAAAGGAATAGGGATGAAGTCTCAATACTAAAAAGACAGATGAAAAAATAAAAGAAATTAAAAGGAGAGAAAAGGAAAAAGGAAAATGAAGGGGGATACGAAGGAAATGGAGGGAGGAGATAGGAACAGAAACAATAAAAGGATAAGCGAAATAGATGAGAATGACAAGAAGGGGAAGAGCAAAGAACGGGGAAGAAAAGATTGGGGGGGAATAAACGAGGAAATGGACGAAAAATGAGAAAGGAAGAAGACGGATATTGGGGAAGGAAATGAGAAGAAAGAAAGGAATGGGACATAAGGAGTGAGAAGGGGAAAAGGGAATGGGGGGAGGGGGGAAAAGGATGGAGGGTGAGGAAGAAGAGGAGTAAGAAGAGGAAAGGGGGGAAAAAAGGAAATAGAAAGGGGGGGGGAAATAGGAAAATGGGGGGAAGAAGAAAAAAGGTAGACAGGAAAGAGAAAAGGGACAGAGGAAGTGGAGAATAAAAAAAGAAAGGAGGGATGTGAGAGATAGAATAAAACCTAAGGGGACAGGAAAACAAAGAGGAGATTGGGGAGAGGAGAGAGTAGAGATGAGGATGAGAGAGAGGAGTTGTTTGAGGAGGTGTATGAGAGGATGAGATGAGAGACGAGAGGATGAGAGGAAGGGGGGGATAGGGCTCAGGGAGAGAGGAACGAGAGGGAGGAGGGAGGGGAGGGGGGGGACGAGAGAGAGAGAGAAAGGATGAGGATGAAGGAGAGATAGATGCAGATGAGAGACAGAGAGAGAGAGATGAGAGAGAGAGAGAGAGAGTGAGGGGGAGGGGGAGAGGGAAAGGGAGGAAGGAGGGAGGGTGCGGGAGAGAGAGAGTGAGAGAGAGAGATGAGAGGATGGAGATGAAGAGACGAGAGAGAGAGAGGAGGAGAGGAGGAGATGAGAGAAGAGTAGAAGACGAGAGAGATAGAGAATTAGATGCCTCTATTAGGTTTCGGTATGGCTGACATATTGGGAGACAGACATTAGGTGATTAGTTGTATGCCCTCCCCCTCCTCCTCCATATTGAAGGGAATGAGAGACACCCAATCGGATACGTGCATGTAACTTTACATATGAGATTAATAACTGTCTATTTAACTGAGGCCAAATTCTTACACATACTGTACTCACATACTCATATTCTTACACTAATTTCCTCACCTGCACTAATTGTATACAAACCGCAAAACTACATACAAATGCCAGTTAAACAGTAATACTAATAAAGATCAATAGAAAACGCGATCTCCCTGTAAAGAAAATGGAGCGCGAGAGACGTTCCCCAGTCTATTTTTAACAGCTCGTGTGGGGTTTAGCTAGCATAGGGAGAGCATCCAGTGGCAGGCAGAGTCTGGCCACGCAGAGGAGGAGGAGGTGAAGACGCTTTGGTTAATTTCATGTGTGTTTTGACTCACTAGAGAGGTGTTGTGACAAGTGGCGATACGGAATACAAATCATCTACATGACAGTGCTATCGGTGGGCCATGCAATCGAAACAGGCAACAAACAGGTATGTTTTTTTAAAGAGTAATCGCGATGTTAGCATAACATCGTCGGAGAAAACTCAGAAAATAATCTTGCTAAAATTAGGTCATGAAAGAGCAAGCAACAGAAAATGCTTGCAAAAACTGGAAAAAAATAGTTAGGGAATGTTGTTCTCAGCGTCGATTTCACGTGCGTGTGGGACCCGAGGCAGCAGAAGTCTGACAGATCTGCCAGGTCAGTATATCGCTTCTGCTGCTCTTACGAGGGGGAGCATTGTCAGTCAGAACCCTCGGGCTCGGCACGTGAATACGCCATCCAAATCGCGTTATGCCAGCTTTAAATTGCCTGTGTATATTACTGTAGACTGTTAAGGATTTGCAAGGCTCCTCGGATGGCCAGAGAGGGTGTAAGGTGAGGACGTTATTTTCCATGGAGGAAGTGCCTAGTTGAGGCACCGCTCGTTGACTCAGCAAGATTTCATACGAACACGTGGTCCTGTCGCTCTGCTCCCTCCATTTATCTATCTATCTCCTTTCCTTCCTCTCCCAATTTGTTTATTTATCTCTCTCCTTCCCTCCCTTCATCTTTTTTGCCCTCTAGTTCTCGTTCTATAATCCATATGTAATTAACATACACTCAGACACATACAAACAAACAGACAGACAGACAGACAGACAGACAGACAGACAGACAGACAGACAGACAGACACACAGGACACACACACACATACATACATACATAAATACACACACACACACACGCACACACACACACACACACACACACACACACACACATACACACACACACACACACGGAAAGAAAAACACAGACACAAACACATACACATACACACACGGAAAGAAAAACACAGACACAAACACAGACACATACACACACTCCCATGAAAGACACAGGTAACACAAGTAAGCAAATAACATGAACAAGACTAATAACATAAACACACACAATTTCCTCGACTGCTGGATGCCGAATCGACCAGCTAGGAGGGAATTATTTTGCGGTGTCTCGGGAATCAGCTGCTTGTTGATGGAAAGGCCGCTTTTTTTTATTAAATAAAAAAAAAAGGGGGGGGGGGGGGTTATTGGGTTGATAAAGGAAGGAAGGAAAGAGGAGAAAGGAAGCACGAGCTGGCGAAAGGAGAGAAGGGTTAGAATGAAGGAAGGAGGAAACAAAGAGGAGAAGAAAAAAAAAACAAAGCAAAAGATTAAAGGAATGAAATGAAAGAATGAAAGAAGAAAGATGACAAAGAAAAGAAAACGCAAGTAACCCGTGAACATAAATTCTTTCCAAAGGGCAGACAGTAGGTAAGACAAACAAATAATGAACGGGGGAAGAGAAAGATAATATAATAATAGGAAGAGTTGAGGGGAGAGGAGGAGGCGCGGGAAGGAGGCGCGCCGGGAAGCTGTATCTCTGTCTGTGTCTTGTTGGGTGCGGATGTGTGCGGTCCACTTTCATTGCCCCAATTGGTGTCGTCGTGGCATCGTAGTGCACAAACGCATAGCTGGTACATGCAATAAATAAGTCCACATATGGATGTGCAGCCTCCGCTGTCGATAATGACAATAGTGTTGGGTATCAAATCACACATCAATAAAGAAATACTGTCGGTTCTTGCAGTTTGGGAGAGTGATGAAGGTGAGCGAATTAGACTTTCGCTGTATCTTAAGCATCGAAGGCTTGCAAGCTGCCTGGGCGGCACCTCGCGAGAGCGACGAGCGAGAGAGAGAGAACAAGGAGAGAGAGAGATTTTGAGAGACGGACGCGAGAGCGGAGCGAGAGACGGAGAGCGCGAGAGAGAGAGAGAGGACGCAGAGAGAGCGCGAGAGCGCGAGAGAGTTAGAGCGAGGAGAGAGAGAGCAGAATGATTTATCGCGAGCCCGAGTGAAGAAGAGAGGGGAGAGAAGCGAGGAGCGAGAGAGGAGAGAGAGAGCGAGCGAGAGAGCGGAGAGAGAGAGCGCAGGAGAGCGCGAAAACACAGAGAGTGAGCCCGAGAGAGAGCAGAGAAAGAGAGAGAAGCTAGAGAAAGATGAAAGCGCAAGATAAAGCAGAACGGACGCCGAGCAGAGAGCGACGAGCAGAGCGTTAGCGAGGGAGCAGCGAGTCGCGCGTCGCTCCGACTCTAATACGCTCTCCCTAGCTACTCTCTCGCTCTCTCTCTCTCCTTCTTCTCTCTCTCTCTCTCTCTCTCTCTCTCTCTCTCTCTCTCTCCCTCTCTCCTCTCCCTCTTTCTTCTCTCTCTCTCTTTCCCTCGCCCTCTCCCTCTCCCTCTCTCTCTCTCTCTCTCTCTCTATCTCTACCTCTCTCTTCTCTCTTCCTTTCTCTCCTCTCTCTCTCTCTCTCCTCTCTTCCCCCCCTCCTCTCTTTTTATCCCCTCCCCCCTCCCTCCTCTCTCCTCTCTCTCTCTCTCTATCTTTCTCTCTCTCTCTTCTCTCTAACTCTCTCTCTCCCCCCTTCCTCAATTCAACACTGTCTCCCCTTTCTCTTCTCTCCTCTCTCTCTCTCTCTCTCCTCTCTTCTCTTCTCTCTCTCTCTCTCTTCTCTCTCCTCTCTCTCTCTCTCTCTATCTCCCAGCTGCTTTTTCTATCCCTACTCTCTCTATCCTCCTCTCTCTCTCTTCTCTCTTCTCTCTCTCTCTCTTCCTCTCTCTCTCTCTCTCTCTCTCTCTCTCTCCTCTTATCCCCCCCTCTCTTCTCCCTCTTTTCTCCATCCTCCCCCACCCTTTTCCCTCTTTCTCTATCCCTCTCTCCCCACCCCTCAAAAATCTATCCCCTCTCTCTCTCTCCTCCCCTCTCTCCTCTCTCTCCCCTCCTCATTCTCTTCTCTCTCTCTCTCTCTCTCTTCTCTCTCTCTCTCTATCCCTCTCTCTCTATCCCTCTCTCTCTATCCCCTCTCTCTATCCCTCTCCTCTCTCCCTCATACAAACATACACCCACACAAAGAAAACAAACATACCAAGATAATCACTACCTTGGCCCGGGCTCATTTCCTGAAATTTTAAACTTTAACCCTGTCTCTTCGTTAAAAGACACGTTATCACCTCACTTAGAGTTCTTAGAGCCCAAGGGGAGGGGAAGTGCCGAGGGGAGGAGAGAGAGAGGGGAATGGAGGTAGATGACGAGGAAGCTTTATAGGGAGAGACACGAGGAGGAAGTGGAGGAGGAGGAAGTGGAGGAGAAAGAAGGAGAGGAGGAGGGGGAGGAAGGTGGTGGTGGGTGGTGGTGGTGGTGGGGGTTTGGGGGTTGGTTTGGTTTGGTGGTGGTGGTGGTGGTGGTGGAGGGGGTAGAGGGGGGTGGGGGTGGAGGAAGGAGGGGAGAGGAGGGGAGGAGGAGGAGGGGAGGAGGAGGGGGAAAGGGGGTGGGGGGTGGTTTTTGGTGGTGGTGGAGGAGGAGGAGGGGGATGAAGTGGAGGAGGGGGAGAAAAAGAAGCAAATTAAAGAAGAAGAAGTGAAGGAGAATGGGGAGGGGGAGGATGATTTGGAAAAGGAAGAGGATAAAGAAGAGAAGGGGGGGGGGGGGGGAAAGAAAAGATGATGATAGGATGATTAATGATGATAATGATAATACTGATGATAATGAAAATGATAATGATGATGAGGGGAAGAGGAGGAGAGAGGAGGAGGTAGGGGAAGGAGAGGTGGGGGGGAAATACGGGGATCGGGGGAGGGAAAGGACAGGTGTCAATCTTGATGGTAGAAAAGAAATGAAAAAGAGAAGAATTAAGATGAAAATTACGAAATAGTTAGATAAGACGTAGGACCTGAAAATGAAAATGATATGAATAAGAAAACGATCAGTGATATGAATAAAAAAAACAAAACAAAACAAAAAAAAAACATACGCACTCATTCAAATACCCAAAGCTTCCGCCCCTTTCCCTGTTTTTAATTACCAATTATTAAATTTAGTGGGGAACGATGCTGACTCTTGAAAAAAAAAAAAAAAAAAAAAAAAAACTAAAAGTCACTCCTATGTTTAGACAAAGGTCAGTCACACTGCCTACGTAACCTTAGACTAATTTCAGGGACACTTCTTAAGGTCACCTGCCTTCGCACTTACAAAGGTCAGTCTTTATAATAGGGAGGCCCACATTTCCCCTTTTCCTTTGCCCGTATCGAAATCCCAAACATCTGTGGAATTTAGTCCTGTTGGATATATGGTTCAGCGGTGTCTATGGCTTTTGAAACAAATTTTTTGTGGTACCGTAGCATGATGACATGCCTGATATACAAATATATTTTATTTATATATTTATCATACCACACCCCTTATATATATAAATATTTTTATATATATATATAATATTCCACACCCCATATATACACACACCCCAAGTGTTTTGTGTGTATCTCTGTTTTGGTGTGTGTGTAGGTTTTTTGTATGTAGTATATATATAAATAATATATTTTTTTTTAAAATATATAAATATAAAAATGTGTTTTGTGGAAGGGATATATAAAGTAATTTTGTGTGGGGTATATATATGTATATATTGTAATTATGTGTTTTTTAAGTATATATATATTTTTAAATTTTGAATATTTAATATATACATAATTATATATATTTTATAATAAACACCCCACAAAACAAACCCCGCATTAGTTTCATATACACACAAATATAGGCTGTCTATCTGTCTATCTGTTATTACTATCTATCTGCCTATCTAGTGGAG
>NC_061827.1:30081730-30086730 GCF_019202785.1 Penaeus chinensis | reverse complement strand
AAGAGTAATTGTTGGTGATATTGTAAGGGGGAAGCATTGCAAGTAAAATTGCATTATGAGGAGCGGCGAGGGTAGTGAGGACTCGTGACCTCATAACCGCCTACGCAAATCGCGTGCTGAGGTCGGCCGCTTCGCCGAGCCGGACTGCCGTGTTCCCGACGGCCCGAGCGTCTGCCCAGGTTTTGCGACGTCCTGTGATAAGCAAAATCTACACAGGTCCCATAAAAAGCACACAGGAAGACAGACACGTACGAGACGACGCCGTCATTGAAGGGGAATTGATTAAAGTGCTCGAATAAAATACTGAGATTGGCTTTCCGCGGAATATCGCTCGGGTGATTGAATGTTCTCCGAAGTCGCCGCTGCCTTTGAGAGGGAGAGTCGCACAACCACGGGAAGCAGGGTCTTCTGGGCTTCCCTAGATTGGCCCGGCACGAAAGCCACGGCTCGACGCGCCCGAAAGGGAAAAGCCAATGGTCTCCGGCGAAACCCCTTAAGAGTGAAACCTATCGAGCAGCAACTGAGCCAGGCAAAGTGGATGTCTTATAATTCATAAGAGTTGTGGTAAATAATTTTCAGAATTACAAAAGATTATAAATCTAAAGTCCCGGTTATTTTGTCTCCGCACTTGACAAGTCATTGCCAAGGTGACCTCGCGTTTGCTCCCCTTGTTTACAGAAGTGTTTTATGGAGGCAAAAGATCGCACAAAGACAGAGCGAAGCTGACCCTCCACCGCACAGCGAGCCGAGTTCTGTCGCCGTCAGCATTACACCTTTAGCTTTCTACCTCTGTCTATCCGTCTGTCTGTCTGTCTGTCTGTCTGTCTGTCTGTCTGTCTGTCTGTCTCTTACCTGTGTCATCAGTTCTAGGAAATAACGTAAAAGTTGTTTCTGAGAACGCAATACATTATTTTCATTTTTTCGAAATAGTTATGTTTTTTTCGAGCAAGTCTAACATGAAACAAATAATTTTCTTCACAAAAGAAACGCCCCGCAAAACATCGGGTTGAACGGGATTAATACGGCAGATAATTGATCACAACATCTTAACAATTTACTTTACAATAATGGGAATTAATTACTAGATGAATATTCAATAATCATTTAACAATTGGATTTACACGGCTCTGTCTCATCGCATATTGTTCGAGATCCCCAGGCCATTTTCTTGACAGTAAACATCAGTAGCGCCGTTTCTGAATTATATAAAATGAAAGTCTTAATCGAGATAAATAAACTTTCGCGTGACCTCCGGCACAGCAGATGATCAATATTTTTAGTCAAAAGAAAACAAAGAAGAAAACAATTAAAATAATATAAATGAAAGTAATACTAAGCCAAGATTCCTAATGGGTTTCCACAGAGAGAGAGAGAGAGAGAGAGAGAGAGAGAGAGAGAGAGAGAGAGAGAGAGAGAGAGAGAGAGAGAGAGAGAGAGAGAGAGAGAGAGAGAGAGAGAGAGAGAGAGAGAGAGAGAGAGAGAGAGAGAGAGAGAGAGAGAGAGAGAGAGAGAGAGAGAGAGCGAGAGCGAGAGCGAGAGAGAGGGAGAGAGAGAGAGAGAACAGGCAATTGTTAGCTGTTCCCTAATATCGATTTATTTTTCAAAGAATTGGAATTCAGTCCGAAGCCATCGGTCTAACAAAGCCTTACCGAAGAACCCTGTCTGCGGCCTCTTTTCTTCACGGCCGTCAAAGAGCCGCGGTAACGATGCCACGTTGCGCTCCGTTCTGCTCGCTGCATAATGTCAACTCGTAATCGAACATTCACTAACTAACATCTCTGTACACACAAGCACGCACGTACGCACGCACACACATATCCACACACACACACACACGCACACACACACACACACACACACACACACACACACACACACACACACACACACACACACGTGTGTATGTGTGTACACACATTGATCTCTCTATGTATGTATATAATATAAAATGCAATATATGCATATATATATATATATATATATATGTGTGTGTGTGTGTGTGTGTGTGTGTGTGTGTGTGTATGTGTGTGTGTGTGTGTGTGTGTGTGTGTGTGTGTGCGTGCGCGTGCGCATGTGTGTGATATATATATATACATATATATATACAATATATATGTATACATATATACTTATATATACAATATATATGTATATATATAAGCAATATATATATGTATACATATACAATATATATATATATACATATATACATATATACATATATACATATATATATACACATACACGGTCACACGCACATTGTTACCATTAACTACGCAACCACACAATTTGTTATTCTAGTTTTTTAATCTGAAGCTTACGATCTCAGACATCAATAGTTTCGCTAATGACTAATAAAGTTTGTGGAACAGCCTCCTCGATCATCGCAATTTGCCGATGAAATGAACCGCGCTGATCATTACCCTGCACTTCTTAATCAGGAATTTGAACTTGCTATAAGTGATTTAATGATGTCGCTACTTAGAACACTACCTAAGAATTAAAATGCAAAAGTCGTTGTTTATTTATCATTCATTGTGGTAATGAATGTGTTTAATACTATAACGATTATATTAACAATAACAGATAATATATACACAGATAATATCTTACAATGATATGACGTAATTCGATATTCTATGAAGAGGAACCTGAGAAAAAAAGATATTCCAAATGCCTTTGATATTTCGCCAGCATTGAAACTTAACTTGATAATATGCCAGTGTTATGTATATCCAATAATTTGCATAAGGCGTATACAAAGACGGTTTCTTAAGTTTGCCGGAATCACTATTTATTTCATGATGTGATGCGTAACCTACAGACGGCGACATGGTATGATGTTTCTCTAAAGAAAACGGGAACCACGACTAAAAAAGATACTTAATTGGTAAGACAGAAGAGGAAGGTGAATGAGAGATATTAAAAGAGAGAGGGAAGGGAAGAAGGGAGGAAGGGGGATAAAAATAACTGAAGAGGGCAATGGAGGGGAAAAAAGAAAACTATGAAACATACAACTGTTATTAACGACCAAAAAAAGAAACAAATGTGAATGATGAAGAAAAAAACAAACAGAAATATGAATGGAAGAAGAAAATACGACGAACAGGTAAAAGTAGGAAATTAACAGAAAAAGGAGAACACAAATAAAAGAAAAAAGTAAATGAGAGAAAAGAATAGGAAATTTTATAAATGAGAATAGTAAGCGAAGAAAAACAAAACAAGAAAAGACAAGAGACAGAGAAACAAATAGCAAGAGAACCAAAAATCTAATAAAAAGATAAACAAGATAAAAAAAAGAAGAATGAGACAAAAAAAAAACAGCAACACAGGAGACAACGATAAGAAAGAGAAGAGGAAAAAAACCCGAAAGAAGGGTTATATCTCACACTCAGTGCGTATCATGCTTTATGAAGCAAGTGAGCGAAGCGCCAGTGCCCGCCTTGTGATCAACGCAAGGTAATCAGCGAGCGCATGCAAGCTCACCTCACCATCTCACATTATCGAGCTTATTCCCGCTCTTGTGACGAAGAGAAAGAGCGAGAGAACAAGAAATGAGAGAGGAATGCGAAGGACAAGTAAGAAGGATCGGTGCATAAATAAATAGACGTGAGAGAGTGAAAATGAGAGGATATAAAATGTAAAATAATGATAACTTACCGTGATCTGAGTCACAGTTAAACGATGACGAGTATCCTTTAGGAGTCTTAGCAGGGAGGCTCCACCATCACGCGCCGCCCCGTAGTTTATTGTCGTGCTTTTTTATAGCATTTTATTGCTTCCTCCCACGTAGGCACATTCAGAGGAGGGAGGGCGACTTGCCACTCTAAAAAAACAACAACACAGGAAGGAAATTGTGGATCTGTGGTTTTCCTTCCGCGCTCGTGAGAGATTAGATTAATTAAAATGGGTTGACTTGTGAATTCACTGTTGTGAACCGTTATTTATTCTATTTACCACTTAAATTTCTGAAAACCCCATGGTATAACACTTCTTAGTGTACTCATGAACAACTGTTCAGAAATAAACTATCTTTGCCATAGATAAGTTAATTATCACAAACAAGCTGTGTTTGCGGCACGACCAAACAATCAGAGTGTAGAGACCAACTTATGCGGACCAGCACACGCCTCCTCGCCTCGCCGTGTCTGTTGGCGGTCTGTTCGGTCTCGCAGAAGAAGAAATTACTCGAGCTGTCCCATTTTCTGTGGTAAGTTTACTGGTACGTTTTCTGTTATGGGACGAGCTCGTTTTCTTTGGTGGGATCGGAGTTGATTCATAAAACGGAAATGTCCATGTGTGCACATACGGGAGTACTCTATGCGCCAGGTTGTCATGTTTTACTGCAGCTGTCGGTGAGGGTTTTTTTTCTGTCTGGATACCATAGGGAGACAAAAAATGAAAAAGATTTAAGATTTTGTGTGTGCTTATTCTGCTTCAAATAAGGCACATTATACATTCGGGGAAAAAAATAAATGCATAAGGTATGATTCATTTTATTATATGGAAATTGATGTAATTCCCCACCGAATATGATTTTACTTCCTACACATATAAACACAATGTGCTTTATGTTGTTAGTTGTTATTATAAGCCATGAATCTCAAGAATGCACGATTTCTGTGATCCGACTATTCAAAAATAATTATCCCGTTGATGACGGCTGACGATCAGCGTTTAGGGTTGCCAATATCAGCCGACCATCAGTGTGGTGAAGTTGCAATTGACGCGTGCGCAAAGAACCCTGTGAAATCCGGTTATACGTATTATGTTTTTCTTTTCATTCCGTAAAGTTTCTTTCACTGATGCTAATTAATTTATCAAAGATCTTATCTTATCGCATTCGTAATAAATGCTCAAATGCTAATGTCTAAGAGATTTTTCCAAGCGAAAGTCTGGATGAGATCAAACGTTCCCTCCTATACTACTGCAACACTCAGGCGGCAATCTGAGGTACCTGCACAACACCGTCATGTAATTTGGATAAACTGACCAATCAC
>NC_061827.1:30041730-30049230 GCF_019202785.1 Penaeus chinensis | reverse complement strand
TGATCGCTGCATCAAAATAGGGTTATATCAAAATAGGATTACTTTTTGTGAATTTTATTTTGTTAGTTGTATTTTTTCTCATAGGGGAACACTGCTAGGACTGAACATCTATATTTTTATCTAAAATATGCAGCACAACACATTCTAGGTGATATATATATTCACATAATCGTTCTAAAAAAATAAGTGTGACAAGGATATAAATAAGGGATTATCCTCAACATATAAATAATCAAAACTTAAGAGACTGATTGTACAAATCCTCGTTTTGCATGTAACGGGTTGGGCCATTTCCGGACAAAATCTTCTTTGGGGAGTCCATCGTTCGGAGAAGGAGATTCACAAGAATAAAAAAAATAAAAAAAGAAAAAAAAAACACGATCTTGAACTAAACCATCTTTAAAAGAATCCTGTCAAACCAGCTGAAGAATCATTTAAAGAATATTGAAGTTAGGCATACAAATGTTTGCCTCCTCCTTACACCATGTTCTGTAACTTGATTACATATTCTGGAACACACAATACGAGAACAAATAAATGTTGTTTTTTTCACAATAAGCTACATAAATCTAACAGCTACTGTACCTGCAACAACAATACCCAGTTCACAGAGCCTCTTTGTGCGATACATGTCACTATCACGGTTACCCATAAATTACTTCTGCGTTTTCTCTCGGCGCTCAAGTCGGCTTTTTAGCGTTTTCTTTAAATCAGAGCTTGCGGCGGTCCTGACTCCAATGTATCTCGAGCTATGCAACCCGAATCTTTCTCTTTTCCTTACAAAACATCAGAGGGTGAATCAACAAATGTCTTACTGTTTCGGATAAAGCATTCCATTTTAGAAAGAGAGATGACGACTGAAAACTTCCGTATCGAAATCACCCTTCAGACCGGAGAAGGAGGCCCAACTAAGGAATTTTTCTGCATCCTCTTTGCTACACTACACTACTTTGTTCCACTATCCACCGATCGGGTTTAGCTTGCACACGCAGCAGGAGGGGAACCAGAAGGTGTCCGTGGAAAGCCTCATCCCGCTAGCGTCGAGGGCGATCAGCCGCTTCTGCACGTACTGCTGCTGGCACACGGAGGTGAAGCCGTCGGGGACGTTACAGGCTCCGGTGCAGCTGTTTGTGCTGCCGAAAGGGAAGGGAGATTAGCGACGTAGAAGAGTCGAGTTGATATGTACCTAGTAATACGCAAGCAAGTAAAGTAATAGGAGCAAAACGTACGTTTGAACACACAAAAAAAAATGAAAAAAAACAGTACCCTACATTTTACACACACACACACACACACGCGCGCGCGCGCGCGCACACACACACACACACACACACACACACACACACACACATACACACAATACCTACATGCACTTCTTGCTCTCGACCAACTGTGTGTATTCGCTGGAGACTTCGTTGAGGTTGACGAGGAACATCCAGTCGCCTCTGTTATTGAGACCGACCCTGGGCATAATGAACTCGGACTCGTAGGGGCAGAGGTCCATGGAGGAGATCTGACGGCGCTGGCGGCGGAGGGAGGACCTCATGATTCTGGGGGTGGGGGGGGGGGGGAGTATTAGCTTCGGTAACGGTGAAGGAGCCGATTTGTAAGGTGTCAAAGGGTCAATGAAAAGAAAATGGGTCAGTGATAAGAAGAAAATCTTAAAGAAAGGAAAATCTGTCAGTGAAAAGGAAATGGGTCGATGAAAAGAAAATTTGTCGATGAAGGGAAAGTGGGTCAAGGGAAAAAATGTTGCGTAGGTGAAAGAACTAAACAAATAATGACTGTGTGAAGGCTGGGAAGAAGGGCAGAGTGATAGAACTGGTTTCATTTTTTTTCGGAGATGTTTACAAAGGCATTGGAGGCGAAGTGTTGGCAAAGTGCAGTTCAAGTAATGCTGTAAGGTAACTTTAAACAGAGTAATATAATGCGAAGATATGAGTATCAAGTGGACTGGGTGAAGCTGGCAGAGTAGTAGGCAAGAAAATGGGATGTTAATTTGCTATGAAACGGTGGTAATATTCTGTAAAGTTTATTATGGAAGTATTAGAAGGATATCTTATGAATTTTGTAGACAAGTTGGAAAAGAAAATGATAATTAATAATGAAACATTTAGAAACTGGTACAGACATATTTAGTAACTTAATTATTAAACAAGTTTGTTTTTTATAGTCTTGCATGTATACACTTAACGGCAAAAATCACTCATCTGCACTGGCTTACAATCACCGAAAATTAGTTTCAGTATCATCTTTTCTTCAGGATTTATTCATTAAACATGTAGCCAGGTGCAGGTGACTGGTTCTTGTCCAAGAGTCTTTTTTTCTAACAACGTCTCCTTAAGTCTTTAATTTTCTGCCGTCAATAAAGTCTTTCGCAAATCCATTACTCCGAGTGTATTCAGCTATGCAAACTGAAGATTTCCCCCTTTTGAAAGTCCAATTTCAATTAACGACATCAGGAAGGAAAAGCTCTGTGATTTATGTGAAATTCGCGGCAATATTTTAGTGTGTAACAAGCCTAATGAGACCTCTAGTGGAGAAATTTTGAATTACCGGGGTGGGAGTCGGTCACGCGGGAGAAATAATTGTGTGGCTGTCCATAAATCTCGGAATAATGGATTTCTTACTCCAGAGACTCCAGTAGAAAGGATTTTCTATCGTTAAACGCTCGCTGAAAGACCCAAAGAAAACTGACATTGGGTAAAATATGTTTTCTACAAGGTGGATCTGGATGACGAATAGAAAACAATTTCACTTGGTCGAGGATGTTATCACCCATAGCTCGATAATTCCATATAAATGTAACGATAGTGATAGATAAGGAGAAGTATACGTATTTATGAAACGTTTAAGAAGGGCAAGGATTGGTACCGTGTCAAACAAGAAATTGGAAAGGAAGACCAAACAGAAGCGAAAGAGAAGAATTCATGAGTAACAATGTCGTACAATATTTAAAAACAAAGACCAAAGATATGGGCTAGAATATCACAAGGGTATATGCATTATCACATTTTTTTTTCTTTTTGATCACAAGAGTAAAGCTGACCAGCAAAATACTCTGCCAGCTCTTTTATCTTCCAGACCAAGGAGGTCACCGACGACGGCTGCGACTACTTCAAAAGACACGAGAGACTTCATTTCTGAGATTGTGTTTCCAAGCGACGTGACGCCTCGGAGGAAAGGGGACGGTTGGGGAAGTGTCAGATGCAGCAGCCCAGCTTAAGGAACGGCGCTATGGGAGATGGTAGCTGGTACTATGGAAGCTCACAGTATTGCCTGTTGCAAGGCATTATAGCAAAGGTAAAAGTAGAGGCGGAGCTCGGAGAACTATGTAGCGCACGGTCGAACTATGATGTTCACGTGGAGTCGCTGTGATAGTTTGCATATCGAATCCAATCAGATCAAAAACTTATTTGAAAGCTCCTGAGACTCCTTCAAGCATCTGTCAGAGACTGAGTTGATTCACTAAGTCCTGGCGGTTCTTCGCAGCCGTGCAGAAGAATGGACAACGCGAGAGCAATATCGAGGCGGATGACCATTTGCGGGAAGGCACTTGAGATGTATTTTATCGCAGCATGTCTTATTAACTACAAAAAAAGAAACTTAAAACTAGCTGAGTTTGGAATAGCTCGGCTAATGGCCACTGCAGTGAATCGAAGCATTGCATATCAAGAGAGGCATTTCAGAATTTTCAAATCTTACTTTAATGATGACTTATATAATAAAAATTGGATGTATTCCATCATATCTTTCCGCAAGGGCCATTACTTCGCTATATCGGATATTCATAACACTTACTATTATATCTAATATCCTTAGAAACAACTGTTAATGTGAGGCATGGAAACCCAGAGCGCAATACCCTCCAATGAGCATGTTAAGGGAAGCCGACTACAGTTGGTTAGTGCGAAGGCTTAAAGCACAAAGTATTTTACTGCACCAGCGTCCTTTCTCACGTTAAGCTGCCGGAAAGATCTAGCTCAAGCTCCACTGACGGTCGCACTTAAAAGCCTCACGCACACATTGCAGTTACACATGATTGTACTAAGACACGCACACAGATTTGTTGATAATATAATTCCACAGTCATGCACATTTGCACCCATGCACACTAACGCTACAGCCATGTGCTGCCGCCTCAGCCAGTCATCCTGTCGGATCAGTCAGCGAGCACTCAGTAGTCAGCGCGAGAGCCCCAAACCACCCGAGGAGGAGCAGAGTGCCTAACAAGAAACACCTCCCTCTCGACCTACTTCATCCACCAGGGTTGGGGTTTGGGCGGGGGGCGGGGGGGCGGGGGGATGTACCGGGGAGGGAGGTAGGACCCTGGAGGCGACTTCGGGTAGCGTGGGTAGGGCCCCTCCTGGTCGTAGGTGGGCATGGGCGGGTCGTAGAGGTACGAGGACGTCTGGGGGTGGTCGTAGTTGCTGGTTGGCGGCCCGTACTTAGAAGGGGACGGAGGGGGGGCGTAGCCTGGCTTGGAGGCGCTGCTGTAGTTCTGGCGAGGGGGGAGATAGCTGGACGACGGGGGGCGAGGCGGTCCGTAGCTGGTCCGGGGGCGGTCGTAGCCGTACATCGAGGGCAGCGTCGGAGCTTCTCTGGAGACGAGCAGACAAAGACGAAGGCCATCAATCAGCGGAACCAGATTATAGGCCATGGATGTTCACTAAGAGTAAAATCTTTCACTTCGAACGGCCCAAAAGCACGGCTTACCTGGCTTCGAACGTGTAGGAGTCGCGGGATTCATCCGTTAGTAAGGAGTCGATGTCAAACATTTTGTTCTCCAGAAGGTAAATTATGCGCTCTCTGTATAAAGTAAAACAAACTTTGGACGTTAAATGCCAGCAACAGTTGTGCGGACAAACCTGCAACAAAAACATCATTATCTGCTCTTGGAACCACAGCAGTTGTTACTTCTTTTCTTTTTATTACTTCCGTAACTACTGCTATTGTGATTATTACCTGTTGTCCTGCTACTGCTCCTGCTATTACTAGACTACTCCTGCTACTGCTACAACTACACTACGGCTACTGTTACAGATGTAATTCAACAGATGCTTCTCTTACAGTTATGATTACTGTTATGATGATGATCCTGTTATTCTACAGAGGCTGCTGTTACAAAAATAGTATTAGCAACAGTGTTGATGAAAACACTAATGGTAACTGTTATTAGTAATAATATCATAATAAGATAAATAAATAAAATTATGATAATGATGATGATGACGGGGATAATAATGATAGTAATAATAATAACAATATTAAAACAATGATAATAATGTTAGTAATACAAATGATAATAGTCATTATAATAATGAGAATAATGATAATAATAATGACTAATAATAACAATGAAAATAATGTATAATACTAATAATAACAGCAATAATGATGATGATAACAAAAATAACAGTAATAATAATAATAATAATATTGATAACAATAATAAGAACAACAGCAATGATGATGATGATGATGATGATAGTCATAATAATTATATTATTAACCAAAATGATAACAACAATAAAGATATTGACAGTAATGATAAAAATGATGATAACAATAATGATGATAATCATGATAATGATAAAGAGTAACAATAATAATAACAATGATGATGATGATGATGATGATAATAATAATATCAGCAACAGTAATAATAATAAAAAAACAATAATAAAAACAATAATAATAACAATAATAATAGTAATAATAATAATAATAATAATGATAATAATAATAATGATAATAATAATAATAATAGTAACAATGATAATAATAATAATAATGATGATAATAATAGTAATAATAATAGCATCAATGATGCTAATAATAATAATAATGATAATAATGATAATACTAATAATAATAAAGAATAATAAACATCTACAGTAACTACAAAAACAACTGCAACAACAATAATAATAACAATAATAATGACGATAAAATAAAAATAACACTACTACTAATTATAAAATTAATTACAATAATAATAATGATAGTAATAACAATATTAATGATACTGATAATAATAATAATAACAAAGATAACAACAATAGTAATAATAACAATGATGATGTAATAATAACACAAAAATAAGAAATATGATGATCTGACCATGATAGTAATGGTAATAAAATATAATAATAATAATAATAATAATAATAATATTAACAACAATGCAAATTATACTGATAATAAAGACAATGCAAATAAAAATCATAATCATTATGACAATAATAATGATGACAACAACAACAATTATACTAATAATAATAATAATAATAATAATAATAATAATAATAATAATAATAATAATAATAATGATAATAATAATAATAATGAAAATTATGATAATAATGATAATAATGATAAAAATGTCAATAATGATAAGAAATATAATAATAATAAAATGATAATAATGACTATAATAATACTGATAAAAAAATTATGATTGTAATGATAACAATAACAGTAATCATAATAGTATTTGCAAAAATAATGAAATTATGATCATGATAAAACACCAAGCCAATGTATAAAGGTATTTTGAATCTTTTGAACTGTTAAACTACTAATGCTCACACATGTGTGATGTGTGTAAGTGTGTGTGTAAGTGTGTGATGTGTGTGTGTGTATGTGTGTGTGTGTGTGTGTGTGTGTGTGTGTGTGTGTGTGTGTGTGTGTGTGTATGTGTGTGTGTGTGTGTGTGTGTGTGTGTGTGTATGTGTGTGTGTGTGTGTGTGTGTGTGTGTGTGTGTGTGTGTGTGTGTGTGTAAGTGTGTGTGTAAGTGTGTGTGTAAGTGTGTGTGTAAGTGTGTGATGTGTGTGTGTGTATATGTGTGTGTGTACGTGTGTATTTTACTATAATAAAACTGATTCAAACAAGCAAATTCATAAACAAATGACAAAATCTTAAACCAGCAAACAGACTCTAAAATGGACTCACTTGGGGTACTTTTTGGGTGCTATGCAGAACGTGTCTCTGGGGTCCTTGACGCAGTCCGGGGTATTGCCTGGCATCGAAGGGGTGAAAATGGTCGACGGGTAGGCCGGCCCCACCTCCGAGGGCATCAGACCCATCACCCAGAAGCTCACACCGAGCACCACACTCCACTGAGGAGACGCCAAAAGGGCAATTACAGATGTGTGGGTTGGGTCAGGGGTGAATGCGTAACATGTAATACATATTTGGGTTGAAAATCGAAGGAAGGTGTGGGTCACATGAGAAATAATGAGAGGAAAGAATTACGAATTATGCCTGGGTTGAATGAGAAATATATAATTTGGGGTCGTAGAGAGAGAGAAAAAAAAAGTGGGTGTGAAAAGGGGAGTGGAAAGTGGGAAGAGAGACGTAAGCACCAGTTGGAGAATGAGAGTTTGGATAAGAAGAAATACTGAAATGGTGTAATTTCGAAAGTGAATCTCGAATGTAATGATGTTGGGTGTATGGAGTGGTTGTTGATTTAGCAAAAGGTCTTATCATGTATGCAC
>NC_061827.1:30031730-30034230 GCF_019202785.1 Penaeus chinensis | reverse complement strand
AGACTCAACCAAACTCCACTACCCCCCACTCATCTCTACCACACACTCCACACTACACAACTACTCACACCACACTACACCACTACATCACTCCCACCCACACCACACACGTCAAAGCCTCATCCCACCACACACCAAACCTTCAGCCTTCTCTCTTCTCACGCAAGCAGCCTCCTCATCCCTCTCCCTCATATCACACACCCCCACTCTCTCTCCTCTACCCCACCGCAAACCATTATAACCTCCTCCCGGTCACTCTCCTCTTCTCCTCACCGCCTCTCTCTCTCTCACTCTCTCCATCTCCTACTCTCATCTCTCACTCTCTCTCTCTCTTCATCACTCTCTCTCTCTCATCTCTCTCAATCTCTCACTCTCTCTCCTCATCTCTCTCTCTCTTCTCTCTCTCTCTCTCTCTCTCTCTCTCTCTCTCTCTCTCTCTTCCTTCTCACTCTCTCTCTCTCTTTCTCTCTCTCTAACTCTTCCCCCCTCTCTCTCTTTCTCCTCCTCCCTCTCTCTTTCTCCCCCTCTCTCTCTCTTTCTCCCCCCCCCCCTCTGTCTGTCTCCACCCCTCTCTCTCTCTCTTTCTCCACCCCCCCCCTCTCTCTCTTTCTCCACCCCCCCCTCCCCCTCTCTCTCTCTTCCCCCCCCCTCTACCCCTCTCTCTCTCTCTCTCTCTCTCTCTCTCTCTCTCTCTCTCTCTCTCTCTCTCTCTCTCTCTCTCTCTCTCTCTCTCTCTCTCACTCACTCACTCACTCACTCACTCACTCACTCACTCACTCACTCATTCACTCACTCTCTCTCGCTCACTCACTCTCTCTCCCTCCCTCCCTCCTTCCCGCTCCTCCTCCCAGTGGCTCCTTCCCTCTCTCTCCCTCCCCATTGCCTCCCCCCCCCCCTCGGCGTCCCACATAACGCTGCTGTCCTGAGCCGGGCGTGAGAGCTCCGAGGCCGGCGGCGAGAAGACCCTAAGGAACAGACTATTCGTACGATCCTTGGCCATGGTAATTTTCAACAAATCCTTTCATTTCTTATGTGTTACTATGCTGTCTTGGAGGATCTTCAAATATTTCTTTACTATGTATGTATGTATGTATGTATGTATGTATGTATGTATGTATGTATGCATGTATCTATTTACACCTATCTCTCTATCTATCTATTTATCTATTTATCTATCAGTATATATGTATACGCACATATATATGTATATATAGCTTGGAATTCGCCGCACAAATGGACCACTGATGAGCCACCTGTGAGTATGTAATACGAGCATTCAATTACTCAAGTACGGTATATGTGATCTATGGCTCTTAACACAATCAAGGAACAAGCTGAGACCGCCCCAAGCGCATATCATCTAAACATCTAACGCAAGCAGGAAACAAGTTGACATCGCCTCATGCACACCCATTGCGTGTGATCAGACAGCATTTGACACAAGCGGGGCGACCGTGGGTGACACACATGGCTGCCCACCTGTCGTGTCGCCCACATATCTAACACTCCGCTCGCACACCCTCCATGCGTTCTCTCACATACTCTGCCCTTGTGCCTTGTACATAATCTGAAAATCCCAAAAATAGCGTATAAAAAAAACCCGTTAGACAAGCGGTAGGGGCAGGTGGGAAGGGGAAAAGGTAGGGGCAGGGGGCAGGGAGGAGGGGTCGAGAAAGTTGTGAGGGTGTGGGCTTGGCATCGCCCGGGGCTCAAGATGGTCAGGGTGGCGTCTCCGAAACACGCCCCGAGAGGTGTCTTACCGCATACGCACGCCCGCGTCCTTCTGGCCTCCTGATCTCACCCGCCGCCGTCTCGTCCTCTTCCTTTCAGTCGAGGAGATGGTTTGGAGGAAGTTAGGAGATCATTTGCCCGGAAGACGAGAGAGGAAAACACCTAACAAACAAAGCGAGGCGGCGGTGCATGTGTATGCCCGGCTCCCTCGGGTCGAGACTTGTTCCAGTCGCTGCTTGGTGGCCGGGGGGGGGGGGGGGGGCAGACAAGAAACTACCTCCTTCAGGTCCTCCCGAGAAAGGAAGAAAAGGAAGAAAAGGAGAACAAGGCATAAAACTGGCGTCCTCTCTAGAATTCCACGACAAAGCACCCCGGCCCCGAAGAGAATCCGGGAGCTGATTATTTTCTAAATGCAAGTGCGTATTTCAGTCGTTTCCAGATTCTTCCCTCCGTCCCCTGCACGCTTTACTGCCCGGCCGAAAGGAAGAAAGCGTAATTATCGAGACATCGAGTACTGGAGAGAAAATATGGCGAGGAAGGCAGGCTGCGTATATTCATGATGGCGTTTTATACCGCGCCTTATCCGAGCCGTCACTTATTCTTGGGGTTTTATGGGAGGAATAAATCTTCCAGACATTAATGCCGTTTTTGGAATACATTACTGTACTTGGGAGTCCTTTGGCCGGGCCGTCATGCCACCTAATAAAAAGGAAGTATGGCAGAAATTTAGATAAAATGTAAGCTTCCAAAGGGGGATTTAATAAACCTT
>NC_061827.1:30021730-30024230 GCF_019202785.1 Penaeus chinensis | reverse complement strand
CTATAAGGGCTACTCGGATAGCAAAGACCTTGGAGGGACTTTCTCTGAGCGTCGTTTGCAATTGTAAACTATGCGGAGGCGTGTTAATGGGGGGACTACAGGAACTAGGTAGAAAGGGGATAATCAGTTAAAACGCTGTTACTAAGCAGAAGTGGTAATTGGTAGGGCCTAGTTGGAAGGCGAAAAAAACGGCAGAGACGAATGGAATATACCAAGGCGAGGTGTAACACAGTGTATTGGGGTTAAGGAAGATTTATGATACACTGGTACTGAATGTGACACAAGTGAAGTCGCTGGAGGTGGGAAGCAATGGCTATCGATTTACCAAAGGAGACAATAAATTATTTGCATCACAATATGACTCTCGTCGTGGGCGGAATACAGATAGGGTATAATTACTGGATTAATAACGTCGGGACATTTTAAACTTCTTTTGCGGGGAAAGCCAGGAGAACGATTCACCCCGCCGCTAGGACAGTGAACCCAGCTCAACGTCATCGCTTTTTGGAACACGGCCCTCGCGTGTAAAACAATCTTTATCGCGCCGAAAGAACGCCAAACTGATGGCGCGTCGAAGATTACGATGTGTTTTGAGTACCATAAGTTCCGGAAACCCCTTGGGCTGGAAGAATGTGAAAGTTGGGCTGTGATTGGCGGAGGTGCGTCACGTGCGTTTGGTGGAGAGGTGCCACGTGGTGGTATGGGTCGGGCCCTTGTGTTCAGGGTCAAGGATGCAGCGCCGCTATGGTACCGAATTCCTTTTCTTGTCTCCTTAGCTCTTGGTGGCTTTGGGTCGCACGGGAAGGAGGCCGTCTGCCGGAAATGTGCAAAGGTTTCGATGAAGAAAGTATATTAATATAATATTTTCAAAACATATAAAATAAAACGCTGATGCACAAACAACCACGAATTCCCGGCGTTGAAATCCCAGGCGAGCCATTCCGACACGCGCGACGGTAGGGGAAGGTCGGGCTAAGCTGTCCCCTCGCCGCCTCTCCCCTCCCTCCTCTGCCCCCTCCCTCCTCACCAATCACCCTTCCCTCCTCTCCTTTCGGCCTTCTCTTCGCTCATCTCCCCCCTCATTCCCTTCCCTCTCCTCCTCACCATTAGCCCTTCCCTTCCCTTCCCTCCCCTCCTCATCCTCTTTCCTCTCTTTCTTGCCATTCACCCTTCCTTTCCCTCCTCTACTTTCGCCCTCCTCTCCCCTCCTCATTCCCTGCCCCTTCCCTCCTCTCCCTTCGCCTTTCCCTTCCCCTACTTCCTCTCCTCCGACTTCCTTCTCTCCTCTCCCCTTCCATTCTCTCTTTTTCCCCACTGCCCTCTTCCCTATCCCTCTTCCCGCCTCCCTTTCTTCCTCTCCTCAATCCCTTATTTTCTCTCCTCTTTCATAGTCTTTTCCCTCTTCTCTTTTCTCACCCCTTATCCTATCTCCCACCCCTTCCCTTCCTTTCTCTCCCCACATCTTCCCTCCTCCTCTCTCCCCACGCCCTCCCTTTCTCCCCCCCCCACCCCCGCCCTCGCCCACAACATCCCGAGGAGGAGGGGGGGGGGGCGTGTACGGGTGACAGCGGTCCGCACAGAACAAGATAACGAATAGTGTAAATATTAAGCAAGTCACCCAAGCTGAGTCCCCGGTATTCGACCGGCATTTGGGTGGGCTGGGGTAGACGGAGACGGGTGCTGGATTCCCCTTCACGATAGATAATGGGAAGAAGTTAAGGATAGATAAAGATGGAATCCAATTAAGAAATTCAGTGTAAACAATGCTCTAATGAATGAAAAGTCACACTCGTTCGGAGTTTGAAAGGGCTAAGAGAGTTTTAAAAGTCTTATTACCTTTGACTGCTAAAGAACAAAGGCAAAACAAATAAAACGGCTCCGGTTACCTAAAAAAAAAAAAAAAAAAAAAAAAAATAATAATAAAAAAAATAATAAATAAATAAATAAATAAATAACGAAAGAAAAGAGAGAAAAAAAAAAGAATGAGAACTTGAAACGCGAAGACCACCTGGGAAATCCTGGGACGGTGACAGTGCATTTCTTCCACTGGGCAGTAACGTGTTCGCACCTTAATCGGCCTCGGCTCCTCGGCTTCGACAGAGAACATTATTGTCGGTGAGAGGAAAGGAGGAGGATTTATTGGGGGTGAAAGTAGCAGATGTGAAAAGTGTAAGGACGGCACACGAGTAAATGCAGTTTAACAGAGAGATAGAAGAATCGGAGAATAAGGACAAAGTGCAAGAACAAGAGGAACACGGGGTTTCTTTATTTACATATTCTGCCTTTCTCTCTCTCTCTCTCTCTCTCTCTCTCTCTCTCTCTCTCTCTCTCTCTCTCTCTCTCTCTTTCTCTCTTTCTCTCTCTCTCTCTCTATCTCTCTCTCTCTCTCTCTCTCTTCCTCTCTTCCTCTCTCCCTCTCTCCCTCTCTCCCTCTTTCCCTCTCTCCCTCTCTCCCTATCTCCCTATCTCCCTATCTCCATCTCTCCCCCTCTCTCCCTCT
>NC_061827.1:30011730-30014230 GCF_019202785.1 Penaeus chinensis | reverse complement strand
TAATAATAAAAATAACAATAATAATAATAACGAAAATAATAATAGCAGTAAAAACAACAATAAAAAATAATAATAACAATAACGATAATAATAATGATCTTACTCTTATTTATTACCCTTACAATTTTCAACAACGGAATATAAAAGTAGATTAAACCCAGTCCAATCCGTTCTTTGAAACTGCTCGCTTTTCCTTCACCAACGCCTTCATGCGTTGCGAATAAAGCAAGAGGAAGAAAGGGAGAGAGGGAGACAAGCCCACTCCTACAACGCAAAAAAAAAAAAAAAAAAAAAGAGAAAAAAAAAGAGAAGAAGGAAAAGGAAAAAAAGGGAAAAAGAGAAAGTGGAAAGAGGAAATTTTTTCTGGAGGGAAAAGGGAGTATATGATAACCCCAAGTGGGGTTTTTTTTTATCTGCAATATTTTCTCCTTGCTTTATTATGCAACGGAGCGAAGGAGGAGGAGAAGAAGGAGGAGGAGGAGGAGGAGGAGGAGGAGGAGGAGGGGGGAGGAGGAGAAAGGGAGTAGGAGGAGAGGAGGGGAGGAGGGGGGGAGGAGAGGAAGGAGGAGGAGGAGAGGAGGAGGGGAGGAGGAGGAGGGGGAGGGGGGAGGAGGGAAGGAGGAGGAGGGAGAGGAGGAGGAGGAGGAAGGGGAGGAGTAAGAAGAGGAGGAGGAGGAAGAGGAGGTGAAGAAGAGAGAAGTGAGAAGAAGAAGAATAACAGGGAGAAGAAAATTACAAAGAGAGAGACAGAAAGAAAATAATACTAAGAGTGGAAGAAGACGAAGATGAAAGGTAACAGATAAAAGATAATATGTATCAAATCTTACGAAAAAAAAAAAAAAAAACAAACAAGATAAAAAGAATATAGACAAAACCGAGAAGAAAATAATAGTATAAAACAACAGCATAAACAAGCACAATAAAACACAAAAACAAAAGACAAACGCATACAGCAATCTGTGTCACTGACGAAAAAGAAGAAGAATATGAAAAGCGAAACAAAGGAGAGAGGATAAAAACAAATGAAGAAGCGAGATAAGGAGATCGTAAAGGGCAACCAAGTGCAAGATCTAATAAAGATTTACGCAACATAGTTAATGATAAATGCAGGGGAAAGAGAAAGAGAATGTGAGAAAGTAAGCAAGAGAACTTTGGGGGAAAGGGAAGGGAAAAAGGAGAATAATGAGACATGGGCGGATTGCAAGAGAAGCGGGGAGGGCGTGGGGGTGGGTGGGGGGGGGGGGGGGGTGAGGAGGGTGTGGGGTGAGAAAAA
This sequence comes from Penaeus chinensis, assembly GCF_019202785.1. Classification (NCBI taxonomy): domain Eukaryota; kingdom Metazoa; phylum Arthropoda; class Malacostraca; order Decapoda; family Penaeidae; genus Penaeus; species Penaeus chinensis. The sequence goes on along the minus strand of NC_061827.1, from coordinate 30,012,957 downwards.
AGGGGAAGAAAGAAGAGAAGGAAAAGAAGTAGTGCGAATAAACAGAAAAGCGAGAAGCGGAAATGGGGGAGGAAAGAAAGGGGAAATGGGGAAGGAAGGATAAAGGAAACGAGGAGGCGGTAAAATGGAGGTGTGGGGAGATGGAGAGGTTTTAAAGAAAACGGAAAGGGGAAGTAAAGGAAATAAGAAATAGAGAAAAGGGGAAGTGTACAAGTGTCGGAAAGGGGAAGCGAGGAAATAGGAAATGGGTGAAGCGGACAGGAGAAACAGAGATTAATGGGGAAATGGCCAGCGGCGAGATCTAGAAATGGGGGAAAGGAAGATGAAGGAAATATGAAGAAATGGGGGTATGGGTATTGGAAAGGAGCAGGTTTAAATGGGGGGGAAAAGGAAAAGAGGGGGGGGGGGGGGGGGATTGAAACTAACGAATTGAGGTTGCAAATGTTGCATGGCAGTCATTTATACCTGTTGCGTTCACATTCCCATACCGAGGGCGTGGTCCAGAAATTTTCACCCTTTTCCTTTTGAGGAGGAGGAGGAGGAGGAGGAGGAGGAGGAGGAGGAGGAGGGGAGGAGGAGGAGGGGGGAGGGAGGGGGAGGGGGGGAAAGAGGAGGATATGGAAAGGGAAAAAGGAGGGAAAGGTAAAGGAGGAGAAGGAAAGAGGAAAGGGGGGGGGGAGGAAGAGGAGGATGAGGCGGAAGAGGAGGAGGAAGAGGAGAAAGAGGAGGTAAAGGAGTAGGAGGAGGAGAAGGGAGATAAGGAGGAGGAGGAAGTGGAGGAGGAGGAGGAGGAGGAGGAGGAGGAGGAGGAGGAGGAAGAGGAGGAGGAGGGAGAGGAGGGGGAGGGGGGAAAGGAGGAGGAGGAGGAGGGGAGGAGGAGGAGGAGGAGGGGGAGGAGGAGGAGGAGGAGGAAAGGGGGAGGAGGAGGAGGAGGAGGAGGGGAAGGGGGAGGACGGAGTGGGAAGGGAAAGGAAAAAAAGAAGATGGGGAAAGGGAGGAAGAGGAGGGGGAGGAGAGGAGAGGAAGAGGAGGAGGAAGAAGAAGAGGAGGAGGAGGGGGAAGATTAAAAAAGAGCAGGAAGAGGAGGGGAGGAGTGGGAGAGGAGAGGGAAGGAAGGAGGGAGGAGGAGGGGAAGGAGGAGGAGGAGGAGGAGGAGGTCGGAGGAGGGAGGAGGAGGGGAGGAAGGGAAGAGGAGGAAAGGGAAAGGGGGAGAGGTGGGTAAAGGGG
>NC_061827.1:30004230-30006730 GCF_019202785.1 Penaeus chinensis | reverse complement strand
ACGCCAAGAGGCCAGCTGGCTCGCGCTGACGCCATGTTCACCACACCCACGCCAAGTCCGCTCCTCCCTCGGTTCACTCTCGCCACCTGTAACGCATTTCCACACATTCACAGGCTACAGTACTTACAGGTAAATCAAAAAACTCTACATGAAGTACTCTTCATGTATTTATGTGTATATATATATGTAATTATATATATATATAGATATATATGTATATATAATTATGTGTATATATAGATATAATTGTACACACACACACATACACAGATATATTAATATATATATATATATATATATATATATATATATATATATATATAAGCATATATTTATATATATATATTATTATATATATATACATATATATATATTCATATCTGTATACACATACACACATACACACACATACACACAGATATATTAATATATATATATATATATATATATATATATATATATATATATATATATATATATATATATGTATGTATGAATGTGTGTGAGTGCTTTTACCAGATGGTTGCACCACTTCATCTAAGTAGCTTAAACTCATTCGCAAAAAATGATAATCGTAGAGCGCTGCTTCGCTGCAGATAAAACCAAACGTTTCAGGTTTTTTCCGCTTTCTCAGTGTGAGATAAAATGGGTGCACTTAGCGATGCACATTGCACATGCAGATTGAACGACGTAATGGCGTAACAGAGTGAAAATAACCGTGGAACGAAAGCAGGCCAAAGGAAGCCACATTTATGATCGGTTCGTGTGTTTTTTTTTTATCAATTCTACGACAAAATCTACGGGACGAAACCAACATTTAGACCTCCCCCCAGCCTCTCCCAGCACTGTATATAGGCCATTATTCTCACCACCCACAGCCCTACGCCCACCGCCCTCCGCCCACCACCCTTGGCCTCTCTCTCTCCGCCCCATGTTAGAGACAACCTACACTGCTTACACCTCCTCCCACTAGCCCACTTGCTCCTGACACCACCTACTTGCCCACTTGCCCACTCGCTTCTTGCCCCGCCCACTCGCCTATGGCACCACCCATTTGCCTACTCACTCCTGACCCCGCCCACTCGCCCACTCACCCACTCGCCCCTGACCTCGCCCATTCGTCCACTTGCCCATCGATTCTGATCCTGCCCACTCCTCGACGACTCCATCCACTCACCCACGTACCCACTCGTCCACTTGCCCACTCGCCCCTGGCCCCACCCACTCGTCCGCTTGCGCACTCGTCTCTGGCCCCTCCCACTCACCTCTGACCCCGCCCACTCGCCCACTCGCCACTGCGCCCGCCCGCAACGCTTGGCTACCGACCATCGGGCGGCGCTGTTTCCCAACCGCAATTCGGCGTCTCGATCGACGGCGGCAGTTGATCGGCGTGGCCTGGCGTCGTTGCGAAAGTCGGGGATGTCCATGGGGGTCGGATCTATCTATGCTGCTGCTGGTTTCGTTTCTGTTTTTCATTCTCTTTTTCATTTCGTCTGTTTACGAACCTTGTCTTGTGGCTTTGTTTCGTGTTTGTTTTGTTTACCTCGGTGACTATGAATCTCTGTCTATCTAGCTATCAAACTTACCAGTATATCTGTCTGTCTTTCTCTCTTCTCATCTGTCCGTCCATCCATCTATCTCTGTTTCTGTTTCTCATTGCAACACCCACGTCTGCCTCCACGGACAGTCAGAGTAAATTACAACTCCACCACACCATTACCAACTCCGGCCCCCTCTTATTTCCTCCCCCCCCCCCCCCCCCCATCAAACCTGCTTATCCCCACCCACCCACTCACCCAACCAACCTCCATCTATTCACCCAACCCTACCCCCACCCATTCACCCAACCTATCCCCACCCGCCCCACCCCCACTCACTCACCCAACCCAACCCACTCACCCAACCCACCCCATCCCCACCCACTCACCCAACCCAACCCACCCCCACTCTCTCACCCAACCCACCCCATCTCCACCCACTCACCCCACCCACCACTCACCCCACCCACCCACTCACCCTACCTCACCCTACCTCACCCCACCCACTCACTCCCCACCTCCCCTTCCCCCCTCTCCCCTCAAGTGCAATTGCAGCCCATTTTAAGTAGCTCTCTCCCGCCACCTTCCTGACATGCTCTATCAATTATTGCAGGTTTTGCCTTTTCGCGTTGAAGCGGAGATCGAAAGGGAGCAGGAGGAAAGGCTTTTGAGAAATTGGCTTCTAGATGGTCGACTGATTTACATTCTTTACAATCTATGTATCTGTTGCTACTGTTATTAATATAATCATAATTATTATCATTATTATTGTTCTTGCTTCAAACGTCATTCCTAATTATCTTTTTTATAATCTTCCTTATCCCCTGATTTTCCTTTTCTTCTCATCAATTCCATCCTTATTTTCGACACACATTTTCCTTTTCTTTAATCTCAAGTCACGAATATTCCCTCTGTGCCGGCCTGTTTGATGTTTTCTATTACTGTGGAAGGTACTGGAAAAC
>NC_061827.1:29999230-30001730 GCF_019202785.1 Penaeus chinensis | reverse complement strand
GTTCGAGACACAAAAGGAAAGACGAGCCATATAAGGCCAGGAGTCGGCTTTTCCCTGAAGTGAGTGTCGCCGCGATAACCAGGCTGAACATGAATCAGAATCAGATCCTCCGCGAACCAAGGACGCAAAAACTAGCGGCCAGGTAAGTGTTGCTCCGGCGCGGTTTCGCTGCCACACTGACCGCCTCTTTCCTCTCATAAACCCTTCACACTCGCGTTCAACTTATTCCGAAGTTCTCTTTATATAATTCTTCACTTTTGCTAGGGAGAATGAAGCAATACCCAACTTATTGGAAAGTAGAAAGTGAGAAGCCCAAATTGCATGGCAACATTCACGTGGCCTTTTGGAGAGAAAATATTAGATTCTGCAAAACACATTTCTTGACGAAGGCCCTTGGCGAAGATGAGGATCTTGGCAACTAAAAGTCCTTGTCGCCTGTTTTGCTCTCCTTTCTCCTCCTTAAAGGACTCCCTCCATATTTTGACAAGGTCGACCTCGAGGCTCCACTGACCTCCAAACCAGTCATTGACGAGCAGGTACAGGCGAGGCTCCACAAGTCTCTAACAGACCCACTATCTGGGGCATGCACTGGGTACTTGTCGGGGAGGGGTATGGGGAGGAGGCGGGGGGAGAGGAGGGGGGAAGTCTTAACGGGGATCGGTCAGTGAAATTTGGAGTAACGCCTCTTTACAGACCGATAGCCACGCACACTGATAATCTTAGTACTCGCACACGTGCATTGGCAAATACCTCGCATTTCTGAGGTGGACTTTGATTAAACTAGTTTCATTGTCCATATATCTTACGGTTGGCACGGGCGTGTTATGGCTGGCAGCTCTCAAAACGCTTTCCAATGTTCCCTCCAAAAGTTACCAGTTTATCATTATAAAATGCAGGCGAGGAAAATGCACTGGATTCAGACCACAGTTCGGTGACCGAAAGTTGTTTACCATAACTCGTTATTTATTAAAAATGAATGGAGAAAATCTAAAGAGAAAAGAAGAGAAATTGAAAGAAAAGCTGTATACACAGAAATGGTTGCGTTCGTTTCAAAGTGACCTGCATATACCCTCAATATATACTTCACATACGCTTTCTCCATCCGCATTCCCTCCGTCTTATACGCTTCTTGGCCCCACCCCCCTCCTGCGTCTTAGCTGCACGCCTCCTGCCCACACTCCTGCTCACTCTCCGCCCCGCCCTCCACTTCCCTCCATCGTCGCCTCTCCTGCCCTCAGGCCCTCCTTTCTGCCGCGTCGGAGCGACAATAGCCTTCACAGTGCCTGCTTTGAGGGCGTGCATTTTCAAGACACTGAAGATGATCACGGCGGCGACACGGGCTGGGATCTCTGCTCGAGCGAGCGAAGATTCGCGGGCTTTCCACGTGCAGGTCGAATTATCGGGGGATTTTTTTTCGCCTTTTTACCTGTAGCCGAAACTGAGCCGTACTTCCAGAATTCAAAATGTTGGTAATCTGTCTCAGCCCCATTCGAATGAATTTCTGTTTGGAGCTGATTCTGCATATTTTTAAAAGAGGAAAGAGCTCCTGATAAGATACACGAGATTCGACAGATGAAGAGAAACGATCGTCGAATGAAATTGGAGGAATGGCATTAGCCGGAGGGAAAGTGGCACAAGCTTGTAGTCACAGAAGCTGAAAATCGAGAGAACTGATGAAAAAAAAATCAGATAATGACGTCATCATTTCTGAGGAACTTAGTAAGAGGGAATAGGAAACAAGAATAAACATACAGACACCTCCTAACAGAATCTTATTCCAATCCAGGACAAGGGTACGAAGCAGAGCAAACAGGCCTCTTATTTCGAGATTCTCAAGCTCTGATTCTCATAGACACTAAACGCAGCGCTGGGCCTTATCAGACGACGGTCGCCAGAACTACAATCCCTCCGTCACGAGCGAGAGAGCCGGGAGAGAGAAATAAACTGGTCCTGCAGAGGCGGCGGCGATCTGCCAACCTACTGCCAGGGGGTCACTGTTCTCCGGCAAGAGGGACGTGGCGGCCCCTCCTGCCACGGGTATCATTGATGAGGCTGGTCGTATGCGAGACACCTTCAAAGAGCGCCGATGACGGCCTGGGATCCCCCTCCCCTGCCCCCCTTTTCACCCGCCGACTGCTGGCGATGCACTTCACGCGGCTGGCTCTGGGACTCCTTCCTGGCAGCCGCCCGTCGTGATTCTAATCACAGCAACAGTTCAAAACGGATTACTTCCACTTCGACGCTACATCTTGGTCTAACAGGAAAGTGTGGAACGTCAGGAATAAGTAGGGCTTATCAGGAAGTGTGGAATAACAGCCCCTTGCCTCTAACCCATGTCGAGGCCTTTATAGTGTCAGGTGCACGTAAACACGTCCAGTGGCGGTGCTCATTGCGGATCCGGGGTGGGAGTTCGCTCGGGGGATACGTACGCACACACGCACTCATATGTAAAATATATATATATATATATATATATATATATATATATATATATATGTGT
>NC_061827.1:29971730-29974230 GCF_019202785.1 Penaeus chinensis | reverse complement strand
GTGGATGGACGTGATGGAAATGAAGAATAAAAAAAAAAAAAAAAAAAAAAAAAAAAAAAAAAAAAAGTTTAGGCGGAAACCTGCGTTTTAGCGTCTAGCCAGGGTCGAAGCGCTTGCAATAATCACCCTGCAATTGCTTCTTGTTGCTCCCGAAGAAGGCCTTTTGCAAAACAGAATGGGGACGGCGGGTTAGGGAAAGAACTGCCACTCGGTTTTGTATTATTCTGCGGTCTACGTGAATTATGAATATTCATCATTTTCTTTATCATCATCTTGATCGTTATCCGTCTGTTCATTCATATGTCTTTTTTTTTCTCAGATGACGTATCATTTCTGAGAGGATCGCAGGAGGTGGAAGAGGATGAACTGAATAGGATCCTGATGGCGTGATCGGGAGGATTCCCTGGCAGACGCGGCCGCTTCGCCAGCTGGTTCGATACCCAAGGGGGTGGGGGAGGGGCATAGGAGGGGGATAGGATGAAGGGGAAGGGGCTGGGGAGGGGTAGGGCGTCACTTGATTTGCAAATCGAAAAATAGCACGTTTTAGAAGGGGCAAATGTGTGTGTGGCGGAGGGGGTCTGCCAGGGGACGGGGATTAAACTTTCTACAATTTATCTGTTCCGTTTATTTTTCCTGTTCAAAAAGTATATATGTATAAAAACATATATACATATACATACATATATATAGACATATACAAACAAAAACACTAACACAAACACACACATACACACAGACAGAGAGAGAGAGAGAGAGAGAGAGAGAGAGAGAGAGAGAGAGAGAGAGAGAGAGAGAGAGAGAGAGAGAGAGAGAGAGAGAGAGAGAGAGAGAGAGAGAGCAGACAGACAGAGAAAAAGAGCAGACAGATAAAGAAAGAAAGAGAAAGAGAGAGACAGAGAAAGAGAGAGACAGAGACAGACAGAGAAAGAGAGAGACAGAGAAAGAGAGAGACAGAGGCAGACAGAGGAAGAGAGAGACAGAGGCAGACAGAGAAAGAGAGAGACAGAGGCAGACAGAGAAAGAGAGAGACAGAGACAGACAAAGAGAGAGACAGAGGCAGACAGAGAAAGAGAGAGACAGAGACAGACAAAGAGAGAGACAGAGACAGACAAACATAGCCTAACAGGCAGAAAGGAAGAGCTAAAGAGACTCCCATAAACTAGATCGAGGAGCCAAAACCGAGGCGAAAAGCAGCAATCGCGAGCAGTGTCAGCGCTCGGCGGGAGGAACAGGAAGTCGGAAAAACCCTCCTGCAAATGTTTTCAATACAGGGAAAGATACAACGCCAGGGAGTGGGGAATACCAAATAAAGATCACAGAGAGGGGGAGGGAGGACAAGGGAGTGACAGAGAGAGGGGGGGAGGACAAGGGAGTGACAGAGAGAGGGAGGGAGGAAGGGAGTGACAAAGAGGAGGAGGGAGGAAGGGAGTGACAAAGAGAGAGGGAAGGGAAAGAGAGTGACAAAGAGAGGGAAGGGGGAAGGGAGTGACAGACAGAGGAAAGCTACAGAGAAGGGGAAGGAAGAGAAAGGAGTGACAGTAAGGGAGTGAATTGAAAGGAAACAAGGAAATGATAGCAAGGAGTGGGAGGAGAAGGATGTGACAAAGAGAGGAAGGGGGTGTAAAGAATGAATGACACTTTTAGAAAAAAAAGATCCTGATAAAGCGACAGAGAGGCGGAGGGAGAGGAAGAGAGGACAAGGGAGTGACAGAAAGACGAAGGGAGAAGTATTAAGTGACAAGGGAGGAGGGGTGCAAAGAATTAATATTTTTAGAACAATTTTCCTGACAAAGGGGATAGAGATTAATGAGACCGTTTGCCAAAAAACAGCAAAATCGTATTTTTCTTAACCCTGCTGGATGTTTATTTTCATTGTTAGTATCGTCTGTGCATTAGTTAACTACCCCGAGCTCAAATGTTTAATTTGAGCAATACTGGAAGTGTCACCGCCCCAAATGTCCCCCTCAAGAAATACATATTTTGGCAGTATCTTGGGATGAAAAAATACTCTCCTTTTGTTCCAGCTGGTGCATGGTTTCAGCGCCATTCTCCCTGTCTACTCTTTTCGTATGTTAGCTGAGGCTCCATTGCCTTATCGTGCAGGGCAGGACTTGGGTTAATTCGTAATTACACATCTTTCGCCGAGCAAATGCTATGTGCTGTGCAGGTTCCTCCTTACTTGGATAATTTGCAGATGGGAGAGGGATGGGGGAGGGATGCCGGCATTTTGTACATCTCTAACCCGAATCTATGTAAATATCATCGTGTGCGACTGTAAACCCACGTAGAAGTAGTAAAGGCAGGAAATGCACTATAAGCACAACGAAAATCGGGTAAAAGTGTTCACAAAATGACCAAAAATGGCACTATGGTACGGATTTCATAAAAATAGAGGACAGTGTGTGGACGTATGAACCAAAATAATCTCATTATCTTTGCATAAAAAAGTTATATGAAAATTATTAGCGATTTTTTTTTTTTTTTCTCAGTACATCAGCTC
>NC_061827.1:29964930-29971630 GCF_019202785.1 Penaeus chinensis | reverse complement strand
GGAAATTGCGCCCGTCCTGAGTCATAGAAATGGAAATTTGGCGACATTCTTCGCAGAGGCCGAGGTCATTAGAAGCATCGCCATAGGATATGCAGATTTAACGAGGGTCGGCGGGGACGGCGGGGCCCACGGGCCCCCTTGTCTTTACGAGCTGCTCATAGCCGCGGGAGTGTTCGGAGGGGTCGGGGCGGCGAGCGCGCGGGCGGAAGGGAAGGCGCAAGAAAAATGTGAAAGACAGTGTCCGGTGAAGCGGACGGTTGCCTCTGCTCTTTTTTCCCTCGGTTCAGCTTAATGGGGCCAAATGGCGAATAATCATATGAACACTGATATTGCCTTACACCTGTCATTAGCAGATCGCCACCGATCCTTTTGTCTCCCTCTCTTCCGCGCTCGCGTGCCTCCCCCCTTGAAACTTTCAAAAAGGCCTACGCCAAAGGGCCGCCCCCGCTCGAACTCCACAATAGAACACCTCGTTTTGTGTTGTCGGAAGCTGGGGTGTGACAGGAGAAAGGGAGATAATCAAGTGATGCAATGCGGAGTTATTTTTTTAGGGTGTGCAATAGAATTATAATTTGGTGACGCAAAAAGATTTTATCTTAATCGTCTTTCAGCAACCCTTTTCCACCCCCCTTTTTCTTTTTCTCTCAAACCCCATTTCCTTTTATCCTTTTCCCTTTTTTCCAAAAATATCAACCACTATCATCATCATCATCGTTATTCGTATTTTCCCCCTTGTCCCCTGCACCCCCTTTCTTATCCTCTCCTCCCCCTCCTCCCCCTCACATCAGCACCCTCATCATCATCATCATAAACATCATCATCATCATCACATCATCCATCATCATCATCATACCACACCACCAACCACCACCACCACACCATCACCATCACACACCACCACCACTACACTACACCACCATATCATCAACAACAACATTATCTACAACACATCCCAGCAGGTCGAAGTTCCGCATGTGTAATCCCCCCCAGACACCAATGGGCTTCCCTTCTGGGGGGGGGGGGGGGGGGAGGCTGCCAAAATTTTTTCGCAGATATTCTTTCAACATGAAATCTCAGGCCACTCGAAGAATATTGAAGTTCTTCAGGACCCGCGCTCGGCTGGTCAAGTTCTGGCGGCAGACGGGGGGGAAAGTCGAGAAGCTCCGCGAAAGGGTGGGCCTCTGTGGGGTTAAAGGAAGGGAAAAAGGAAAAAAGAAGAAAAAAGAAGAAGAAGAAGAAGAAAAGAAAGAAGAAAAGAAGAAAAAGAAAAAAAAAAAAGGAAAAGAAGAAAAAAGGAAGAAGAAGAAAAGAAGAAGAAAAGGAAGAAGAAAAAAAAAAGGGGGAAAAAAAGGGAAAGAAAAAAGAAGAAGAAGAAGGGGAAGGGGTGGAAGAAAAATGAAAAAAAAGAAAAAGGGGGGGGAAGGGGGGGGGAAAAAACAAAGAAGAAAAAGGAGGGGGTGGAAAAAGGAAAAAGGGGGCGAGGGAGGGAGAAGCGAAGGAGAGGAAGAAAATACGAAATGGGAAGGTTTGGTGGTAGTCGGAAAGGAGAAAAAAGAAAAGGGGGAGAGGTGGAAGAAAAAAACAAAAAAAGGCAAGAGGAGGAAGATCGATAACGGAGAGCCTGAAAACAAACCCCCAAGACACGGGACGAACTTTCCGCTGGCTCCCGGATGTCTCGCGACGGTTCACAATCGGGAAGGATCGTTTGGACGAGTTTCAAGCCGGTAAATTTTTCCCGACCAATTTTTTATTCCCCTTAGAAATAATGAGCAAAGAAAGATCTTCAGCACAAAGGGTTAGATGTGCAGCGTGCATGTGGCCGCGCGTTTCCCTTTAAATTTTATTTGTTAGCATCCTTTTTAGGCTCAAAGGCTGTGTTCAAATCTGTTTTCCCCGCCCCTTTAGCACGCAAATAATAACGAAAATGATGACGATAGTGATAGAATATATAGAAAATACTGGGGGGCATTTTGAGGGCCGGTCAAACGAGCCAAGGCAGCACAAAAGCGAACGGGGGCGCCGAGGCCACCCCAGGGACGCGGGCCTCTCGAAAGCCCGGGCGCCTGAAAGGACTTAAAGCGCCCCGGAATATAAAAACAACCTGCGTAAAAAAGTTTTTCCGTGTTAACCCGCAAATTTTGTGAAAAACAAAATTTCCCTTGCCTACAACTTTTTTTTCATAAAATTTTTAAAATTGGTTTTGAGTCAAAAAAACCATGCTTTTAAATGAACTCGGAATCTCTCTCTCTCTCTTCTCCCCTCTCTCCCCCCTCTTCTCTCTCTCTCCCCTCTCTCATCTCCTCTCCTCTCTCCCCTCTCTCCCCCTATCTCCTCTCTCTCTCTTTTTCTCTTTTTTCCCCTCTCTCTCTCACTCTCCCTCTTTCTCTCTCTCCCCTCTCTCTCTCTCCTTCTCTCTTCCCCTTTCTCTCTCTTCCTCCTCTCTTTCTCTCTCCTCTTCCTCTCATCTCTCTCTCTCTTCTCTTCTCCTCCTCTCTCCCCTTCCTCTTCCTCTCTCCTCTCTCTCTCTCCTCACTCTCTCTCCCCTCTCTCCCTCTCTCCCCTTTTCCCCTCTCCTCTCTCTCTCTCCCCCTCTCCCTCCCCCCTCTCTCCCTCTCTCTCTCTCTCCTCCCCTCTCTCCTCCCCTCCCCCTCTTTTTCCCCTCTTCTCTCCCCTCTTCTCTCTCTTTTTTCTCTCTCTCGCCCTCTCTCTCTCTTTTCTCTCCCCCTCCCCTCTATCTTCCTCTCTCTCTCCCCTCTCTCTCCTCTCTCTCTCTCTCTCTCTCTTTCTCTCTCATTTTCCTCTCTCTCTCTCCTCCCCTTTCCCCCTCCTTCCCCACTCTCCTTTTCATCTCTTCATCCGTCTCTCTCTTCCTCTCCTCCTCCTCCCTCTCTCTCTCTCTCCTCTCTCTCCCCCTCTCTTTTCCCTCTCCCTTTTCTCTTCCCCTTTTCTCTCCCTCCCTCTCTCCCCTCTCTCTCTCTCTCCCCTCCCTCTCCCTCCCCCCTCGCTCTCTCTCTCTCCCCTCTCCCTCTCTCCCCCCCCTCCTCCTTTCTCCTCTATATCCTCTCTCTCTCATTCTCTCTTCCTTCTCTCCCCTTTTCTTTTCCCCCTCTCTCTGCTCCTCTCTCCTTTCTCTCAAAAATAAAAATAAAATATATATCCTCTTTTCTTTTTTTTCCTTTCTCTCCCTCTCTTTCGCTCTCTTCTCTCTCTCCTCTCTCTCTCTCTCTCGTCCCCTCCCCTAAACCCTTTTCCCCTTCTCTCCTCTCTCCCCCCCTTTTCCCCTCTCCCTCCCTCCCCCATCTTTTCCCCCCTTCTCTCTCTCCTCTCTTCTATCATCTATCTCTCTTTTCTCCCCTCTTTTCTCTCTCTCCCAAAACACACACACACACACACCCACAAACACACACAACCACACACACACACACACAAACCCCCAAACACCCACAAAACCACATAAAACATACACAAACACCTCACAAAATACTTTAAATTCTCCCCCTCCCCCTCTTTCTTCCCCCTTTTGTCTCTTTTTCATCTCTTTTTCTTAGTTGTTGCTGACGTTTTCCCTGAGAGGATAATCATTTTAGCGGAAAAATTTGAAAGGGAAAATGGGTTTTGGGTCGGGATTTTTGACGGGGGGGCCCACGATCCCCGCCCGGCGCCGGGGCTGGGTCGCGGGCCCCCCCGGGCTGAGGGCTTCAGGTTTACGATTTAGGATCCCTAGCCCCCCTCTCTCTCTCTCTCCCTCCATCTCTCTCTCTCTCCCTCTCCTCCCCTCTCTTCTCACCTCCCTCTCTCTCTCTCCTCTCTCATCTCCTCTTCCCCTCTCTCCCCCTCCCTCCCCCACCCCTCCCCCCTCCCCCTTTCCTCCCTCTCCCCTCCCTTTCCCTTCCCTTCCCTTTCCCTCCTTCCTCCCCCTCCCTCCCCCCTCCTCACCCCCCTTTCTCAACAATTTCGTCAATTAGACAGTATCATTTTTTTCCCCCCCTTCCTGTACCACGGCATCGTCCACACACACGATTGTAGTACGTAAGTAAAGTGCTCTGTAGAGTATGGGTAGATTGCGTGCTGCTACAGGCCGGAGTATGGTAATGTATAGAGCGAAATCCCATGGCGTCTGTGGAAGTTACAACATGGATAATAAGGCGTCCTCAGAACCGTTTGCAGGAAAGAATGGGAAGTAGGGACAAACATGACAGCGCAACCCCGTCGCCTCAAAGATAAAAGGAGTATATAAATGGAGGGGAAACTAAGAAGAGGAAGAGGAGAGAAGGAAAAAAGAAAAAAGGGAAAAAAAAGAGAGAAGAAAGAGAACAAGACGGAGGAGAAGAAGAAGAAGAAGAAGAAGAAGAAAAGAAGAAGAAGAAGAAGAAAAGAAGAAGAAGAAGACGAAAAGAAGAAGAAGAAAGAAAAAGATGGAGAGAAAAAAAAAGAGGAAGAGGAAAAGAAAGAGAAAGAAGAGGAAAGGAAGGGGAAGGGTAAGAGTAAGGGGAAGAGGGAAGGGAGAGGAAGGATGAGGAGGAAGGGGAAGAGGAAAAAGGAGGATGAGGAAGGGGAAGAGGAAAGAGAGGAATGAGGAGGAGGAAGGAGGAGGAGGAGTAGGAGGAGGAGGGAGGAGAAGGAGAAGGAGGAGAAGGAGCAGGAGGAGTGAGGAGGAAGGAGGAAAAGGGGGAGGAGAGAGGAAGGAGGAGGAGGAAGGATGAGGAGGGAGGAGGAGGAGGAAAAGGGGGAGGAGGAAGGAGGATAAGGAAGAAGAGGAGGAAAAGGGGGAGGAGGAAATCAGGAGGAGGAGAGGGGGAGAGGAGGATGAGGGAGGAGACGGAGTAGAAGGAAAGAGGGAAGAGAGGAGCAGAATGAAGAAGAAGAATAAGAGGAGGAGGAAGGAGGAGGAGGAGGAGGAGCGGCGGCGGAGTCTGATGCGTCTGCGTGGCGTTCTGCTAGCGTCGCAGTCCCCTCCCTCCTCCTCCTACTGAGAGCCTCCTCCGCCTGCCACACGCGAATGTCTACCCGTCACACTACCCCCTGGGGCTGAGTCGCGCGGACGGTAGCTTTCGATCGTGCTCAGCAGCTCCCTGACACGGATAGCAGGCCTCGCCACGCCCATGCGGCCGCCTACGCAGGACGAGGATGATGGCACCGGGACCCGAGTCTGGAATCAGTGTGCCACTCCAGCCGTTTGTAAACCGCCCGATGTTGAAATGGTTGTTGATCTCCATACTCTCTCTCTCCCCCCCCCCCTCTTCTCTCTCTCTCGTCTCTCGTCTCTCTCTATCGACTCATGTCATCTCTCTCTCTCTCTCGTCCCAACCTCATCCCCCCCCCCCCCCTCTCTCTCTCTCTTCTTTCCTCGTCTCACATCTCTCTCTCTCTCTCTCTCTCTCCTCTCATCACTCCCTCACTCTCTCACTCTCTCGCTCTCTCTCTCCCCCCCCCCCCCTCTCTCTCACTCTCTCGATCACTCCTCTCTCCTCCATACTCACATCCTCTCTCTTCCCACCTCTCTCGTCAAATCTCTCTCTCTCTCGCTCTACACGATCTCGAAGATCTCTCTCTCTCTCTCGCTCTCTCTCCTCTCAACTCTCTCACTCTCTCTCCAACCTCTCAGCACATCGGTTCTCTCTCTCCTCCATCTCTCGTCTCTCTCTCAGAGTCGCTCTCTCTCTCTCTCGCTCTCCCCCCTCCCCTTTCCCCCCTTTTTTTTTTATCTTCCACAAAAACACACGCGCCCGCGTACACACACACACACACACACACACACACACACACACACACACACACACACACACACACACACACACACACACACAACACACACACCTTTCAATGGCCAGCAATGAACAGCCATCTGGACGCAAATGATAGTTTGAGGGAAGGGAAAATGGCTTCGCAAATGGGGAATCTGCCGGACCAGAGATGATATTCATTTCCGTTTCACATCAGAAGGGATGAGAGTTGAAGCGGGGAATATTTGTGTGTGTATTGTGTGTTGCGTGTGCACGCGTGCGCGTGCGCGCGCTTGCGTGTGCATGTCGTGTGCAACGTGTGCGTGCGTGTGCGTGTTTATGTGTGTGTGTCTGTGAATTATTATCAATGTCACATTATTTTAACGAAAGATTTTTTTCAATTGATAAGGGGTGAGGGCGAAGGTCACGTCCCTGTGACACCGATGAGGCGGATAATTCACTGGCGGTTCATTGTTTTTAGTATTAGGAGGTCAGAACCACGAAACAGAGACAGCCATGCCAGGAGAAAGCTTTCCACCGAAACCTTGCTGTGCCCTGCATCCTGGGACCAGCCTGGCGTGGACCAAGGGCTGCCCCCTATTGCAGCTTCTTCCGTCTGATTTGTGAGAGCGAGCTGATATAAATTTCCGTTTAGTATATCGGGTTTTCCTCCTTGAGCGTTAACACATCGAGGAGAGCATATGAAGGGTTTTTTGTTTACGTTTTTAGCAACATGTCAATTTTTTTTTACTAACTTTCACGGAATGGCCCATGTCGCTCAATAACCTGTCCGACTCCATGTTGTGCAAGCGGCATACACCAAGTGCCTTCTGTCTGATTGGGAAAGAAATTGACATTCCCGATAGTGGATTGCGTACACTTGCTTCGATCGCCTAATTCCCTTGACGCTGAGCAGTAAGCCATTCGTAAGAATAAGGGTCAGATGACAGTCCTTCCGAGCAGGACAAATTCCGGCG
>NC_061827.1:29958953-29964830 GCF_019202785.1 Penaeus chinensis | reverse complement strand
CCCTCTCGCATTCTGTTCTAAGCCCTCCGCACATACCCGCTGCGCTTTGACAGTAGATCGCTCCTGATGACTGACGCTTAACGAGTCATTACGAGGTGTAACGATGAAGCTTGCGGTTCAATTCTCTCCGAGCTACGCGTTTTCAAAAGTAGAATTCGTGGGGAAGGGGGGAGGGGAGAGGGGAGAGGGGGTGGGTGGGGAGGGAGGGCCTTTTAAAATCATTCACGTGTGAAGTGGAGTTTTTGTGGAGGTTTAAAAAGAAAGTTGGGGGGGGGGGGGGGGGGGGGGGAGTTGGGATTGGAGTGGGGGATGCGGGGGAGGAAGAGGAAGAGAGGGAGGAAAGAGGGAGGGGGAGGAGGAGGAGAAAAGGAAGGAGGAAAGAGGGGGGGAGGGAGTGGAGGGAAAAAGGGAAGGAGGAGAGGAGGGGGGAAATGGAGGAGGAGGGGGAAAAGGAAGGAAAGGGAGGGAGAGATGGGAGGAGGGGGAAAAAGGAAAAGGAGAGAAGGAAGGATGGATGAAGAAGAGGAGGAAAAGGATAGAGGAGGAGGAGGAGGAGGAGGAGGGAGAGGATAAAGGAGGAGGAGCAGGAAGAAGGAGGAAGCGGAAGAAGAGGAAGGAGGAGGATGGTGTTGTGTGTGTTTGTGTGTGTGTGTGTGCGTGGTGTGTGTTGTGTGGTAGTAGGTAATGCTGTCTAGTACGTACCCCGTGTGTCTCCAAAACGATTTTTTTTCGCGAAAGCTTTTAATGTCAGTCATACAGTGCATTTGCATGCAAGATTGAGGGTTCCATAGAGGCCGGGCAGGTTAGACTCCGCCAGATATAACGAGGTTGCTTTCTTGCCCCTCCCCCCCCCTCCCCCTCCCCCCTGCGTCTCGTTAGGGTCTGGGGCGATTAGCTTCATTGTTCGCTGGAGGAGAGATCAGGTCATTGTGTCTGTCTGTGTGTGTGTGTATATATATATACTCATATATGTATGTATATTTATGCATGCCCGTGTGTGTGGTGTGTGTTGTGTGTGTGTGTGTGGTGTGTGGTGTGTGTGGTGTGTGTTGTGGGGTGTGGGGTGTGGTGTGCCCTTGTTGCTGTTTTGTGCTTGTGTGTTTGTGTGGGTGACTGTATGCATGTGTGTGTTTGTGAGAAAGAGTGAGTGTGTGTGTGTGTGTGTGTGTGTGTTTTGTGTTGTGCCTTTTTGCGTGTGTGTGGCTGGTGGTTTGTGTGGGTGGACTGTATGCATGTGTGATGTTTGTGAAAAGAGTGAGTGTGTGTTGTGTGTGTGTTTTGTGGTGTGTGCCTTTTGCGGTGTGTGCTTGTGTGTTTGTGTGGGTGACTGTATGAAAGTGTGTGTTTGTGAAAGATGAGTGTGTGGGGTGTGTGGGTGTGTGCCTTGTTGCGGGGTGTGTGAGTATGTGGGTGTGTTTGTGTGTTTTGTTGGGTGACTGTATCCCATGTGTTGTTTGGAGAGTGAGTTGTTTTGTGTGTGTGTGTGTGTGTGTGTGTGTGTGTGTGTTGTGTTTGTGGGGAGTAGGGGGGGTGAGGGTAGGGGATGGGCGATGGAGGGGAGAGAATGGAGAAGAGCCGGGGGTGGGGGAGGGGGGAGGAGAGGGGACGTGTGAGAATTCTCGTTACTTTTAACTTCATGCTTATGCGTCTTCACTCTCCTGCCTCGTATAATGACCCCCCCTGTCATGTCTCCAGTTTTGTTTCGTAATCTCTCTTTCACCTTTTACTCTACTCCACTTCGTCTTCCTCTTCTTGTTGTTCTTTCTTTCTTTTTTTCTTATTTTTCCTCCTCCTCCTTTTCTTTATCTTCCTTTTATGGTTTACCTCCATTTTCTTTCAGAATTCACTCTTCTTCCTCCTCTCCATTCCCTTCTTTTCATTGCTAATTTCTTTCAGGACACTTTTATCTTCTTCCTCTTCTTCCTCCTCCTCCTCCTCCTTCTCCTCCTCGCCTTCCACCTTTCTCTCACCTTCCTTTTTGTTCCTCCTTATTTTCCTCTTCCTCCTCTTCCCCCTCCTCTTCTTCCTTTCACCCTTTATTCATTCTCCTTTCTCTCACGTTCCCCCTCTTCCTCCTTGTCTCCCATCTCCTTTTCGTTCCTCCACCTCCTCCTCCTCCTATCTCTCTCTTTCTTAATCTTCCTCCTCCGTATCTCCCACATCCTTTTCGTTCCTCGTCCTCCTCCTCCTCTCTCTCCCCTCCCTTTCTTCCTCCTCCCCCTCCTCTCTCTCCCCTCCTTTTCCTCCTCTCTCCCCCCCTCCCTTTCCTCCTCCTCCTCGCCTACACCTTTCTCTCACCTTCCTTTTTGTTCCTCCTTATTTTCCTCCTCCTCCTCTTCCTTCTCCCCCCCTCCTCTTCTTCCTTTTCACCCTCTTCTTCATTCTCCTTTCTCTCACCTTGCCCCTCTTCCTCCTTATCTCCCACCTCCCTTTCGTTCTTCATCCTATCCCTCCCTTCTCTCTCTTTCTTAATCTTCCTCCTCCTTATCTCCCACCTCCCTTTCGTTCCTCCTCCCGCCTCCGTCTCTCTTCTCCCTCTCTTTTTCTTAATCTTCCTCCTCCTCTCTCTCCCCCCCCCCCCTTTCCTCCTCCTCCCCCCCCTTTCCTCCTCCTCCTCCTCCTCTCCTCTCCCTCCCTTCCTCCCCCCCCTCCTCCTCCTCCGCTTCCTCTTCTCCCCCCTTCCTTTTCGTTCCTCCTCCCTCCGTTCCTCTCTCTCCTCCCCCCTCACCCCCCCCCTTCCTCCCCTTCCCCCGCCATCTCAAACCCGCCTCGCTCTCGTAAATCCCAAAAGGGAGGGCTCTTCGTCTCCCGCTGAGTGCACGTTGCGGTGTCCATTCACCTGTTCGTCTGTTCATCTGCTCACCTGTTCATCTGTTCATCTGTTCACCTGTTCGTCTGTCACCTTTCTTTCTTCACCTGTTTTCACTGTTCACGCTGTATCTGCTCACCTGTTCATCTGTTCATCTGTTCACCTGTTCGTCTGTTCACCTGTTCATCTGTTCACCTGTTCACCTGTTCACCTGTTCGTATGTTCACCTGTTCGTCTGTTCACCTGTTCATCTGTTCACCTGTTCACCTTTCATACTGTTCACCGTTTATCCTCTCACACTGTCATCTGTTCACACTGTTTCAATACTGTTCACCTGTTCATCTTCACTCTGTTCATCTGTTCACTCTGTTCATCTGTTCACGCTGTTCATCGGTCACTTTTCATAAACTGTGTCACCTGTTTTCATGCGTTTTCATACCTGTTTCACCCTGTTCAGCGGTTCACACTGTTCATCTGTTCACCTGTTCATCTGTTCACCTGTTTCAGCTGTTTCACCTGTTCATCTGTTCACAACTGTTGAATCTGCATCACCTTTCATACGGTTCATCTGGTTTCACCACTTTCATCTGTTCACCCACTGTTCAGCTGTTTTCACTGTTCATACTGTTCACACTGTTCATACCATGTTCATCTTTCAACTATTCATCTGTTCACCTGTTCATCTGTTTCACCTTGTTATCGAAGCGTTCATCTGTTTCACGTGTTCATCTGCTCACACGTTCATCTGTTCACCTGTCATCTGTTTCAGTGAGACTGTTCATCTGCTCACCTGTTCATCTGTCATCTGTTCATAGCTGCTCACCTTTCATCTGTTTCACCTGTTCATCTGCTCTCACTTTCATTCTGTTTCACCACTTTCATCTGTTCACCTGTTCATCTGTTCCACCAACTGTTCAGCTGTGTACACCTGTTTCATACTGTTCACCTGTTCACCTGTTATCCTTTCACCTGTTCATCAACGTTCAACGTTTTCACGACTGTTTCAGCTGCTCCCCTTTCATCTTGTTTCACCTCTGTTCATACTGTTTCAACCTATATCTCTTTCACCTGTTTCATCTGTTTCACCTGTTCTACTTGTTCATAGCTGGTCACCCTGTTTTCATCTGATCACCTGTTCTACTGTTCACGTCTGTTTCAAACTGTTTTCACCTGTTCATCGCTCTAAACCCTGTTTCATCGTTCAAAAAACACAATCTGTTCATCTGACTCACGCTGTCCAATCTGTTCACCTGTTCATCTGCTCCCTGTTCATCTGTTCACGAAGCTGTTTTCATCTGCTCACCTGTCCATCTGCCACCCTGTTCAGCTGTTCACCTGTTCATCTGCACTCTCACCTGTCCTATCTGTTCACAAATCCTGTTCATAAACGGCTCGACCTGTTCTTTTGACTGTCACCTGTTCATCTGTCACCTGTTTTCATACTGCTCGACAACTTGTTCTGCGCAGGTGATCTTCTAGCTGCGGTCGGGCCCTTGTTACGGAGGGAGGGGGGAGGGGGTGAAGGGAGAGGGAAGAGGGGGGAAATGGGGTGGAGGCGGGGTCGGCGCCCGGAGGGGAGACAGGGGGAGAGGTGGAGGAGTGACGTGGGCGGGTCGAGGGGGACGCGGAGCGCGGGAGACGGGGGCGGGGCGACCAGTGACGCGCCGGGGTCGGCGACACGCGGTACGGGCTCGGGCGCGGCCCGCTCGATGGGGCGCTTCGTGGCGCCCGGCCCGGGCTCGGGGGAAGGTACAGGCATGGAGGAGCGGTTGGGGAGGCCAAGGGTCGACGGCTATCCCGCAGGCGGGGGGTGGTTGCGGGCTAATCTAACAAAACATTACAAGTTATAGTATTCTCTCTTACATACCTTATTTACTCTATACAACTTTATGCATTTTCTACCCCTGTCCTTTAATTTAATTCTTGTTTTTTTTTTTCTTATTTCTTTATATTATATATTTACGATTTTTTGTTAGTAAATTGTTCCATTCCACCTTTACTCCCCTCTTTTTAGTCCTTATCTCCTTAATCATGATTTTATCCTCCTTCGACTCTCAATACCAATTCTCCCTTGCCCACCACTCTCTCTCATCACTCTATCGTCGAGGGGGGGAGAGGGGGGGAGAGGGAGAGGGAGAGAGAGAGGCGGGAGAGAGGGAAAGGGAGAGAGAGAAAGATAGAGAGAGAAAGAGAGAGAGAGAAAGAGAGAGAGAAGAAAGAGAGAGAGAGAAAGAGAGAGAGAGAAAGAGAGAGAGAAGAGAGAGAGAGAGCAGCGAGAGAGAGAGAGAGAGAAAGAGCAAGAGAAAGATAGAAAGAGCAAGAGAAAGATAGAAAGAGCAAAAGAAAGAGCAAGAGAAAGAGAGAGAGAGAGAGAGAGAGAGAGAGAGAGAGAGAGAAAGAGAGAGAGAGAAAGAACTAAGAGAGACGAGAGAAATTCCTCGTGATTCATGGCAGGTCATCTCGATTCCGCCAGCATGTATCCAAACGCTGAAAAATCCGTTTGCAAGCTGCTCTCCCGCCGGCCGTGGGCTGGAACTGACGAGAATCACAACAGACGAATCTCTCTTCAATCTTCTTTTCATCTTCAGTTATAGTGTTCACTTTTATCTCTGTCGTTCTCTTTCTTCTTCTCCACTTTCTCTCCCTCGCTCTCTCTCTCTCGGTCTATCTCTCTATTCGTCTATCTGCCTGTCTGGCAATATGTCCGTCTGTCTGTCTATCTACATCTCCCTTTCTATCTATCAGTCTATTTATCTATCTTTGTCTCTATCCCTGTTTCTATCTGTTTCTCTCTCTCTCCCTCCTCTCTGTCTCAGTCCTCTCTCTCCGTCTCTCTCTCCTCTCTCACAATCTCTCTCCTCTCACTCACAATTCATCCCATCTCGAGAGTCACTCACTCACTCTCCCCCCTCTATCTATCTCTCTATCACACTACGCACTAGTTGATCTCCTCTCCAACCTGCCTCCACTTCTCAATCTCTCTCTAACCATCTAAAAACTCTCTATAATATCACTCCTAACCCCAATCCTAAATCCTAACTATCACATCCTCGTCTCTCTCACTCCTC
>NC_061827.1:29946453-29953953 GCF_019202785.1 Penaeus chinensis | reverse complement strand
GAGAGAGCTAAAGGTTAAAAGAAAATTCGCCATAGAAGGGAAAGTTACTCGAGGGAACGCAATGATAAACTTCACTCATAATAGTCTTGAAACTTATATTTTTTGTATTGTAAAAAGAGGAATTAAAAAGAGTATTTGATATTTAGAATAGAGTGGGTCTTAATATAGGTTTTATTGGTTTAAGTGAGGTGGAATGTAAATGTTTTGATTGGGATACGAACGCAAAGTATTTATCTGCGGCGTGGTGGTAGTCGTTTGGAAAATTAGTCTTAAACAGTGTTCATTGTAGTTAGTTAAGAGAAAACACGAGTGTGTACAGACATATAACTAGAAGCAGTCATGTTCAATATTGTTTGAAGTTCTCCGATAAACACTGTAGTGAAAATTTTAAATTACACACGTTACCCTTGAGTTAATTTTTTTTTTTTTTTTTTATTCTGACACATTTTGCATTCATCCGCCGATTTCTTAAGTTATTGATGCTTAATTTCCGTCGATACTAATTTAAATCCGGTCGCTTTCCTATGTTTGTTTCGTTGTTTTCCTAAAAACAATTCCACCAATTATTCTTTTATATAAACAGTCTCAGCTGTCGAAAAAAAAAAAAAAATGCCCCCTCAGTAACCGACACATTTCATCCAACATTGAGACCGAGATTGAGACTGACCACCGCAATGTGAAAGTCTTATCCGTGAAAATACAACTCTAGTTTCCGGGTACGCTATCAGGAAGGGGGGGTTGGGGTAGAGGGGAGGCCCTAAATATAAAACTTCTTATCGTCCAGAAGGCATCAAATCATCAAAATGGCAAAATAAAGATTTCTTTGAGATCTAAAAGAAGCGAGGACGCGACGGAGGCCGGCTGAGGCGGCGACCCAGAAAATTATGAGAACTTTTATCTTTATTTTTTTCCCCTCTGATTCGCGTTAAGTCTAATTAAGAACATGTTTTGTTGATTTTTATTGGATTTATATTAACCTACGAGTTAAATGGTTATAATCTGTTCAGCGAAATTTACGAGGAATTTTCGGCCACTGATGGCATTTTAAGATTATCATCTTCATATTATACAGCAGGAGGCTAATCCACCGAGAGAAACTCCCAACAATTTATGAATATATTTTCTTATCAATATCAATATCTAAGAGGCCACTTGCTTATCTCACTATCATATTAATAATCTAGTCCTTTTCGAATGCATAACCCCGCTTTCAATTCATGCCCTTGAGGTGCCTGCTCTCCTCTCTCTCTCTCTCTCTCGTCTCTCTCTCTCGCTTCCTCTGATCTCATCCATCTCTCCATCTCTCATCTCTCTCACTTCTTCTCTTTCCTCCTCGCGTCATCGCATGCTCTCGTCTTCATCACTCTTCTCTCTCTCCCTCTAACCTCTCACCATCGCATCTCCCTCCCCTCTAAGCCTCCCTCTCCCTCATTCCCTTCTCCCAATCCTCTCCCTCCTCTCTCTCTCTCCCTCTCATCTTCCCTCCTCTTCTCTCGCTCCACCTCCTCTCACACTCGATCTCACCGTATCTCCTCTCAGCGTCATCATCTCTCTCTCTCTACACTATCGTCCTCTCTCATCCTCTCTCGCCTCACTCCTCCCAACTCTCCTCCCTCTCTCAGTCGACCCGTCTCTCTCCGGCATATCTCGTCATCCCCTCCATCGTCTCCTCATCTCTCCTGCTCCTCTCATCTTCTCATGATCGCATTCTCAAATCTCTCCCTCTCTCTCATCTTCTCTCCGTGCGCTCTCTCTCCCTCTCTCTCCTCCCATCTCATCCCTCCCTCTCTCCCCCCCCTCTCTCCGTCTCACGGATCCCACCCCCTCTCTCACCTCTCTCCTCGTTCAGTCGTCTTTCCCTCACTCTCTCTCTCAACCTCTCCTCTCTCTCTACGGCGTCCGGGGCCAATCAAAGTGATTTCATCCCTCACTACACCTCTAAACAACACGGACACCCGTACTGACTTTTTTTTCTCGTTTTTTATTTTGTATTAAGTCGTCCATCACTTCCTTCTCGTTCTCTTCCCTACTTTCCACCTCTTCCTCATTTTTCTCCTTCTCATCTTTTTGCTCATCTTTCTTACATCATATCTCTTATCCTTCTCATCTACCTCCCTCCTTTTCCCCCTTATCCGCTCCTCCTCCTCCTCTTCACTCCTTCCTCCCGCGCCTTCCTCTCCATCCATCCTCCCTCCCCCTTCCTCTTTCCCTCCTGCCCTCTCCTCCCCCTCCCCTCCTCCTTCCTCCTCTAGTCCTCCTTCCTCCTCCTCTATTTTCCTCCTCCTCCTCCTCCTCCTCCGCCTCCTCTCACCGTTTCCCTCCTCCCTTTTACCTCACACCTCCTCCTCCTCCTCCTCCGTTTCATCCTCCTACTGTTCCTCCCTCCCCCTTCTCTCCTCCTCCTCCTCCTACGCCTACCTCCTCCTACCTCCTTTTTTTTTTTTCCTCCTTTCCTACTCCCCTTCCCTCCTCCATCTCCTCCGCTTCCTCCCTCCTCCTTTTCCCTCTCTTATTCCTCTTCCTTCCTCTCCTCCTCACTCTTCCTCCTCCCCCTTTCCCCGTCCCCGTCCCTCCTTCTCCTCCTCCTCCCTCCCTCCTCCTCACCTTTTCCCTCCTCCTCTTTCCTCCTCCTCCTCCTCCTCCTTCTCCCTCCTTTTTCCCTCCTCGCCCCTTTTCTCCACCTCCTCCTCCTACTCCTACTACTCTACTTTACTAACCAAACTTTTTTCTCCGACTGTTCCTACCCTCCTCCCCCTCTTTTTTTTTCTTTTTTTTTTTTTTTTTTTCCCTCCTTTCCTCCTCTTTCCCTCCTCCTCTTTCCTTCCTTTTTTTTTTTTTTCCTCCCCCTTCCTCCCCCTCCTCCTCCTCCCCTCCCTCTCCCCCTCCCTCCTCCTCCCCCCCCTCCCCCCCTCCCCCCTTACCCTCCGCTTTCCCCCTCCCCCCTTTTTCCCCCCTCCCCTCCTCCTCCTCCCTCCTCCTCCTCCCTCCTTCCTCCTCCCCTCCCCCCCCCTCCTCCCGCTTCCTTCCCCCTCCTTCCCCTCCTCCTCCCCTCCCTTTCCTCCTCCCTACCTCCTCCTCCCCTCCTTCTGCCTCCCTCTTCCTCCCTCTTTCCTTTTCCCCCTCCCCTTCTCCCTTCCCTCCGCCCTCCCCTCTTCTCCTCCCTCCTTCTCTCCCTCCTCCCTCCTCCCCATTTTTCCTACCCCTACCTTTCCCCCCCCTTCCCCTCCCTCTCGCCTTCCTCCTCCCCCTTCCTCCTCCCTCCTTCCTCCCCCTCCTCTTCCTTCCCCCTCTTCTCCTCCCCCCCTCCCCCCCCTCCTCCTTCCCCCTTCCTCCCCCCCCCCCTCTTCCTCCTCCTCCCTCCTCCTCCTCCCTTTCCCTTCCCTTCCTCTCCTCCTCCTTTCCCCTCCTCCCCTCCTCCCTTCCCTCCCCCCCACTCCTCCTCCCCTCCCCCCTCCCCCTCCTTCCCCCCCTCTTCCCCCTCCCTCCCTCCTCCTCCTCCTCCCCTCCTGCCTCCCCACCTCCTTTCTTCCCCCTTTCCTCTTCCCCCTCCCCCTCCCCCTCCCTCCTCCCCTCCTCCCCCCTCCTTTTCCCTTCCTCCCCCCTCCACCCCCCTCCTCCCACCCCCCTCCTCCTCCCTTCCTCCTCCCTTTTTCCTCCTCCTCCTCCTCCTTCCCCTCCTTTTCCCCTCCTCCTACTATTCCTCCTCCCCCTTCTCCTCCACCTCCTCCTCCTCTACACCCCTCCTCTTTCCCTCCCTTTCCTCCTCTCCTCCTCCTCTCCTCCTCACCTCCTACCCCCCTCCTCCACCCCCCCTCCTCCCTCATCCTCCTCCCCATACCTCCCCCTCCATCCCCTCCTCTCATCTCCTCCTCACCTCCTCCCTCCTCTTTCCTCCTCCTCCTCCTCCTCCTCTCCTCCTCCTCCTCTTCTCCTCCTCCTCACCTCCTCCTCCTTTTCCTCCTCCTCCTCCCCTTTCCCTCCTCCCCCTTCTCCTCCTCCATCCTCCTCCACTCTCCTCCTCCTCCTCCTCCACCCCTCCTCCCCTCCCCATCCACCCCCTCCTCACTCCTCCATCCCCCTCCTCCTCTTCCTCCTCTCTCCTCATTCCTCCTTCTCCTTCTCCTCCTCTTTTTCCTCCTTCCTCCTCCTGCTCCACTGCTCCTGCCTGCTCCTCCTCCTCCTCTTTTTCCTCCTCCTCCTCCTCCTCCTCCTCCCCTCCTCCTCCCCTCCTTTTTTTTTTTCCTCCACCTTTTCCCCCTTCTCCCCTCTTTTTTTTTTTTTCCCTCCTTCCTCCTCTGCTCCTTCCCCCCCTCCTCCCTTTTCTCCTCCTCCCCTTTTTCCTCCTCCCCCCTCCTCCGCTCGCCGCAGATCACCACCGCTAAACTTTTACATAAATACAACTCTTTAATCAAGATGATA
This sequence comes from Penaeus chinensis, assembly GCF_019202785.1. NCBI lineage: Eukaryota > Metazoa > Arthropoda > Malacostraca > Decapoda > Penaeidae > Penaeus > Penaeus chinensis. The sequence goes on along the minus strand of NC_061827.1, from coordinate 29,949,534 downwards.
ATATTGTTTAGATTGGTCCGGCTCTGATTTACGGCTCCCCTCGTCGTTTGGGCTGGAGGGGGTGTGCGTGCGCGCGAGAGAGCGGAGGGGCGGAGGGGAGGGAAGGGGGGAGGGGAGGAGGAGGAAGGGGAGGAAGGAGGAGGAGGAGGGGGAGGAGGAGGAAGGAGGAGGAGGCGAGGAAGAAGAAGAAGAAGAAGGGGGAGGGGGGAAGGGGGTGGGGTGGAGGGAGAGGAAGGGGAGGGGGAGGAGGGGGAGTAGGAAGAGGAAGAGGAGGGGGAGGAAGAGAAGAAGAAGGAGGGGGAGAGGGGGAGGGGTGGAAGGGGTGCCGAGACCTTTTTCCCTAAACTTTCTCCTAGTGGGTTGGAGGTGTAGGGGAAGGGGAGGGGGGGGGGGAGGGGAGGGAAAGGGTTATCATCCTCCTATTTATCTCTTCATCTGTCTGGCTATGTATCGGTCTCTCCATTTTTTTTTCTTTTTTTTTTTAATCTTTGGGTATCAGTCTTGTCTGTTTCTCTCTGTTCTTCTTTCTTTATCGCCTGCTGTTGGCTCTCTCTCTCCCTCTCTCTCTCTCTCTCTTTCTTCCTCTCTCTCTCTCTCTATCTCTTTCTCTTTCTCTTTCTCTCTCTCTCTCTCTCTCCCCCTCTCCCCCCTCCCTCTCTCCCTCCCTCCCTCCCTCTCTCCCTTCTCACTCAGTATCTATCTATCTCCCCCTTCCCTATATTTATCTCCTTCCCCGTGCCAATAAGAACGAAAGAGCGATCCAAAAGAAGAGATAATGTACCTTATAAACATCTCAAGCTCATGTTTATTTGTTCATGAGCGTCATGCAGTATACATCCTTAACATGCACACGCTCTCTCTTTCAAGTACTGTAACCTCCTGTGTGCATGACTCAGAAGGGACGTACGCAAAGACCAGGCGTGAATGTTACGGTTTTGACGTGTTTGCGACGTGGTTGTGACGTGTTTGTGACGTGTTTGTGACGTGTTTGTGGCGTGTTTGTGACGTGTTTGACGTGTTTGCGACGTATTTGTGACGTAATTGCGACGTGTTTGTGACGTAATTGCGACGTGTTTGTGGCGTGTCTGTGACGTGTTTGAGGTGTTTGTGACGTGTTTGTGGCGTGTTTGACGTGTTTGAGGTGCTTGCGACGTGTTTGCGACATGTGTTTGTGACGAAATTGCGACGTGTTTGTGACGTCAGAAGGAAATGCGTCAGTTCAGGTACTCTTTCGTGAACAAGGAAAAGTTTTCAAGCAGATAGATTCTTGATCCGTCATGAGGTGCGGGGTGAGGGAAAGGCTTGTGTGTGTGTGTGTGTGTGTGTGTCTGTGTGTGTGTGCGTGCGTGTGTGCGTGCGTGCGTGCGTGCGTGTGTGTGTGTGTGTGTGTGTGTGTGTGTGTGTGAGTGTTTACGTATACCCTCTATATATGTGAATGAAAGTTGCATAGCTCAGCGGTAGAGCGCTAGTTTTGCAATTACAAGATCCTGTTTCGCGCCCCGTCAAACAGAAAAAGTAACAGAAAACAGAAAAAGTAACAGAAAACGGGAACAGAAACAGAAACCGGAAACAGAAACAGAAATCGGCAACAGAAAACGCGAATAAAAACCGACTCGATTTTCCCCTAAAACCAAGTTATTTTCTCCGATTGCTGTGGCTAACTTCACTCTCTTTTAACTTTAACGATGCTTGCAAATATTCGCCCAAATAGATGCGATTCGGACAAAAAGAAAAAAAAAGAATAACATATATATATTTTTTTCCAAACGCCTCCAATACATCTCTTACGTAATTATACGTTCTCCGCCGTTCCTCTTTCCCCCCCTCTTCGTGATCGGTGAATGATCACTTTTCGTCCGCCAGTGGGGATCCGGAGAAAGGACTTTTGAGAGCGTGAAGGACATACAGTACGTTTTCTGTTTACCTCGATACGCTTTTTTAGGAGAGACTGTAATAGTTAATTATTATTCCTTTTTTTTTTTTTTTTATCTATTTCCAAAGGTTATTTCGATTACGACGATTGTAATAAAAAAAAAGGGGGGAGGGTCAGGGAGACGGAAAGTGGAGGAATTTGTCTAAGAAACGTGATGATGAAATTGTTTTATTTCTGTAGCGTAAGAAAATGACCTTTTTGACGCGTTGGAGGGCATGGGGGAGAAGGGAGGAGGAGGGAGAGGAGAAGGGAGAAAAAGTGGTAGGGGAGAAAAGGGAGAGGCAAAAGAGGGAGAGAGTGGGACCCGAGAGAGAAAGAGAGAGCAACGATGGATGAGAGAGAGATAGAGAGAAAGCGAAAGCGAGAGAGAACGAGAGAACGAAAGAGAACGAGAGAACGAGAGAACGAGAGAGCGAGAGAACGAGAGAGCGAGAGAACGAGAGAGCGTAGAGAACGAGAGAGCGTAGAGAACGAGAGAGCGAGAGAGAACGAGAGAGCGAGAGAACGAGAGAACGAGAGAATGAGAGAGCGAGAGAGAACGAGAAAGAGAGAGAGAGAACGAGAGAGAGAGAGAGAGAGAGAGAGAGAGAGAGAGAGAGAGAGAGAGAGAGAGAGAGAGAGAGAGAGAAAGCGAAAGCGAAAGCGAAAGCGAGAGAGAACGAGAGAACGAAAGAGCGAGAGAGAATGAAAGAGAGAGAGAAAGAGAGAACGCGAAAGCGAGAGAGAACGAGAGAGCGAGAGAGAACGAAAGAACGAGAGAGAGAGAGGAGGGGGGGGGCGTATACTAAACGCCAAATCTTCCTCTCTAATTACTTCTCAACCGGCCAGAGTGATCATTTACGCCCAAGAGAATAGCAATTGCCATATCACCGTGCATTTTTCCATGAATGACTTACACACACATTAACTTCTTCAGTTATTCTGTAAAGTCGTGTTTCAGTTAGTTAGGGGGGAGGGAGAGAGGAAAAAGGGAGAGAGGGAGAGAGGGAGGGAGGGAGGGAGGGAGGGAGGGTGGGAGGGAGGGAGGGAGGGAGGGAGGGAGAGATGGAGAGGGAAAGGGGAGAGAGGAGAGGGAGTGAAGGGAGGGAAGGAAGGAGGAAGAAAAGGAACATACAGACAGAAAGACAGAGAGAGAGAGAGAGAGAGAG
>NC_061827.1:29943108-29946353 GCF_019202785.1 Penaeus chinensis | reverse complement strand
ACGGTTAGACAAACAGACAGAGAGAGTTCAAAATACCCTAAGCTATGCCAATCAAGTTACGCAAGAATGCAGAGGACGTAAGACATGGAAGAATCACTAAGAATGTCTTGCTCTTCTGGGCGGAATGAGGTTTTTAGGTTAGGTCCGAGACGCCAAGAAAGAAAAAAGAAAAAGAAATTATAAAAAAGAATAAAAAGTAATTGAAGGAGGAGGTTCCTTAAGACTTATTAACCAGGTCACGACAAGGTCCTTCCCTTCCCTTCCCCACAACTTCCCCTCCCCTCCCCTTCCCCTCCCCTCCCCTTCCCCTCCCCACCCCTTCTCCTCCCCTCCCCTCCCCTTCCCTCCCCTACCCCTCCCCCCCTTCCACCCCCGCTCTTTCTATCTATACCCTGTCCTACTTCCGTTGGCTGACCCCCCTCCCCATCCTCCCCTCCCCTGCCGCTCTCCTTTGTCTCTCTGCTTCCCTTTCTACCCTGTTTCTTCCCTTATTCTTTACTTCTGCTTCTTTCTTTCTTTCTTTCTTTCGCTGTTGCTGCTGTTTTTTCTTTCATACTGTCTATCTTCCAGTTTTCTCTTCCAATGCTTTTCCTTTCCTATCTATTCCCCTTCTCTCTCCCTGGTTTTCTCCCCTGTCTCTATCCCCTGCTTTTCTCCCCTGTCTCTATCCCCTGTTTATCTCCTTTTTCTGACTTCCCTTGAAGATTCCGATGATTCTGTATGAGAAAGAAAACAAAAAATAAAAAAACTAGAACGAATCTCCGAGATTTTCATTCGTTCATTTTCCCATCATTCAACTTCTTACCATTTCCCCATTTCTTTTATTTCTTTTCCTATCTATTCCATATCTTGTATCTTTTTTTTAAAATCTTTATTTACCACAGCATATGTCTCCCTACCATTCGCTTCCATCACTTTACAACCCAAGACCATAATACCATTACAGACCCAAAGATAACTCAAAACTACCATAATTACAACCATAGTTACAACACAACCATCATCCATTATAAGCCTGAAGGTAATCCAACACAACTATAGTTACAACACAACCATTCCTTGCACACAGGGGATAACTTAGAAGCAAGATGAAACAGACACTACGTCACACCAAGAATATCCATCGTAACAAATCGAATCAAACTAAACCACTAAACCATCATGCCATTACAGACCCATTGGTAATTCATACCAGACCACGCCCAATTACAGCGTCTCTTGTAATCGCCATGTCGGGGATGACAAATGACTGCCTGTCATGCACTAATCAGGGAAATCAATAGACCTAGAGGTCGTATTAATGTCCCGAGCTTATTAGATAGGCCTACGTGCCCTAAGTAAGGCCTATGGGCAGTGGCATTCATGTCTATTTTTGGATCTTGGTCGATAGCACTTATTGAGTGTTGTCTGTGTTGTTTTTCAAGAAAATTGCAATTGTGATGATCATCATGGTGGTGATGATGGTGATGATGATGATGATGATGATGATGATGATGATGATGATGATGATGATGATGATGATGATGATGGTGATGATGATACATATGATGATGGTGATGAAGATCAAGATGAAATGGATGGTTTGTATGGTGACGGTTGAAAAACTGTTTGTAAGCAATGATGGTGATAGTGATGATGGTGATGATGATGATGAAGATGATGGGGAAGAGGAAGAGGAGGAGAAAGAAGATGAACATAAAGATAATGAAGATGAAGATGAAGATGATTATATCAACAACAACCAACATTAACAGCAACCGCAGTAATAACAACAATAAAATCAACAACAAGAACATTTAATTGTACGACCTTTTTCATCACCCAGAATGACCTACCACCTGTCAACCTGTCAACCGGCCTGGGTGACTCAACCTTCGTAGTTCAAATGACTCAGAACCGACATTTGACTTCCTCTGATTCACTCCTTGGTTAAATAGTCACAAATCCCTTTTTGCTTTAGATGATGATGATGATGGTGATGGTGATGATGGTGATGATGATGATGATGATGATGCAGATGATGATGATAGTGATGATGACGATGACCATGAAGATGACGATGATGATGATAATGATGGTGGTGGATGGTGATGATGATGATGATGATTGACGATGACGATGACGATGACGATGACGATGACGATGACGATGACGATGATGATGAAGATGAAGATGAAGATGAAGATGATGATGGTGATGGTGGTGGAGCTCGTGATGATGGTGATGATGATGGTGGTGATGGTGATAATGGTGATGATGGCGACGAAGATGATAATAATAAGGCAGTGAAAGCAAATCCAAATAAATATAAATTACCACGATAACACAACAACAGTACCCAACCCTCCCCTTCACAACAACAACAACAACAACAACAACAAAAATCCTCTTCTTTCTCCCTGCCATTCCTTCTAAGAAAAAACAAAAAAACTTCCCCGTGACCTTATCTAGCACAGCGACATCGATAAGGTCATCTGATAAACACACGCTGTTGCATCTGATGAACTGACATTGCAGACGCGATAACCCCCCCCCCCCCCCAACCACACTTCCCCTCCCCCCCCCCCCTTCCCCCTGATCTGATATAACATTGAGGTCACGAATGTAAGGAGGGGGGGGGGGGAGAGGCGGAGGGTGTGTGTGGGTAGGAGGGGTGAAGGTGTGGGTTTGGGGGGGGGAGGGAGAGGGGTGTGGGGGGGAAGGGGGAGAGGAGGTGTAGGAGTGGAGGGGGAAGGATGAAGGTGTGGGAGTGGGGGGAGAGGGGGAGGGGTTTGGGGGGGAGGGGTTTGGGGGGGAGGGGTTTGGGGGGGAGGGGAGGGGTGAAGGTGTAGGTGTGGGGGGAGGGGAGGGGTGAAGGAGTGGGTGTGAAGGGGGGGTGTTAATGGTCTCAGGTCAGGCGAGGTCACCGTTATATGAACTGGAAGAAGAGTGTTTATGGACACTATATTCTGTTGTTTTGGGTTACGTTCACTGCGCTGTTAAACATGGATTTAATGTCCACCTAAAAGGTTTTTTTCTTTATATCTATTATTATCATTTTCATTTTATATTTATCTTTATTTGAGGAGAGTTGGAAGGCTCGACTGGGCTAAGTGTCGGGGGGGGGGGGGGGTCATGTGAATGTATATATATATATTTTTTCTTTCCCTTCTTTTCTTTTTTTTTTTCTTTTCTTGGGTGGGGGGAGGTAACTATTTTCTTGGGGAGTGGGACATTTTTTCCCCAAAATTTGCATATTAGTTTGA
>NC_061827.1:29927365-29934865 GCF_019202785.1 Penaeus chinensis | reverse complement strand
TCCTCCCCCTCCCCCTCCTCCTCCCCCCCCCCCTCCTCCTCCCCCCTCCTCCTCCTCCCCCTCCTCCTCCTCCTCCCCCTACTCCTCCCCCTCCCCCTCCCCCTCCTCCTTCTCCCCCTCCTCCTCCTCCTCCTCCTCCTCCTCCTCCTCCCCCTACTCCTCCTCCTCCTCCTCCCCCTCCCCCTCCCCCCCTCCTCCTCCTCCTCCTCCTCCTCCTCCTCCTCCTCCTCCCCCTCCCCCTCCCCCTCCCCCTCCTCCTCCCCCTCCCCCTCCCCCTCCTCCTCCTCCTCCTCCTCCCCCTCCCCCCCCCCCTCCTCCCTCCAACCATTGACCTAATAAGTTCCGGTTAAGTAAGCAATTTTCATCTCTAAATATCTTCCTTGATTATTTTTTAGAACGATGAGAATAGTAATCAATAATTAATCTTACTTAATGGTGATTATGATATTGGTTCGCTGAAGCTTTGGGTGAAAAAAAAAAAAAATCAGAATGATGATGATGATAATTAATGATCATCTTATTAATGGTATTTAGGTCGAGTCTTTAATCAGTGTCGTAAATCCCCCCCCCCCCCCATAAAGAAATTGTCAAAAAGTGAAAATAAAAGTGAGAATTAAAGAAGAGAGAGGGGGGAAAAAAAGAAAAAGAAAAGTTAGAATGAAAGAAAAAAGTTAAAGAAAAGTGAGAATTAACAAAGACAAAAAAGAAAAGAAAATGACAATTGAGAATTAACAAAGACAAAACAAAAAAAGAAAGTTCTTTGTAACATACAGCGTACCTGATAAAAAAAAAAAAAAAAAAAAAAAAACTTCTTTGTGCCAGTGGAAGCGAAAAAAACCTTGAGCGTTTAAATAAGAAAATCGTTGCACTTAAAGACAATGACTGTGAACTATACCGTTGATAAAGAAAACGCTGAACGTGTTTTGAACAAGCCACAAGAACATGAGTTTTGCCGGCTCGGAATGAACTGGACATTCTGGGTGTTATTGAATTGTTAAAAGTTGTTCTGAGTAACTACTGCAGTGATGGTGAGGACGATGATGGTGATGTAACGTCTGTCAAGCAGTTGTCATGATGATAATAAGAATGATGATTGTGATGATGACAACAGGAAAAAAGTCACAATAATATTGGAGTTTAATGATAATAACAACAACAATAATCATAATAATAATTAATAAAAATAATATTTATGATATTAATAATAATTAATAACAATAATACTAATGATGATAATAATAATAACAAAACACAAACAATAATATAATAATAACAATGATAATAATAATAATAATGACAATAATAACCATCATCATCACCATCATCACAATAATAATAATAACAAGAGCGATGATGATAATAATGACGACAACAACAACAATAATGAAGATAAAAATGACCCGGTACCAGAGAGCCCTTGCAACGCTTTCCGGGACGAAATCCCCATCAGCGCAGACGACCGCAGCCCTCAGTGGAAGAGCCACTTGTCTCCATATGCTAATCATCATCATCACCCCCCCCCCCCATACGCCTCCATCCACCCTCAATTGATCTCCTCTCCTCCCTCCCCCCCCCCCCTCTATACGCCTCCATCCACCCTCAATTGATCTCCTCTCCTCCCTCCTCCCCCCCCCCCTCCCCGTGGCATAATCAGTGTCATGGCCTATATTTAAGACCAGAGATTCCCCTTCTCTTCTCTTGCCTTTCCTCTCTTTCTTATATTTTCGTTTATGCCTCTTCTTCTTTGCTTTTTCCTCTCCTTGTATTTTTCTCTTCATTCCTCCACTTGCTTCTTTCATTTCACCTTTTTCTCGCTTGCTACTCCCTTCCCTTCCTCTGCCCTCCCCCTACCACTTCCCTCTTCCCTTCCCTTCCCTCTTAGCTCCCTTCCCTCCCCCCTTCCCATTTCCCTTCCCTCCCACTGCCCTCTTCAATCTCCTATCTCTTTCCCTTCCCTCCCCCTCCCCTTCCCTTTTACCTCTCCTCCTCGCCTCCCCTTCCCCTTCCCCATTCCCATGCTTACTCCCCTCCCCTTCCCTTTTACCTCTCCTCCTCGCCTCCCCTTCCCCTTCCCCATTCCCATGCTTACTCCCCTCACCTTCCCTCTTACCTCAACCTTCCCCTTTTCCCCTCTCCTCCCCCTTCCCCTTCCCTCCCTTCCCCTTTCCCTTTCCCTTCCCCATGGCAGTCTCGTAAATAATGCTGTTTTGAAGGCTCGCTCGCCACCTGTTAAGAAGAAGGGCGAACGTAACTGGTGTCCTTCAAGGCGAGCGCTGAGCCTCTCCTGTTTGTACCTATCTTGTCTCCTTTTTTTTTATTATTATTATTTGGTGGTTTTGTTTTTCTCTTTTATTTTCTTATTCTTTAGGCTATATTTTTTGTTTGTGTTTATGTTTCGCTTGTTTTAGAGTCTTTCTTCATTCTTTCATATTTTTTGTGTTCTTTTATTTTCATTTTATCTCTGTTTTATTTCTTTTTGTTGTTAAAAAAGCCGTTTCCCTTTTCGTTTTCCATTTTTCTCTCCTTCTTCCCGATGGATTTTTTTTTCCTTCTTTCGTCTTCTCTTCGTTTGGGCCTCTTTTCTCTCTTCTCTCCTTCCTCTTTCACGCCTCCTCTTTCCTTCTCTCTTCCTTCTCTTTCTCTCTCTTTCCCCTTTCTCCCTTTCCCTCCCTTCCATCGCCTTTTTCCCCTCTGCCCCTTCCTTCTCTCTAATCCTCTTCTTCATTCCTTCTCTCCCTCCTTCCTTCTCCCTTCGCCAACTCTCCTCTTAATCCCTCCCATTCCCTTCATTTTTTTCATTCCTCTCCTCAAATCTAGCACCTCCTTTCTTCTCCCTTGTCCATCTTCCTTCATTCTTCCCCACCTCCCCTTCCGTACTCCCCCCTCGTTTCCTCCCCACCTCCCCCCTCCACCCCTCCCCATCCTCCTTTCCTCCCTTCCCCCTCCCCCCTCCACCCATCCCCATCCTCCCTTTCCCCTCCCCCCTCCACCACTCCCCATCCTCCCTTCCTCCCTTCCCCCTCCCCCTCCAACCCTCCCCATCCTCCCCCCCCCCATTCGCCTCTCGCCCCCCCTCCCCGTCAACCTGCTATCAAGCCCCTCAGATTCAGGCCATAAAATCCCCCCCCTCCCCCCCCCGGCTTGACAGTTCAGCGTCCGTCCGTCCCCCCCCCCTCCCCCCCATGTCCTTTCCTCGTGCTTAAATGGCTCTAATTATTTCCTAGTGGGACTAATAGCTTGGACCTTTCGCTGTGTCTCCGTTCGGGCTTCTGATCAAGGTTGGCGGAGGAGGAAGAGCGCGAAGGAGACGAAGGCGGGGGGGGGGGGGGGAAGGGGGAAGGGGGTGGTAGGTGGGAGGGGCGGATGGGGTTGGCAGGGGGGATGGGGAGGGGGAGGGTTGTGTTTCTCTCTGTAGCTATTTATTTTGATATTTTTTTTTCGTGTTTTTTTCCCTGCCTTCGCTCTATCTCTGTCTCTCGTTCTCTCTCTCTCTCTCTCTCTCTCTCTCTCTCTCTCTCTCTCTCTCTCTCTCTCTCTCTCTCTCTCTCTCTCTCTCTCTCTCTTTCCTTCTCTCTCTCTCCTTCTCTCTCTCTCCTTCTTTCTCTCTCTCCTTCTCTCTCTCTCTCTCCTCTCTCTCTCTGTTTCTCTCTCTCTCTCCTCTCTCTCTCTGTTTCTCTCTCTCTCTCTGTTTCTCTCTCTCTCTCTCTCTCTGTTTCTCTTTCTCTCTGTGTTTCTCTCTGCCTCTCTCTGTTTCTCTCTCTCTGTCTCTCTCTCTGTTTCTCTCTCTCTCTCTCTCTCTCTCTCTCTCTCTCTCTCTCTCTCTCTCTCTCTCTCTCTCTCTCTCTCTCTCTCTCTCTCTCTCTCTCTCTCTCCTTCTCTCTCTCTCTCTCCTTCTCTCTCTCTCTCTCCTTCTCTCTCTCTCTCTCCTTCTCTCTCTCTCTCTCCTTCTCTCTCTCTCTCTCCTTTTCTCTCTCTCTGTTTCTCTCTCTCTCTCTTTCTCTCTCTCTCTGTTTCTCTTTCTCTCTCTGTTTCTCTCTCCCTTTCTCTCTGTTTCTCTCTCCCTTTCTCTCTGTTTCTCTCTCTCTCTCTCTGTTTCTCTCTCTCTCTCTCTCTCTCTCTCTCTCTCTCTCTCTCTCTCTCTCTCTCTCTCTCTCTCTCTCTCTCTCTCTCTCTCTCTCTCTCTCTCTCTCTTTCTCTTTCTCCCTCTCTCTGTGTGTGTGTGTGTAATTGCGCACTTCACTAATGGGAATGAAAAATGAAACAACCAGTTGCTTGAAAGTTACTCCAAAGAAAACAACAAAACAAATGCAAAAAAGGAAGAAAGAAAAAAATGACATGGATGGCCAGAAGCCAACCTTCGTTCGCGGCGGAAGGAGGGAAGGAGGGGGGAGGGGGAGGGAGAGAGAGGGGAGGGGGGAGAGGGGGAGGGGAACGGAGAGAGGGAGGGAGGGAGGGAAGGCGCGGCAGAAAACCATCACGTGAACAGCGAAGCAAAACCTTGAAACAGGAACTGAAGGAGGAGCTTTATTCTTCTCTATGTCTCTGTTTCTCTCTCCCTCTCTCTCTGTCTTTTCTTCTCTCCTTCCTTCCCTCCCTCTCCCTCTCTCTTCCCCTCCCTCCCTCCCTCCCTTCCTCTCTTTCCCTCCCCCCCTCCCTCCCTCCCTCCCTCCCTCCCTCCCTCCCTCCCTCCCTCCCTCCCTCCCTGCCTCCCTCCCTCTCTCTCTTACACATACACACTCCCCCCCTGCCTCCTCCCCTACCCCCCTGCCTCCTCCCCTTCCCCTATGACCTCCTGCCCCCTCCCCCCTCTTCCATCTTCCAAACACACAGAACAAGCGACGGAATGAGGAAGGCGCCCATTTACCTGCCTGGTGTTCAACTGTGTGATTACGCGGCTGTGTAACCAGGTAATCAGGTTACTTTGGGAAGGAACGGAGAGGAAGGGAGAAAGGGAGAGAGGGAAGGAGACAGGAGGAAGGGAGGGTGAAGGAGAGGGAGAGGAGGATATAGGAGGGAGGGAGGGAGAGGGAGAGGAGAAGATAGGAGGGAGGGAGGATGAAGGGGAGGGAGAGGAGGAAATAGGAGGGAGGGAGGGAGAGGGAGAGGAGAAGATAGGAGTGAGGGAGGATGAAGGGGAGGGAGAGGAGGAAATAGGATGGAGGGAGGGAAAGGGAGAGGAAAAGATAGGAGGAGGGAGGGAGGATGAAAGGGAGGAGGAGATAGGAAGGAAGGAGGATGAGGGAGAGGAGGGGATGGTCAGGAGAGAGGGAGGATGAGAGAGAGGAGATAGAAAGAGGGAAGGAGAGGGAGAGGAAATAGCAGGGAGGGAGGATGAGATAGACGGGGTGAAGGAAGGAAGAAGGGAGGGAGGGAAAAGAGAAAGAAGGAGAGAAGACGGTCGAAGGAAGGAGGGAAGAAGAGAGAAGGAAAGAGATGATGTGGCAGAAGGGAAGGAGAGAAGAGAGGAAGATAAATAATGAAAAAAAAAATGAAGGAACAAGAAGGAAAAGCGGACGCCATAGAGACAAAAACAAACAAAACAAACAAACAAAGACAGACGCAGACAAACAAGCCACGGCGACCGACCCTGTTCTGCAAGCCACGCTGTCCCTTCGTCGTCTTATCAACTCGCACCATCTTGCTCTCCTCACGTGCATGCAACGGGCGGCTGGGCGTGGGCGAGGAGAACAAGCGACGGAAGAACAGAACAGGAGAATAATTTGGGGAGAAAAGTGCATTCTCGGAGTGAACAGTGGGATGAACAAACACAAGGTAAATGGCTTGGACAGATGAGAACAATAGACCTGGACAGAGAGTGAACATACTCAGGACAATAGACCTGAACAGAGAACAGGAGAATGAACAACCTCAAAATAAAAGACTTGAACTGAGAAGAAAATAATGAACAAATGGAGGATAAAATACTTAAATAGGGTATAAAAGTCCGAGCAATCACGAGATAAACAGGGGACACCAGATTGAACGATAGAGAACAAGAAAATAAATAAACAAAAAACAATAAATTGAATAAACGGAAGATAAACAACATAAAAAAAGACGAAAGAACATCATTTAATTCATGAACAAAAATCTGAACAAACAACTACAGACTGACCATGCAATCAGTGCACAAAATACTGAGAAAAAAACGCAAATCACATAGATATTGAAGAATAAAAACACACAATAAATCAAAATAAACAACGAAGAAATAAACTGAACAATGAAGAACATTAAATGTCGAGAGAAAGAACAGTGAACAAAACTGAACAAAGAAATAACGTCATACAGTGTACGAGAAATACTGAAAATAACAACGAAGCGAAAAAGAAGAACAAAGAAAATATTATAAAGCTTTGAACAACAATGAACAACAAAAGGAACAAGGAAAAAAAGAAAGAAACAAACAGATAATACATAAATAGAGATTAATAAAAAATAATAAAAAAGATAAAAATCGTCGCTTTTCAAACTTTGTCACGCGAATCATTTTTTTTTCTTTAAAAAAATGTCTCACATAAAATAAAAACATGACTTTTTGGAAAACATCTAAGTTATTTAGAAAAATCAAACTAGAAGAATCCTATGAATAAAAGCAATAAAATGATAACATAATTAAATAGCACAAAAATATAGGACATCCATCATGTATATAAATAAGCTTAAAAAGGACACATGAATGAGAACGTAAAAAGCGGTAAAAATAATAAATAAATGCTTTACACAAAATATATAAATCTACAAATAATGAATGATAATAGGTGTAACAAAAATGACACTTGCAATAGTGATAGTAATATTATTGATGCTAATAATAATAATAATAAAAATGATAATACTACTAATGAATATTATAATAGTAATAGTGATAATAATATAATATTAATAATAATATAATACTATTACTACAAATAAAAATAATAATAACAACGACAATAAAACATCTTACTTTCCAGCAACTCTCCCTTTAAAAAAATAACAACAAACAAACAAGCAAACAAATAAACAAATCTGCACAAAATGAGAGAGTGACATTACGCAACGGCATCATGCAACTGATCATAAAATTTCACAGAGCAAGAAGAGAGCCAACAGCTGATCTCCTGACCTTGGATGGATGCAGGTCACGCGGGGTCACTCACCTCGATTCTGTGGACGAAAAGTAATAATAATTGTCAGAGCTTTAACATGACTGTATATATATACATATACATATACATACATGCATACACACACACAAACACACACACACACACACACACACACACACATACACACACATATATATATATATATATATATATATATATATATATATATATATTCATATGTGTATACACACACACACACACACACACACACACACACACACACACACACACACACACACACACACACAGACAGAGAGGGAGTATATATACAGTGTGTATATGTATATATGTGTGTATGTATATATGAGAGAGAGATGGACGGGGGGAGGGAGGGAGGAAGTAATGATAG
>NC_061827.1:29915779-29923279 GCF_019202785.1 Penaeus chinensis | reverse complement strand
TATGTGTGTAAAAGATTCTTGTTTACATATGTTTGCCTTACTATATAAGTAAACAACTCGCGGACTCAGACATAATGAGTGAGTTCGCTTCATCCATATTAATAACCCTGGGCGGCCACCTACAAGGATCATTATCTACACAAACGTAACCTAACCTTGGACTCTAATGCACCGACGAAATTTAGACTTATAAACACACGCTCAGTCATTCTGAAATCTAGAAGATTGATGCAAGGTTTGAGTTTCATTGAAAAACAAAAATAAATATATTTATTATCGTTGGGGATACTTGGAAGACAAAGTAGGAAAGATGTGATAGCTCTTATACCAAATACTACTTACGACAAATTAATCAAACATATATACCCATTATCATCTTTCAAGTAAAACCCTCAGTAAATAACTCGACACGTTGCGAAATGATCATGCATAATTACCACTTTTAAGGTTATTATTATCATCATTATGTCTTATCACTCACACCATTTAAATGCTCCGTCTGGATCCTAAGCATTTTTACTAGACATTTAACATTATCGTTATTAATGTTGTTGTTAGTTACAAAAAAAGTATCTTTTGTTTTTATTTTTTCCTTTTTTTAAGCATCCTTTTAAAAAAAATCATCACATATTTTCCTTGTCATAATTTATATAATTAATTGGGTTTTTTGGGTTTTTGTTGTTGTTATATTATTTTAAATTTTTATTATTATTATTATTTATTTTATTTATTATTATTATTATTATTATTATTATTATTATTATTTTTACTATTTTTATTATTATTATCATTATTATTATTCATTTATCATCATTATCATCAATTACTATCATTTTCATTATTATTATCATTATTATTATTGTCATTTTCTATATTATTATTTTTTCTTTTTTTTTTATTATTAATATTATTTTTACTATTATCATTATCATTTTTATTTTTATTATTATTTTTATTATATTATCTTATTATTATTTTTAATATTACTACTATTATAAATTTTTATTCATTATCATTATTATTATTATCATTATTATCATTATTTATTATTTTCATTATCATTATTATCATTTTATTATTACTTTCCAAATTTTTTCATTATTATTATTATCATTAAAAACCATTATCTATGATGGGGTAGTAGTTGTGCATTTTAATTACTACTGATATTTTAAATTTTCTATTATATTCTCATCCATTTTCTTTACCATTACTATTATTATTGTCATTCTTTTGCATATTATTATGAATTAAACATCCATTATCCTTATATTTTCTGTAATCATCATTATTTTGTTCATAGCATCATTATCACTTTTACATTTATCGCGTTTATCAATGACATTATCTTTGTTTATTATCATTATTAATAATATTTAAATTTTTAATGTTTCATCATTATCTTCATTATCTTAGCCCTTACTTTCTATTCATTGATAAATTTTTATTACCGTAATTTTTATTGTAATTATCTTATCTTATCATTATTTAATTATTATCATTTCACAATTTTCTTTTACTGTTATTATAATAGTTTATTATTGTTTTGGTTATATTATTTTCACTATCATTATTAAAATTTTTTTTCTTTCATCATTATCATTTTTATCATTATTTTTTTATTAATAGTAATAGTATCATTTTTTAAATTTTTATTATCTCTATCGCTATATTATGATTTTTAAAATTTTCATTATTTAAAGATGATGATAGTAATTACCATCATTTCATTATTATTATTTTTTTTTATTATTATTTTTTATCACTATTGTTGGGTAATTTTTTTAATACTGTTATTATTATTATTATTAAAATCATTTTGTTTTTCTGATACTTTTATCATTTATCATCTTCATCATCAACATCATCATCATCATTTGTATTTTTCCTATTATTATTATTTTATTATTTTTATTATTGTATTTTTATTATTTTATTTATTATTATTATTACTATTACTTTATTATTATTATTTTATTATTATTATTTATTATTTTTATTATTAAAATTTATTATTATAATAATTATTATTTTTTATTTCATTATTATTATTATTATTATAATTTTCTTTTTTAGAAATTCTTATTTATCATTATCATTTTCATTATTCATATTATATATTGATTTTAAACTCTGCTACTTTTAAAATACCACTACTAAAACACTACTACTATCCCTTTAACACCGGTATTTTTGAACTTCATGTCTTCGATTAAACTCACTATACACAGGTCTTCCTCGCCCCCCCACCGATCTTTACAGCCCTTTCTTTACTTACCCATTTACCCCCCTCCCCCCTTTTCCCCTTTGCCCCTTTCCACCCCCTTTTTGGCCCTTTGAGGGGGGGGTCAAATCCCCCTGATCCAACACTTCCCCCTTCCAAATTGCCCCCCCCCCCCCCCCAAACACAGACCTTTGAATCCCCCTTTCTCCCATTCCTTCTCCTCCCCCTATGACCCCCCTTTCCCCCCCACCTTCGGCCCCTTTGTGTTGGGAGTTCCGATGGCCGTCGGTTTATTCACGTAGCGGACAGGGCATTTTAAATGGAGTTGTTTATATGAAGGGGAAGAAAAAAATATCGGAGGTTCCAAACAAAACACACTCTCTCTCCCCCCTTCAAAAAAACCTCTCTAACCCCTCCCCCCTTCCCTACCATCCAACCCATACCCCATAACCCAAACCCCCCCATAACACACCTCCCCCCCTATCCAGTATCCTTAGATAAGCCATTAGGAATTTCTTTTTCAAAAAATTTCCCCAAAGGGGTACGTCTAAAAGTTTGCCCGGGACGTGTAGCTTTTTTTCAAGGGGGAAAACCGAGCGTGTGTGTTGTCTATTGATGACTCACGTCGATAATGGGGGCCCGTAGAGGAAATCAACTACCCCTTTTTTTTTTAAGAAGGGAAAAGAGGGGGAAGGGTTTTCGAAAATTCATAAATTAATAGATATAGGGGTATATAACAATTTTCTTTGATGAAGCATACAAAAGGTGTATTTTCTTATCTCTCGGTTTTCCCCCTTCTTCAGCCTTCTGATCTCAGTCCTTTATTTTTTTGGACTCCATCTCAGATTGTTTCATGGCAAAACGTGGACTTATTGTAGATGCATTGATTTCACCGAAATAGTAGAGGAGCTAATGAAACCCGAATTCTACCTGAAATAATAAAAATCCCATCAACCAGTATAAACATTTGTAAAGAAAAAAAAAAGGGAATCCTTGAATGAAAGTACATTGTTTTCCTTTTTTTTTTCTTTTTTTTTTTTTGTCCATAGGGACACGGATTGAATCCACGGTTTATTTTGCCAGGAAATTTTTACACCTTTTCTCCTTTTTTTATTGTTTTATTCCCCCTTTTATTTTTATGTTTTTTCAATATCAATTTCCCCCTATTTTTTTTCTTTGTCTTTCTCCCTCCCTCTCCTCTCTCTCTCTCTTCTCTTCTCTCTCTCTCTTCTCTCTCCTCCTCTCTCTCTCTCTCTCCTCCCCTCTCCTCTTCCCCCTCCCTCTCCCTCTCCCTCTCCCTTCCCTCTCCCTCTCCCTCTCCTCTCCTCTCCCTTTCCATCTCCCTCTCCCTTTTCCCTTCCCTCCCCTCTCCTCTTTCCCCCCACTCCGTTTCACCATCCCCTCCTTCTCAAACCCCTTCATCCTTTTTTTCCTGCGAATAAAGGGGGGATTTCAAAAAAAGCTAAAAATCTGCCATGTCGAATTGTTACCGAGGGGGCTGGGTTGGGTTTCCTTTGTTCGTCCCTGAGTTGTGGTTTTTTCCATAATACAACCGCAAACACACACACGTACGCACACACACACCCCAAAACACAAACAAAACAAACCCCAACACAAACACCACAACACCCACACACACACACACACACACACACACACACCAAACCAACAAACAAACCCACACAAAATATAACAGTACAATTATATCAGGTTCAATTGATATATAATGAAATTTTTATAATTATATACCCTTTTAAATAATCTATACATATCTACTATTTATCTGTCTATATTTTGTCCCTATCTATCTGCCCGACGTCTGTCTGTATATCTGTCTGTTTTGTCTGTCTTCTTATCTATCTGTTTGTTTTCCAAAATTTTCTTTCTAACTGTCTATCCGTTTTTTCTTTCCAAACTACTACAAACTGTCTTCCATCCATCTATCTATCTAGGAGGGGACACCGAAAAAGGAGAGGGGAAAAAACAGTTTCGCGGCGCATAAAGAGGTAACACAGTCCCAGAGGCCCTTTTTTTCCCCGTCCCCCACATTTCCCAAGGAAAAGATGGCGGCGGAGAATGCCTCGTGCTTGACCCCTTTGCCACACAGTCGCACTAAAAGGGTTTTAAACACAAAGAAATGGGAACGCCCGGGCGGATTCTTAGCTGCAGACAAATTTTTCGCTAAAACCAAAAAAAAAAACCCCAAAAATACTTTCCCCTTTCCCTTTACCCAAACAAAAGCCAGGGGCGGGGGGGGGGACAGAGGGTTTCGCATTGGCAACACTGAGCGCTACGTCCTTCACAGATTTTGGGGGAATTTCACACCTGTCGGCTCCCTCGGCGCTCTCGGTTGCAAAAAAACGGTGGGTTTTTCGCGTTGTCCTTTTTCCCAGAACTTTTGTGTTGGTGTGAAATTGTCTTTTTTTTTTTTTTTTTTTTTAAACCCCGGGAATTTTTATGACTTTTTGTCTCCTGTCACCGGTGTTTTTCTAAAGACTTTTTTGGGAAAATCGTTGTTTGAAATGTCTTTTGTTTTTGTTTTTAATCTAAATGGGGTGCTTGTTTTTTTATGACGTCATGACGGTTTGTTTTCTTAATTCCTTTTTCAAAGGTTAAATTTTTTCCAGTGACTTTCTATAGGAATTAATTTTTTGAGTGCCTGTGAAATTTTGAAGGGTTGGGAAAAATCGCGTTATAAAGAGAAAAACAGAGGAGGAGCTTAGCAGAGCAGCACTTGGTAAGCATAGTGAGCACATCACCCAAATTACGGGGCGCTTTCCCGTCGAATCTTTTGATTTCGCGCGCTTGAGTGTCTGGCCTTGGGACTGTCTGCGCCCGAGTGCGTTGGGTCTCTTGGCTTACCAAGGATCAGCTTTATAAAATTTTTTGCCAACAGGACACCGCGTTGGGAATCCGGCCGGTGGTCAAGTTGTCAGCCCCACCCCTCCCCCTCCCTCACCTAGGATGGGCCCCCCGCACCCTCCCTCCTGGCCCCCGCACTTTTCCCATCTGGTCCCTCCCCCCTCCCCCCCCCCCGGGCCCCCGCCCCTTCACCTTTTCCCTTCTTCTCCCCTATTCCGGACTTTATGCCGAGACGATTTTTCTCGTCGGATCATTTCTAAAGTGCAACGTTATAGGGCCCTTTCCCGGGGTTTCGTGGAAGCATCTTTTTGCCTCTGTTTTTACCATTAGGTTTCCGGGAAGGGAATTTTGGTGGTGCCGGCCCTCGCACTCCCCCCTCCCTCCCTCTTTTTATTTAAACCTTCTCTCCTCCCGCTCGCCTTTTTTATTTCTCTTTAGTTTGTTCCCCCTTCCTCTTTTTATCTTCAGTATCCGCGTCCTTCCCCCACCCCCCCCTTTCACTCTCTTTATCCCTCCCTCCCCCCCCCCCCCCCCCCCCCTCTTCTCTCTCTCTCTCTCTCTCTCTCTCTCCCCTTTCCCCCTTCTTCTCTTCTCTCTTCTCTCCCCTCTCTCTCTTTCTCTTCCCCCTTTCACCTCCCTTTCCTCTCCCCGCCCTACCCCTGTCGCCCCGCCCCTCCTCCCTCTCTCGGCCCCCCCTCCCTCCTCGTCAGCCCCCGGGTCCGGAAACCCACGACCCGCAGGGGACGCTCTTCGGGGTTTTACTCACAATCGCTGGTTTTCGTTGTCACGCGCATAGGAGTTGCCATCACGAAGGGGGCTTTTTTCTCCTTCGAAGCATTTCTTTCACAATTTTAGGGAGCATTTGCCAAAGAAGAAAAAAGTAAATAAAAAGAAAAAACCGCTGGGAATATTTTTAAAATTTCCCCCATTCATGAGTTTTTGCGTTTTAATTAATTAGAGAAATAAGGTTTGAAATGTGCAAACACCGCAGTTTGTACACCCAAAAAGTCATTCACATTGCCAAACCGTAAATACATTCAGTCCCAAACAGGGCGGAGGCGCTCCCCTGGCCCACATTGATATACAGTGATAACTAGCGATTAGATTAATTGGGTTTTCTCTTAACAGTGCTTGAGAGATGGGCGTTTCACTGTAATGCGTGGTTTCAGTGTTTATCGCCCTTTGGTTAAGAACGGTAATTTAAAACATTTTTGGGGGGGAAAAAAAAACAAACTTGGAATGTGACTCTTTAATCCCTTTGGCGAGGAAAAAAAAAATAACATAATAAAACCCTTCAAAGTTGAATAAATAATGTAAAAATTTATAAACACATTTAATGCTTTTAATAATTGTGTAATTTTTAGAAAAAAAAATTTGGTTGGATAAATTGACTGTATCGTTTCTCAATGTGAATTATACAAAGCTGAGATCTTGCAAAATTGCATTTTTGCATCCGAACGCAGCAGAAGACTCCCGAACAATACAGGTAAAAAAATGCTTCGGGTTTCATTTTTCGAGCGAGTTAATAAATTTGCAACACGGGGCGGCGGACCCCCGGGTCGTACGCGCCATGCCTGCTTGCGTGTTGTTGGCTCCCAGGGGGCAGGGGGCGAGGGGGAGAACGGGAAGAGGGGTGGGAAAAGAGAGGACAGGTCTGGGGAAGGAAGAAAGAAAAAAGGAGATGAAAAAGGAAACTTACTTTGTAAATTTATTTTCTCTTCAATTCTTCTCTTCTTCTCTCTTTCTCTCTCTTCTCTCTCTTTTCCCCTCTCTCTCTCCCCTTCTCTCTCTCTCTCTCTCTCCCTTACCTTCACTCTCATTGGGAATCCTCCATAAAAATCGTATATACCCTTGTGCTGATACCCCCCCCCCCCAAGCACAAGACAAGCAAGCGTCCCTTTTTCCGCATGTGTTTCTCGGCCCACATTTGTTTACATCTGCGATCCCTTGTCCGTGCCGTGAAAAAATGCCGCAAAACGTTTTTTTCTTTCTTTCTTCTTTTAGTTTTTTTTTTTTTTTTTGTGGTTCTTTCTGTTCCCTTTTCGTTTTTTCTGGGGTTTCTTATTAACTTTTCTCCCTTTCCTCCCTTTTTTTTTGCTCTTTTTTTCACTCTTTGGCTCCTTTTTTCCTCCTCCTTTCCCCGTTTGTTCTTTCTTCTTTTCATACACTATTCATCTTGCTTTCTTCTTTCGTCCCCTTCTTACTTTGTTATTTTTCCAAACTCTTCGCTTCTCGCTTCATCCCCTGCGCCAATTCCCTTTCCGAAGCAAAGTCTATTTTAAACCGGTCTTTCGTCGTCCTTCCCTTTGTGTCGCTTTTCTTTTTTGTTAAACAAAAAAGGGTGAAGGAAAAAATTTCCCTGTTGTTTTTAAGCACGGTAGCGGCTTGTTTTGGTTTGGGGTTTGGGGGGAGGG
>NC_061827.1:29907895-29915679 GCF_019202785.1 Penaeus chinensis | reverse complement strand
TTTTTTAAACTAGACATTTAACATTATCGTTATTAATGTTGTTGTTAGTTACAAATTAGTATCATTAGTATTATTTTTATCCTTATAAGCATCCTTAAACTTATCATCACATATTGCCATTGTCATAATCATTATAATTACTTGTTGTTGTTGTTGTTGTTGTTATTATTATTATTATTATTATTATTATTATTATTATTATTATTATTATTATTATTATTATTATTATTATTATTATTATTATTATTACTATTATTATTATTATTATCATTATTATTATCATTATCATCATTATCATCATTACTATCATTATCATTATTATTATCATTATTATTATTGTCATTACTATTATTATTATTCTATTATTATTATTATTATTAATATTATTATTACTATTATCATTATCATTATTATTATTATTATTATTATTATTATTATTATCATTATTATTATTATTACTATTACTACTATTATCATTATTATCATTATCATTATTATCATTATCATTATTATCATTATCATTATTATCATTATCATTATTATCATTATTATTATTACTGCCATTATTATCATTATTATTATTATCATTATAACCATTATCTATGATGAGGTAGTAGTAGTGCCATTATAATTACTACTGATATTATTAAAATTACTATTATCATTCTCATCATTATCATTACCATTACTATTATTATTGTCATTCTTTTGCATGATTATTATGCATTATCATCATTATCCTTATCATTACTCGTAATCATCATTATTTTGTTCATAGCTATCATTATCACTTTTACAATCATCAGCGTTTATCAATGACATTATCTAGTTTATTATCATTATTAATAATATAATTATTAATGTCTTCATCATTATCTTCATTATCATTAGCATTACTACTATCATTGATATTCTTATTACCGTAATTATTATTGTAATTATCATTATCATTATCATTATCATTATTATCATTATCACAATTATTCTTTTACTGTTATTATAATAGTCATTATTGTTATGGTTATGATTATTATCACTATCATTATTAAAATTAGTACTATCATCATTATCATTTTTATCATTATCATTTTTATTAATAGTAATAGTATCATTATTATCATTATTATTATCTCTATCGCTATCATTATGATTATAATTATCATTATAATGATGATGATAGTAATTACCATCATTATCATTATTATTATTATTTTTATTATTATTATTATTATCACTATTGTTGATAATATTATTAATACTGTTATTATTATTATTATTAACATCATCAGATTACTGATACTTTTATCATCATCATCATCATCATCAACATCATCATCATCATTAGTATTATCCTCATTATTATTATTATTATTATTATTATTATTATTATTATTATTATTATTATTATTATTATTATTACTATTACTATTATTATTATTATTATTATTATTATTATTATTATTATTATTATTATAATTATTATTATAATAATTATTATTATTATTATCATTATTATTATTATTATTATAATTATCTTTATTAGTAATTCTTATTATCATTATCATTATCATTATTCATATTATCATCATTGACTTTACTCTGCTACTATTACTACCACTACTACTACCACTACTACTATTACCTTTAACACCGGTATTATGAACTTCAATGTCTTCGATATAAACTCACTAAACACAGGTCTTCCTCGCCCTCCACCGATCTTTACAGACTTTCTTTACTTACCCATTTACCCCCCTCCCCTCTCCCCTTTGCTCCTGCCCCCCTTTTTGGCCCTTTGAGTGGGAGTCAAATCCCCCTGAATCCAACACTTCTCCCTTCTACTTGCCTCCCCCCCCCCCCCCATCACAGACCCTTGAATCCTCCTTCTCCCCTTCCCTTCTCCTCCCCCTATGACCCCCTTTCCCCCCCACCTTCGGCCCCTTTGTGTGGGAGTTCCGATGGCCGCTCGGTTTATTCACGTAGCTGACAGGCGCACATAAATGGAGTTGTTTATATGAAGGGAAGAAAAAAATATCGGAGGTTCACTACACACACACACTCTCTCTCTCTCTCTACCACCTCTCTAACCCTCCTCCCCCCTTCCCCTACCATCCAACCCCATACCCCATACCCCAAATCCCCCCTAACACACCTGCCCCCCTATCCAGTATCTTAGATAAGCCATAGGAAATATCTTTTTCATAAAATTCCCAAGGGTACGTCTGAAAGATGCCCTGACGTGTAGCTGTTTCAAGGGGAAAACCGAGCGTGTGTGTTGTCTATTGCCTGACTCACGTCGATAATGAGGGCGTAGAGGTAATCAAACTATCCTTTTTTTTAAGAAGGGAAAAGAGGGGAGAAGGGTTTCGTAATCATATAATAATAGATATAGGGGTAATATAACAATTTTCATGATGACGCATACAAAAAGGTGTATTTTTCTTATCTCTCCGGTTTTCCCCCTTCTTCAGCCTTCTGATCTCAGTCCTATATATGGACTCCATCTCAGAATCGTTCATGGCAAAACGTGGACTTCATGTAGATGCATTGATATCACCGAAATAGTAGAGAGCTAATGAAACCAGAATATCTACCTGAAATAATAAAAATCCGATCAACCAGTATAAACATTACGTAAAGAAAAAAAGGCAATCCTTGACTGAAAGTACATTGTTTGCCTTTTTTTTTTCTTTTTTTTTTTTTGTCCATAGCACACGGATTGACTCCACGGTTTATACTTGCCAGATTTCACACACTATCTCCTTTATTTCTTGTTTCTCATATCCCCATTTTATTTTTATGTTTTTTCATATATCAATTTCCCCCTATTTTTTTTCTTCTGTCTTTCTCCCTCCCTCTCTCTCTCTCTCTCTCTCTCTCTCTCTCTCTCTCTCTCTCTCTCTCTCTCTCTCTCTCTCTCTCTCTCTCTCTCCCTCTCTCTCTCCCTCTCCCTCTCCCTCTCCCTCTCCCTCTCCCTCTCCCTCTCCCTCTCCCTCTCCCTCTCCCTTTCCATCTCCCTCTCCCTCTCCCTCTCCCTCTCCCTCTCCTCTTTCCCCCGCACTCTCCGTTTCACCATCCCCTCCTTCTCTATCCCCTTCTATCCCTGTTTCCTGCCGAATAAAGGCGGATTCAAAAGAAGCTAAAAATACTGCCATGTCGAATTGTTACCCTGAAGGAGGGCTGGGTTGGGTTTCCATCGTTCGTCCCTCGAGAAGTGGTTGCCATAATACACACGCAAACACACACACGTACGCACACACACACACAAACACACACACAAACAAACACACACACACACACACACACACACACACACACACACACACACACACACACACACACACACACACACACACACACACACACACACAGATATGACCACGTACAATTATATCAGTTCAATGATATATAATGAAGTTATATAATTATATACCTTTAAGTAATCTATATCTATATCTACTATTTATCTGTCTATATTTAGTCCCTATCTATCTGCCCGACTGTCTGTCTGTATATCTGTCTGTCTGTCTGTCTTCTTATCTATCTGTTTGTCTTTCCATCTGTCTACTAAACTGTCTATCCGTTTTTCTTTCCATCTATCTACCAAACTGTCTATCCATCCATCTATCTATCTAGAGAGTGAACACCGAAAAAAGGAGAGGGAGAAAACAGTTTCCGCGGCGCATAACAGAGAGTAACACAGTTCGCACAGAGGCCCTTTTGTCTCCGTCCATCACCAGTGCCAAGGAAAAGATGGCGGCGGAGAATGCCTCGTGCTTGAGCCCTTTGCCACACAGATCGCACTAAAACGGTTCACACAAAGTAAATAGACACGCCCTGGCGGATTCTATAGCTCGCAGACGATTTTTCGCTAAAACCAAAAGGAAAACCCCAAAAATACTTTCGCTTTCCTAACCCGACCGAGCCAGTGGCGGGGGACAGACGCTTCGCATTGGCAACACTGAGCGCTACGTCCTTCACAAGGATTTTGGCGGCAATTTCACACCTGTCGGCTCCCTCGGCGCTCTCGGTTGCTATAACGGTAGGTTTTCGCGTTGTCCTTTTTGCAGACGTTGTGTTGGTGTGTATTGTCTTTTTTTTTTTTTTTTTTTTTTAACCCCCGGGAGAGGTTATGACATTCTTGTCTCCCTGTCACCGGTGTTTTTCTAAGACTATTTTGGAATCGTTGTTTTGAAATGTCTTTTTGTTTTTGTTTTCTAACTCTGACTGCCGGGTGCTTGTTTCCTTTATGACGTCATGACGGTATGTTTTCTTAATATCCTATTTCAAAGAGTTCATTTTATACCAGTGACATAACTATAGGAATTAACTTTTGAGTGCCTGTGTAATTGAAGGGTTGGGCAAATCGCGTTATCAAGAGAAACAACAGAGGAGGCGCATTAGCAGGTCCAGCCACTTAGGTAAGCATAGTGGAGCACATCATCCACTTACGCGCGCATTCCGTCGAAATCTTTTGATTATACGCGCGCTTGAGTGTCTGCGCCTTCGACTGTCTGCGCCCGAGTGCGTTCGTCTCTCTGGCTTACCAAGGATCAGCTTTATGAACTTGTTGCCAACACTGACACCGCGTTGGGATCCTGGCCGGTCGGTCAAGTTGTCAGCCACCACCCCTCCCCCTCCCTCACCTAGGATAGTCCCCGCACCCTCCCTCCTGGACCCCGCACTCTCCCATCTGGTCCCTCCCCCCTCCCCCCCCCGGCCCCGCCCCTTCACCATTCCCTTCTTCCTCCACATATTCCGGAGACACTTTATGCCGAGACGATTTTCTCTCCGTCGGAATCATTTCTGAAGTGCAACGTTATATGGCCTTCGGGGTCGTGGAAGCATCTTCTGCCTCTGTTTTTACCATTAGGCTCCGGGAAAGGGAATTTTGGTGGTGGCCGGCCCTCGCACTCGCCCTCCTCTCCCTCTCCTTCATTTAAACCTGTCTCTCCCTCCCCGCTCGCCTTTTTTCAGTCATCTTTAGTTTGCTTCTCCCTTCCTCTTATATCTTCAGTCATCCAGCGTCCTTCCCCCACCCCCCTCTTTCACTCTCTTTATCCCTCCCTCCCCCCCCCCCCCCCTCTCTCTCTCTCTCTCTCTCTCTCTCTCTCTCTCTCTCTCTCTCTCTCTCTCTCTCTCTCTCTCTCTCTCTCTCTCTCTCTCTCTCATTCTCTCTTCCTCCTTCACCCTCCCTCTTCCTCTCTCGCCCTCACCCCCTGCTCGCCCTCGCCCTCCCTCCTCTCCCTCTCTCGGCCCCACCCTCCCTCCTCGTCAGCGCAGCTCTCGGACCGACGACCAGCAGGGGACGCTCTATCGGGGTTACTCACAATCAGCTGGTTTTCGTCAGTCACGCGCATAGGAGTTGCCAGTTCACAGAAAGGGGCTTTACTCCATTCGAAGCAATTCTGTCACAATTTTACTGTAGCATTTGCCAAAGAAGAAAATAAGTAAATAAATAGAAATAACCGCTGTAAATATTTAAATTCCCCGATTCACTCGAGTTGTTGCGTGACATTAATTAGGAGAAATAATGCGTTGAAATGTGCAGCACCAGCACGTTTGTTACACCCCAAAATGTCATTCACATTTGCAAACCGTAAATACATTCAGCTCCACAAAACAGGGCCGGCAGCGCTCCCATGGCCCATCTGTATATACAGTGATAACTAGCGATTAGATCTAATTGATTTCTTCGTAACTACAGTGCTTGAGAGATGGGCGTTTTCACTGCTAAATGCGTGGTATTCAGATGATTTATCAGCCTTTCGGTCTAAGAACGGTAATTTAAAACATTTTTGGGGGAAGAACAAACTTGGAATGCTGACTCTTGTAATCTTGGACGAGGAAAAAAATATAACATAATAAACACATTCAAAGTTGAATAAATAATGTAAGTTCATAACACATTCAATGCTGAATAATTGATGTAAGTTTATAGAACATTCGGATATGGAATAATTGACTGTATCGTTACTCAATGAATGAATTATACAAAGCTGAGATCTTGCAACTTGCATATTGCATCCGAACGCAGCAGAAGACTCCCGAACAATACGAGATAAACAAACTGCTTCGTTTCCATTCTCGAGCGAGTTAATAATTCGCACAACACGACCGGCGGACACCTCGGGTCGTACGCGCCATGCCTGCTTGCGTGCTTGTTGGCTCCCCAGGGGTCAGGGGGCGAGGGGGGAGAACGGGAGGAGAGGGAAAAGAGAGGACAGGTCATGGGGAAGGAAGAAAGAAAAAAGGAGATGAAAAGGAGCTATACTTTGTACTGATTTTCTCTCTCAATCTCTCTCTCTCTCTCTCTCTCTCTCTCTCTCTCTCTCTCTCTCTCTCTCTCTCTCTCTCTCTCTCTCTCTCTCTCTCTCTCTCTCTCTCCCCCTTACCTTCACTCTCATTGCACTCCTCCATAATAATCGTATATACGTTGTGACTGATACCCCCCCCCCCCAAGCACAAGCACAAGCAAAGCGTCCCTTTTTCCCGCATGTGTTTTCTCGGCCCACATTTGTTTACATCTGCGATCCCTTTGTCCCGTGCCGTGAAAAAGTGCCGCAGCGTTTTTTTCTTTCTTTCTTTCTTTTAGTTTTTTTCTTCTTTTTTTGTGGTTCTTTCTGTTCCCTTTTCGTTTTTTTCTGCGTTTCTTATTAACTTTTCTCCTTCCTCTTCTTGTTTTGCTCTTTCTTCACTTCTTTGGCTCCTTCTCCTCCTCCTCCTCGTCGTTCTTTCTTCTTTTCATACACCTACTTCATCTTGCTTTCTTCTTCTCGTCCTTCTTACTTCCTGTTATTCCATCTCTTCGCTTTCTCGCCTTCATCCTCTGCCGCCAATTCCCTTTCCGAAGCAAACGTCTATCTTTAAACCCGGTCTTTCGCTCGTCCTTCCTTCGTGTCGCGTTTTCTTTCTTGTTAATCAAAGGATGAAGAAAATTGCCCTGTTGTTTTTAATGCCACGGTAGCGGCTTGATATGTCGGGGTAGGGGGGAGGGAAGAAGGAGAAAGGGGGAGGGAAAGGGGGAAGGGAGGGAAGAGGGAGAAAGGGGGAGGGAAGGGAAGAAGGAGAAAGGGGAAGGAAGGGGGAAGGAAAGGAAGAGGGAGAAAGGGGGAGGGAAGGGAAGAAGGAGAAAGGGGGAAGGAAGGGGGAAGAGAGGGAAGAGGGAGAAAGGAGAAGGGAAGGAAAGAAGGAGAAAGGGGGAAGGAAGGGGGAAGGGAGGGAAGAAGGAGAAAGGGGTAGGGAAAGGGGAGAAAGAGGGGGGTAAAGGGGAAGGTAGAAAGGGGGAGGTATAAGATGAGGGAGAAAAGGAAGGAGGAGAAACGGGGAGGTAGAAAGAGAAGGATGGAGAAAGGAAAGGAGGAGAAAGGGGGGAGGTAGAAGAATGAAGGAAAAAGGAAAGGGAATAGAAGGATGAGGGAGAGAGGAAAGGAGAAGAGAAGGAAGGGTAGCAGGAGTGAAGAAAGGAGAGAAGGAGAGAGGGGGAGACTGAGGGAGGTGAAAGAAAATAATGATGGGGGAATAGAGGAAAGAGAATGAGAAGGAGCAGGAAGGAAGAAAAGAGGAGGAAGGTGAGGGGTGGAGGAAAGGGAGGGAAAAGGGAGAAAGAGAGAAAGGAGATGGAGGCAGAAAAAAAAGAGGGAGAAGGGAGAAATGGAAGTGGGAGAGGTAGGGGGAGAAGGGAGAAAGGAAAGAGCATACGATTAAGCGAAAGAGTAGAGAAGGGGACGCAAAGAAAAAATGGAGAGAGGAGAAGAAGAATAGATAAGGAAAATAGAGATAAG
>NC_061827.1:29897895-29902895 GCF_019202785.1 Penaeus chinensis | reverse complement strand
TAGTGGGAGAGAGGGAAGAGGGAAAAGATAGAGGGAGAGGGGTTTGGTGAGGGGAAAAAGAAGAGGGAGATTGGAGAGGGGTTTGGTGAGGGGAAAAAGAAGAGGGAGATGGGAGAGGGGAAGGGGAGGGGGGAAATAGAAGTGGGAGAGGGGATGGGAAGGGGGATGGGAAGAAGAAGAAGAAGAAGAAGAAGAAGAAGAAGAAGAAGAAGAAGAAGAAGAAGAAGAAGAAGAAGAAGAAGAAGAAGAAGAAGAGGAAGAGGAAGAGGAAGAGTGGACGAGAGGGAGAGAGGGACAGAGGGAGAGGGATGGGAAAGGGAAGGGAGAAATAGGAGGGGTAAGGGAGGGAGAGATATAGGGAGAAGGGAAAAGTTAGAGGCCTGGCAGCAAGAAAGAGGAGAAGGAAGAGGATGAAGGAGAGAGTGAGGGTGAGGGGAAGGGACGAGGGGAAAGGAAGGAAAGAGAATAGTATAATGAGGAGGGAGGGCAGGGGGTGAGGGACAGGTAGAAAGGAGAGGGGAAATGTAGAGGGAGAGGAGAAAGAGTGGGAGAGGGACAGAGGAGAGGGGAGGGAAGGAGGAGGGGGGGTATGTTATCAGTTATTGAAGATTTATGTATCCATATGTGATGGAATGAGCCAATGTATAGGTGCATGAATACATGATTCATTACTTGCTTGCACAAATATATGTATATGTACATTTATGTATGAATATGTATGTATTATTAATGCAAGTATGTAATATACATGTGTCAAGTACGCATTACGTATGTAGGTAAGTTTTGTGTACATATGTATCTATGTATGTATGTATGTATGAATACATGCATGTTTATATGTATGTATGAATGAATGCATGCATGTCTGTATGTATGTATGACTGCATGTATGTATATATAGATAGATAGATATAGATATAGATATAGATATAGATATAGATATATGCATGTATGTATGTATGAATGAACGATTAGATGACCGACAAAATTAATGAATGGATAGATGGATGGATGTACCCACGTACATCCAGCAACATATACATGTACGCATATGGCCCGCAATGTGACACGAGCATAACCGCAAGTATACGCCAGCGTACGCCCTTCCTCGGCCAAGCTTACATAAGCCGTTAACCCGCGTGTTACCAAGGGCTTTTCTCTCCCAGCTTTCGAGGGGCGACCTGCACGTCCGTCAGTGAACCAGCCTCCCCCTGCGCCTGCGTGAACCGGGCTGCGTGTGCGAATGGTTCACTGACCCTCGCAAAAGCAGAGAAAATGACAGCTACGGGGCGACTGGCTGGCAACCTGACGCCCGAGCAGTAAGCTTCATCCATTTAATCGCAACTGCTAATGCGGGCCAATTATATGCCGTTTTAAGGCTGTTGGTGCCCCTGCTGACGAATACGAGCTGACAGCCGCTGATCGACTCATACTGGCTGACAAATGCGGGCAGTTTGGATATGTTCGAGAACAGGTGAAAGCAGACAATTCCTTGTCTAAAAGCGCTGACTGACTGAGAGGTTAATTGGCGATCTTGACAGGAGCCAAGGCTGAGTGGAAGGACTGCACTAATTATCGACGGCTCAGGATGGTGTGTGTGTGTGTGTGTGTGAGTGAGTGAGTGAGTGAGTGAGTGAGTGAGTGAGTGAGTGAGTGAGTGAGTGAGAGAGTGAGTGAGTGAGTGAGTGAGTGAGTGAGTGAGTGAGTGAGTGAGTGAGTGAGTGAGTGAGTGAGTGAGTGAGTGAGTGAGTGAGTGTGTGTATGTGTGTGAGTGAGTGAGTGAGTGAGTGAGTGAGTGAGTGAGTGAGTGAGTGAGTGAGTGAGTGAGTGTGTGTGTGTATGTATGTATGTGTGTGTGTGTGTGTGTGTGTGTGTGTGTGTGTGTGTGTGTGTGTGTGTGTGAGTGAGTGAGTGAGTGAGTGAGTGAGTGAGTGAGTGAGTGAGTGAGTGAGTGAGTGAGTGAGTGAGTGAGTGAGAAGAAAGAGAGAGAGAGCGAGAGAGAGAGAGAGAGAGAGAGAGAGAGAGAGAGAGAGAGAGAGAGAGAGAGAGAGAGAGAGAGAGAGAGAGAGAGACAGACAGACAAACTGACAGACAGACAGCCAGAGAATAAGAAAGAGCAAGGGAGGAAAGGAGGGAGGGGAGAGAGAGAGAGAGAGAGAGAGAGAGAGAGAGAGAGAGAGAGAGAGAGAGAGAGAGAGAGAGAGAGAGAGAGAGAGAGAGAGAGAGAGAGAGAGAGAGAGAGAGAGAGAGAGAGAGAGAGAGAGAGAGAGAGAGAGAGAGAGAGAGAGAGAGAGAGTATGTATGTGTGTGTGAATGAATGCGAGCGAGTCTGTGCGCACGTATATGGCGTAGACTGTCGGGTTATGTAAAAATGCGTACGTGTGCGTGTGTACCCATGTTATTACAATGCGTCCGGTCGAGTGTGAGTCAGCGGGCCGCCCCTGTTTAGGCGAGATCATTACACTTGCATGGCTCGTTATCATTCGCCGTCGTAGAGAGAATCATGAATCATGTAAGCCTCCCGCGGCCCCAACCCCGACGCAGCAGGTATTACCCGCCATGAACCCCTCCGTCGCCATGGTTACACCCCCGTGCGCCGGGACACGTAGGCGCGAGCTCGGCTGGGCGCGACAGCCACCCACCGACGCTCAAGGAGGACTGCCAGCGGAGGAGGACTCGGGAGGCGCTGCTGCCCGCGGTGAGGCCTCGCGCCTTAGTTTATCTCATTCTCTTTTATTCCCATTTTCTTATTATCATGTGGCGTCACTGCTATCTTGTTTATTTAACTTCCCTTAGTTATTTTCATATATTTTCACTGTTCAATCTCAGTTATTTTTCTTCATGCATTGTCTCATTCATGCTCACGCTTTTATCCATTTTCCTTATTCTCACTCTTGCATTTCATGTTTTATCATTCCTACTGTTTTATCTAATTTTCTCTCCCGTTTCCAGACATGTTGACCAGTTACTTTCTCCCCGAAAACGATGCTGATCTGTCTATATGCTTTATACTCTTTCTCTCTCCCTTCTCTTTTTCTTTTCTTTTTCTTTTTTCTGTCCCTCCCCTTTCCTTTCCTTTGTTACCTACTCTGTTCTTACCTATCCTACTATTTATTCATGTCCTTTCTCTCCCTCTTTATTTCACCTCTTTTCCCTCTTTCTCTTTGAGTTTTCAAATCTGTCCTCCTCTTCCTCTATCCCCTCCTCCTCCTCCTTGAAGTCCATTCATTCTCCTCTCCTTCCCGCCACTTTCCTTTGTCTCGGCTTGCGAAGGAAAGACTTCTCCTTAGTTACAAGATAATGTCTAAAGATTAATGCTGCCTTCGGCCTTTGTTTGGGGAAAAATATCAATTGCTTATTGACCCTGTCTTGGGTCCTGCTTGCAGCCGGCCGCTTTTGCATGAACCTAAAAAAAGGCATTATCTGGAACAATTTCGTTAGCCACGCCCACAATGCATACGTCGGCCAATGAGAACCGCAAATGATGCCCTGAAGTCCCACCCACAGCTTTGTCATCCGCCAATGAAATGTTCGGGTCGTTTTTCGAAATCTGATTTTGCTCCAATCACGTTCCAGGAAATTGTAAGTTTTGTTGCTATTGTTTTGACCCGTTGATTCATTTTGAAGAAAAAAAATAAAGAGAAAAACAAAATATACAAAAATGACAGAATTATACAGAAATTATAATCAACAAGAGAATGAGGATGAACTTTTGCTCAATGAAAACAAGAAAAAAAACATATGCTTAGCATAGACCAAAATTTGCCAATAAGAAAAAAACAGTAAAAGGTAGAAAAAACACATTAAAACAAACAACGTTACCTGTTATCTCGCAACGTTTGTCGAAGGAACATTCAACACCAAACACGCTTTTAAAGATGGATCACGAACTCTTTAACAGTCCAGCTGCTTCGAGTCCCACGGCAACATAATCATGCAACAATGAAAACAGCAATTCAGAAAAAAACACGAAACTAGTAAGCCATGCTCTGATCCGGCAAGACTGGCAGTGATGCCTCCCTCCCTGGGTGCCCGGATGTGCTCTGCGTGAAAGGGCGATCTCGAAGTTTTACATCATGGGAAATACACCCTTATGACTTGTATTAGCATATTCAAATGGTATATGCGGTATACTAACCGTGTTCGAGTCTGGTATATCAATTGTGTGCATGTGGTTTGCGTCAAAGGTTATATTCCCGGGACGCAGCAGGTTATGATGTGCGATAAGCGAGCAGGATTATCTATGATCTATGCATTACTGAACTCTGTACTGATGGCGGCGCTTAACCGTGTGTGTGTGTGTGTGTGTGTGTGTGTGTGTGTGTGTGTGTGTGTGTGTGTGTGTGTGTGTGTGTGTGTGTGTGTGTGTGTGTGTGTGTGTGTTTTAGTTATTGTTTTTGACTATGAACTTGCTAAGGTTAATTTGCATTTGGCGCAACACGGGACATAGGGAATGGATGTATTTCGCAGTGCAATACTTCTTATGCTTTGAACGCAACAAGGAAATCCATAAAAAAAAATATTAATGATGATAGTAAACATAATCATAATGACGATAATAATGATCATTATAGTGATAATTATCATTAAAATAACAAATGATAATGATGATAATAATGACGATCATCATTATCATCACCAAAACAAAAACAATATTCATGATTTATCAGTGTCAAAATAATAATAATATCAATAACAGTAATAATGATAATAATAATAATAATAATAATAATAATAATAACATTAATGATGATAACTACTGCTATAATTACTAACACTATTAAGCCTACAGTAATAATTATGAGATTAATAATAATAATAATTACAATTTCTATTATTACTACTACTACTACTGCTGTTGCAGCTGCTACTACTACTAATAATAATAACAAATATAACAATAATAATAACAATAATGATAATGTCATTATAATTATCATCATTATTATTATTATTATCATTATTATCATTATTATCATTGATTATTATTATCATCATTA
>NC_061827.1:29877963-29882963 GCF_019202785.1 Penaeus chinensis | reverse complement strand
AATATTTCTATAACAAGAATATGCCTTTGTTTTAAGCTTCCCCCTCGGAAGAAAAAAAGAAAAAAATATATATATATAAATTTATTTATATACGAGTTGGCTAAACGCTATTATTAAATCTCAAGGTAACAATTAACCTTAAAATCATACGAGCGGTCATGTTTTGACAGCAATTGGGCAACAACCGTTAAAAAAAGGAGAATGACATGAGCCACCGACCACGCCTCTCGCCAGTGAGAATTAAGCGGTTAGAGAAATAGCCACACGCGTTCCTTAGTAGAGACTTCAAAGGTCTTGTCCCCAAGGAAAATAAAGGGTAATAAATAACAGTGTTTGCTTTCTTGCGCAACAGGGATGGGTAAACTACAACACAGACAGCATGCAACTGACCATAAACAACTCACTGGCACCCGCGGGAGGTCACACGATGGAAAGTTTATGTTTGTCTTCGTCGTTCTACCGTTAAGAGCAAGAGTTGTACCGAGCAACAGCGAAACATTAACGGAAATCGCTCTCATTACCATGGGATTTACGACCATGCCTGGAACGTGACGGTGCACATTACCTTCGCCAGACGCGTGTGCGGTGACGTCACCACGGTTGCGTCACTGAAAAATATCTCACGCTTAGTTTCGCAGGTTTAAGCATTAGAGAATGTAATCCGGTAAAATTTCCCCCCTTACGTGTATGTGTGCCCATATCTGACAAAATTCTAACTCCTCGTGTCTGCCGGAGGTGGAAGGAAACGCGGTGATGGCGAACAGACACACTTAAAAAGTGTATTTGACATTAAACGTAAAAGTAAATCTTCGATTAGTTTCTTTTCGGAGGTATTGATGTTATTTACCAAATATACAAATACAAATAACCTACAAAGTAGAAAATATAAAAAAACGCAAAAAATTCCGCTTTAAAATCATATCCAAAAATATACATAAATGTTATATTATATAACATGCTAAAAAAAACGGAAAAATCAATGAACTTAAAACAAAAAACAGAACGATAAATAGATAGATATTTAGATAGACATCCAAAAGAGGGCTCCCTGCCTTCACTCCTTTTCATCAGTGGCAGTCATTACAATGACTCTTAATTATGCACTTTCGACTCTGGCGTGACATGACATGACAACTGAAAAAGGAAACGTGTAAACAAACAACTAAGGTTCACTTCCAAGCTAATCTGATCGTGATTTCAACCTTATGTACATTAAAGGCCAAGGTCTGGCAGAAAGAGATAGAGGTGCTGAGTCACCGAGTTATAAACAGGTGGCTAGACTCCTGATTAGTTTCACACATATCCCAGACAAATGGCTAGAGGAGAGACTCGGCTGGATAGGAGGACGTTCAGACAAAATATACAGAGTACTTAAAATGAGGATGGCGAAAAGAACAAGACTATAAATGGAAAACAAATACGAGAACCAAATAAAAATGATGGGAGACTCAAGGCGGAGACGATAGTGAAATCTCGACTTCCTTTCTTAATAAAAAAAATAAAAAAATCTATCGGCAAAATTCCTTGTCAAATGTGAAATCTAAGAACGAACGAACGGCTAAGATAAAGGAGGAGGAGCCTGACTACATGACTCCAGGCTAGACAAGGGATCGACCTGACTGACTGACTATGAGGCCGTTCGGGGATTTTTTTTTTCACAATGGCATCGACCCTTTGTTCTCTTCGCTATTCATTACCACCAAAAGTCAAAACAGAACTGACGCAGGGTAGATTAAGGATTTGGAAAGGGAATGTAAACACAAAAGGAGATGAGTAAGAGGAAAGCCAAGAGCAGAGGACAGGGGAATTCCAACTTCTCTCTCCCGTAGGTCCAGGGAAATACGAACTCCAAGACTGAACGGACGAACGCCGACTGAAAGAGAAGACGAAGAAGACCTCGACTTCCATTACTTCAAGCGCTTCATAAATCAACGCCTCCGGATAATGTATAAGCGACCGTACTTCCTGTACCTTGGGACGATCTAGGGCAAAGACCTCTGCACTCGGATTGCCAGACAGCTGCTATAAAAAAAAAAAAAAAAATCTCGGGTTACCAACATACGGGTTTTAGGCCAGACGATGGGACGAGGGATTTACGGCCCTGGATGAGTTGATTGCTATCCCCTTTTCCCCTTTCTTTGGCAGTTTAATAAGCACCCTTATGCATAGGAAGGAAGGTTAGAGAGAAAACAAATAGAGAAGGTAAACAGACGAATCGATATCTGAAAGGAGGATCGATAAACTGCTGGAATTTATCGCTAGCAAATAAACAAAGCGATGAAACACAAGAATAAGTGTCACACAAAACCTAAACAGAAATACAAACTATAGATTGGAAGATACGGGAATTTTACAGTTGCCTTCAGCAGAGAAAGTTGGCCGGGAAAATTTAATGACAGTCTGCAAGTGCAACAAAAACAGCGAAGGTCGACGCGCAAGAGGGCGGGGTAGGCCAGAGGTGGAGGAGCGGGCGCAGAGGTTGCCGACGGGGTTTCAGGCTGAGGTTTAGCGGTAATGGTGACGGACGGGGGAAGAGGGTGAGGCTGGCTCCCTCACGACGCTAGGCATGAGGGAGACGTTTTCAGGAATTTCGCTCACTGTTTATGCTCGGTTATGGAAATGAGATGTGGGGATTTATTTACTGGATATACTGTACCGTGGGATTGCGAATAATCAAGCACTCACCACAGCGGAGCACCGACAGTAAAGCTGGTCATGAGGAATATTTCTAAAAATCACTAACGAGATATAGGTTACAAGGTTACAAGAAGAAACACTTGGGGAGGTGGCATGAAATAGGCAAAGGAGGACAGGTCGTGAAGGTCTAACTGCATTGACAAGTCTGGAAAAAAATGGAACAGGTACCGTGAGGAGCGAGTTCTAAAAGTACAGTTAGGACGGAGAGAAACTACGGTTGAGAGCAGAAATTGGATAGCGCCGGGAGGCCATTCCCAAAGTAGACGTAGTGAAATAAGTTTTGCAGTAAAGGATTAATAAATGCAATTAATGTAACATACGGTCACCGCAGTTCGGATGACATCAGAGCAAGAAGTGAAAACTAGGACGAGATAGCGAAGGTTTTCTTATTTGCAATGGCAATACAGCCAACGACTCTATCGAGAAAGGAATAAAAAATATCTTGGCAAGGGAGCACACTCCTCGCACGGAGACAGGAGAAGAGTGTTAGTGTGTTAGCCTGCATCACGGTCGTGAAATATGGGAAGTATGTCAGGGACGTCTAAAAGCAATCCAGAAACTAGTGATCTGAAGGGATGGGACTCGCGCTACAAAGCGACAAAGGAAAATATAAGGCCTTAACGGAAGCACTGAGAAAACAGAGATATTAATTATGATCATTATCATTATCACTACTATCCTTAACATTAATGAAAGCAATGATATGAATGACGATAAGGACAATGATAATAACGCATCTAAACGGCTATACCTAAACAATACGATTTCTGGAGTGGACGAGGCAGGAAATGGTGAGCGAAGTGGAAAGGCGAACGAGGGAAGTGGGAAGGGAAAATGAGGCAGAAGGAGGGCAGAAAGCACGAAGAGGAG
This sequence comes from Penaeus chinensis, assembly GCF_019202785.1. Lineage (NCBI taxonomy): Eukaryota > Metazoa > Arthropoda > Malacostraca > Decapoda > Penaeidae > Penaeus > Penaeus chinensis. Next base: position 29,879,396 of record NC_061827.1, on the reverse strand, counting down.
ACGGAGAAGTGGGAAAAGGAGGAGGGGGAGGAGGAGGAGAAAAGGGAAGATATTTCTGGTCAGGATGAGATACTGGTGTCATGGTCATAGACTAGACACGTGACCTCCAAAGTCTTCTAGGGTGAATCTCTGACCTTGAGACTGACAGAGGAGCTACTTCGGTAACGAATTCACGACCGAACCTTTCATCTTTACAATACAAAATACTACAAACTAACATGATTAGACTACACTTCCCCTTTCACGACTTCCAACACAGCCTAAATCCTAACAAACATCTACATAAAAACACGCCAATAGCTCACAAACTGTCTTCGTTAACGAGGTCTGCGCAGTTGTTGCAGTTGTCGGCGAGTTCACCTCCACATCTGGCTGAAGGACAGGTGTTCAGGGAAAGCCAGTTTTTCTGTCGCGTCGAGTCTTCCTTTCTCTTGGATTCCCCGGCTGGTGCTGAATGAGAATCTTCAGGGGACAGCGCCGGCGTTAAGGGTGGTGGCAGGACAAGCGGCTTCTCAGTTCTGAGTGGATTTATTGCATTGCCTTTTGCTCGGTTTTCTTCATTTATTTTCAGTTTGCAGAGAAGCCACTGTTGCGCTCACCATCAATGAGTATTTTGTACCTTATTTTAGAATTTGTGTGTATAATATTAATGCATTCTCCTATCAAAGCATTTGATGATAATGTGAGGGACTTTTTGGCCAAGATAAAAGAACCGTTAAGAGTTCTCTCGTATCATGTTACAGTCGTCGGCATGAAGTTACTCTCGGACTGGTACATGACGGCCATGTTAAGAAAAAAAAAAAAAAAACTAGCAGGAATTCAACGTTCATTCATCCGGGAATCGTCATGCCAGTTTGGGTTATTCCATTAAAAAAATGAGGACAAACTGTCACCTTACTTTTCGTGATCTTTATCTCTATTTTTTGACACCTGACTATGTAATGATGATCCTCTCAACGTCTTCTTCCTTATCGAATGATCACTTGCTTAGCCAACGACCTTCACAGCAGGGTAAGCGTAACATGATCACACGGGAAAATGTTCACTGCTGGAGATAAACACAAGCATGATTCTAAAATCAATTCGTAGTTTTGGATTAATCTTACTTCAGGAGGACCTGTTTCCCTTCCGTGTAATAATTACCACTAGCTACTAAAACATGGCCTTTTTTTTCTTTTCTTTTTTTAGGCCTAATAAACAAGCTCACACTTAGCAGTGGACAGACCTTCCATCCTACCAGGGAGAAAACTCGAATTCTAGCGAAATAACACCTACTACCCCGCTGATCAGGTCTGGTTTGCAATTAATGGGACCTTTTGTGTTCAAAAGCAGCTCCGGTGTATTTACAGGAGGGCCTGATGTCCTCCAGTTCTCGACAAGTTCCACGAGGCAGTTGGTTCAGGGTGAGCATTCCTTTCTCTCCCTCTCTCTCT
>NC_061827.1:29872963-29875463 GCF_019202785.1 Penaeus chinensis | reverse complement strand
CTTGTTCCTATGTCTACCTGTCCTATCACCTTGTGTGCCCAATCCTTTGTCACTCTGTTTTGCTGTTATTGTCTTGCGATTCCTTCGTGTTGAGTATCTACATTATATCACCACATAGTCATCGACACAATAATAGCAAACGTGTCGACGTTACGCGGAAATAACTTGTAAAATTACAGTTATTTTATGATTCACAATTAGAAAAATGCAGTTATCCCTGTAAGTGTGGTTAAAAGCATAATTTTGAGAAAGGAAAAAATACTCGGACATGTAGCAATACGATCCACCGCAAGGATAATTCGATACCTCGCTAGGAGAATGCAAACACGTATCCGAGATCCGGCAGCGTTTTCATTCTCCTTGGATCCTTTTCACTTGACAAGGATCCAAGAAGGGACTAGATATTCTGTTTTTCTTTCTTTTTTCTTTCTCTTTTTTTCTTGCCTGCTATTTTAGGGTGTATAAGCGTGTATAACACCTAGCATCAGTACTACAGCGATCAGTAATATTTGTCATCATCAAAACTTACTATCAAACTTTATATACCACTTCCCTTCTTAGCACCTTCACCTCATTCCCACAAAATCGTCCCTTTTCACTTATTGCCTTCCTTATCGCAGCTAAGACGTTTCTGACCGCACCATCATCGTTCCCTTTGGCCGCCGCCACAAGCGTTACTACGCACGCAATGTCGCCCTTTCCGCGTCACACCTCCCCGTCCATTGTAAGTTCACGCGTTTCTCCGGTAAAATGCCCCCGGTATCTTGACTTCGATGAGTGTATTCGCCCGTATTCAAATGCCATATTTAATTAGCACCTAAATCTGCATCAGCACCAGTACCTTCCCCCTTCCATCGAGTGTTAAAGTACCCCTTACGTGCCGCAGCACTTTTTTTTATCCCTGTCCCTTTTCTTCCACTAGTACCCTCTCCCTCCTCTCCCCCTCCCCTTCCCCAGAGAAGGAAGAGCGCCGAGCACGGTTGGAGGTGGCTGGTCAGCGGGACAGAGCAGCTGGCACGGCGGGCGCCTCAGCCAGCACCCCCCACCCCCCAAGAATGCCTGGCTCGCACGGCCCGTATCTTATCCCGCTATACAAGGGCTCGCTGCAATTTAGTGTCCTGTCAGGTGTTCTGTTCGTTTGTTTAGGATCCCTTGTAAACTGCACCTGAGACCCCCGTGATGGCTCACTCGGCTGGCGTTGTAGCACGAAAGGCACGCAAGGTAAAGAAAAGACGAGGCAATACATGGAGAAAGTAGTGGGCACGTCCACCCACGCTACCACATCTTGCGGTCGGGACGAGAACACCAGAATCTCGCTTTTAAACCCCCCATAGAGATAAACCGCGGGCTGGCCTCTCCCTCAGTAAAGCAAGCGGACATCATCTCCGCCTGGAAAGCTCTGGCGCAGGAGCACCTTTGGAAGACGCCAGCTCAGCACAGGTGCGAAATGTTGTCGCAGCACAACCGCATCTGTCCGTTCTGAAACCCGAACCCGAGGCGAGTTTCATGGATGTTAGGAGACTATCCTCTTCGAATTTGTGGCGATTTCTCTTCTGGACATTTTACAGCATATCTAACTTTTAAACAAAAACCCGAGATGAAAGTATTATCGAATTTCTATAAATATTCAACAAAAGCTTCCATTACAAGAAATTTGTACCATTCTTTTGCAGAATACTACTCATTCTCCATTCCTATGTCCTAGTAAATTATGGTTTACCTTTACAATGCTTTTTTTCAGAATGGCAGTTTCACCTAAATATATTAACGCAATGATTTTCTTACCAATCACTCCATTATCCCACAGACGGAACAAATCAAACAGCCTCAAGCATGTCCTTCCAAACCCGTAAGAGTGAAAGTCGAGGGAATAAGCCTAAAGGCCAAGATGGGACTCTACTACATTCTTCCTTCGCATTTACATCCTGAGAAGAAAGTCACAAGTGCTAAAAGAACTTGACCCCCATGGCCATTCCTCTTGGGTGGTCGGTGGGCGGCGCTGCCTTCGAAGATGTGTTTGACCTGTGTGTCACTTGGGACTTCTGAGACCCGGTATATTGCCCTGTATGGAAGCCACGCACACAGCTATGGGTCTTGTGAACATACCTGGCCTAGGCGTACAAACTGTTTGTCACTGTCATAGGGGAGAGCATTTCCCCGATTACCTAACGATGATATATTTGTATGCAAAATGCTGACCTTTACATTGGAACGATGGCATGAATTCAAAATATCATGGCGAAAACCTTTGCTATTTGAAATTGATAACAACAACAATATTGCTAATGTCATTCAAGTACGTACAGTACTCCATAAATGTAAAAATTCATGAAGCTTGGAGAAAAAATCAATAACAAAAAAAAAGAGATAAAGATATTAAAATGCCAATAAATATAGGGCACTGACATCCCGAGACATCTCGCTCATTGAGAACTTGTGACGTCACGAGTGTAAACACCGCTCCACTCTCGCGCTTCCACACGAGGCCCTGCAGAATGAA
>NC_061827.1:29862963-29865463 GCF_019202785.1 Penaeus chinensis | reverse complement strand
ATTGGTGAATGCCTGAGGGCAAGGCAGAATTTCATCTTACTGGAGGCCACTGAAGCATGTCGCATGGTTCAGCTGAATGGCAATCAGGACTTGCGCTGTTCCTTGGTGCGTAATAGACCGCTTCAAGTAATTATGGAACACCGTCGTAATTTCGGTCGTGGGTTGCTTGCAGCCTACATCAACCTCAAGAAAGTGTTTGACTCGGTGTATCGAGAATCACTATGGGAGATTCTGAGACTCAGGGAAATTCTGACATGGATTATTGGGTTAATAGCTGAAATTGCTGACCTGTCGAACTTCTTCCCTGTTAATTCAGGGTAAGGCAAGGCCGTGTCTTTGAACCAACACTTTTCATCACTTGAATGGACTGGATAATGGGAAGAACTACTATCCAAAGTCAGTGTGGAGCAACACTGGGCAATATCAAGGTCACAGACCTTGATTTTGCGACAATGTTGCTCTCTGAGTCTGAAATCACTGGTGGTAAATCTTGCTGCATTTAGCAATAAGTTGAAGCCCTTGGGTCAAGAGGTCTCCTGGACCAAGACCAAGATTCAGGGCTTCAAGGGCCTGTTAGGTAAATCCTTTCAGTAGGTTTATGCTAGCAGTGAGAATGTTGAAGTCACACAGAGCTTTGCATACCTTGGTAGCATAGCTCATGTCTCTGGGCTGTCAGACCAAGAAGTCAGTAGACGGATTGGTCTGGCAGCAGGAGCCGTCAACACGACCAACAAGAGCATTTGGAGATGTCGGTACCTATGCAGAAGGACCAAGCTACGTGTCTTCAAGGCCTTGATACTGCCCTTTTGCTTTATGGAAGCGAAACATGGACGCTATCTAGTGCCTTGGAGTCTCGTCTTGATGCATTCTGTTACAACTGCCAGATCGTGGGGTATGGTTGGCAGGACCATGTGTCCAACCGACGGCTACACTGTGAAACCGGCATGGAACCTGTTACTTGCATAATCCGGGACCACCAATTGAGGCTATATGGGAGTATAGAAAGATAGACAGATATATAAATAGATAGTTGTGTGTGTGTGTGTATATGTGTGTATGTGTGTGTGTGTGTGTGTGTATTTTTGTGCATGCATGTACATGTGTGAATATATATATATATATATATATATATATATATATATGTGTGTGTGTGTGTGTGTGTGTGTGTGTGTGTGTGTGTGTGTGTATGTGTGTGTGTGTGTATATGAGAAAATATATATGAATATATGTATATATATGAATATGTATATATGAATATATATGTATTTATATTCATATATATGCACACATGTGAATAGGTTTATTTGTTTATCTATTTATACACGTACACACATAAATATACATATGTGTGAGTGGCGTGTCACGTGGCATGTCACGTGCGACGTGCCACCTAGGTTTGAAATCGGTAATATACACAGCGAGACATAAGAAGCTGAATCTGCATAAAGAACATAAACCATAAAGCAATGAGAAGCCAATATCATCAGTATTGCAACCTGGCGCGAGAAAGTCATTGGCAGGCAAGAGAGTCGCGTCTCTTTCCATGCCGCTTTCATACCAAAGTGACACGTCGCACACGGCATGCCAAATTATTAGCCAAATTAATATAAAAATATCAAAATCATAACATATGATATAAAAATGAAAACTTTTATATATATGGCATACACAGAGTAGTTTCAAAGTGTCTATATATGCACCGTTTGACACGGTGCATCGAGAATCTCTATGGGAGATCCTGAGACTAAGAGGAATTCCAATAAGGATTATTGGACTAATAGCAAACCTGTATACAGGCACTGAAAGTGCTGTAAAGTGTGGTGGGGGCCTGTCGAGCTTCTTCCCTGTTAGTTCAGGGGTGAGGCAAGGCTGTGTTCTTGCACCAACACTTTTCAACACTTGCATGGATTGGATACTGGGTAGAGCTACTGTCCAAAGTCACTGTGGAGCAACTCTGGGCAATATCAAGGTTACAGACCTTGACTTTGCCGATGATGTTGCCATTCTATCTGAATCTCTGGAAACCCTTGTAGCGGCTCTTGATGCATTTAGCAATGAAGCGAAGCCCCTGGGGCTAGAGGTCTCCTGGACCAAGACCAAGATCCAGGATTTTGGGGGCCTGCTAGGAGACCCTGTACAGTCGATACGTGCTTGCGGGGAAAACATCGAAGTCACAAAGAGCTTTATATACCTCGGTAGTGCATTTCACGACTCTGGGCTGTCAGACCAAGAAGTCAGTAGACGGATTGGCCTGGCAGCAGGGGTCATGAAATCTCTCGACAAGAGTATTTGGAGATGTCGGTACCTGTGCAGAAGGACCAAGTTACGTGTTTTCAAGGCCCTGATACTGCCAGTTTTACTCTATGGTAGTGAAACTTGGACACTATCTTGTGCTCTGGAATCTCGTCTTGATGCCTTTTGTAACAGATCCTTGCGCCGGATCATGGGGTACAGTTGGCGGGACCATGTGTCCAACCAACGGCTGCACCGTGAGACCGGT
>NC_061827.1:29832963-29857963 GCF_019202785.1 Penaeus chinensis | reverse complement strand
TAATATTATTGTTAGTATTATTATAATTATTATTATCATTATCATTATTACTATTAATATTATTATTATTATTCGTATTGTTATTATTATTATTATCATTAGCATTGTTATTATTACTACTATCATTATTATGTTATCGTTATCATTATCATTTTATCGTTATCATTATTCTTTCATTATTGTTGTTATTATTGTTGTTACCATTAGTATCATCATAACCATTGCTGTTATTATTGTTATTATTATTATTATTATTATTATTATTATCATTATTATAATTATTATTACAGTGTCTCTATTGTTATTGTTGTTGTTATTATTATTATCATTATTATTATTATTATCATTATTATTATCATTATCATCATCATATTTTTCATCATCATAGTTATTTCCATTGTTTTCATTATTATATTGGCAATGTTGCATTATTGGCGAAAGACTTACGGCGGCCTGGTGTAGCACTGTACTGAAACTGCATCATAGTCCACAAGGAAGTGAGTAAGTCTTCACATTCTGACCAATCCTCGTCATAGATAGGGCAGTTTATCGGGGATATGAAGATAGTTCTGGTAAAAGTGTTAAGGGAGGGATGAGGCAAGACAGGAAGGAATTTGCAAGTCAGGGTTGATATTACTTTAACTTGAGATTCGGTTCTAACTGAGACAAGACGGGGACGGTGCATAAGGAAACTTTGCCTAGAGGAGTGTTGTCAGAGTAAGGGACTGTAGAGGGGATCTCGAAATACCGAGCCCATTTGGCTGGAATAAACATTTAAAAGGTTTGTAGAGGTAGGGGTAGTAGATGAATGGGGACGTGTGGAAGAGGGAGTAGTGTTGAGAGGTAGCACTGCGGAGAGGGGGCCAATAAGGCTGCGCCGTAATAATAAGGGAAGAGGGGGTAGTAGATGAAGAAAGCTTTAAGGGAGGATAAAGGCTTTCTATAGGTTGAGTGATGGATGGATGGATGATTTGGACTGGACTGAGTTGGTAGTAGGTTTTGTGGAGAGGGTAGTAGTACCAATGTTTAGAATAGTGGTCAAAGGAGAGCTTGAGGTCAGGTCAGGCAGAATTAAAGCCAGAGGACCTAGTTGTTAAAGGGGCAAGACTCATCGCTCCTAATAGGGGTGCACAATCTTCATTATTGAATGTAGGGGGAATTGGAATAGAGAGATTCTCTTGGGCCATGTTTAGAAATTTTCGGATGTCCTGAAACAGGTTTTCTTATGAGGAGAGGAAAAGGAGATAGACGTCTGAGGAGTAGATGTAAGTGTAGAAGAGGTTGTATTAGAAGATGGGGTTCCACTACAAGTATTAAGAGAAGAGTAAGGTTGGACAGGAAAAAAATTGCCAGTGAGGTTATCTAGGGTAGGTAGTGCATGGGCTTGGGACTCAGATGTAAATGTGAACGATCGGGATGGCTTCAAAAGGAAACTTTCCCTACTTATTTTTGGAGGCCCAGTTGGAAGAGGAGGGTATTGTCTGAGTAAGGGGCTGTAGGGGGAAATGCAAAAAATCGATCCTATTTGGTTGGGTTAAAAGGGGTATTCAAAAGATTTATAGAGGTACGTACTGAGCAAAACCTTGCTTGTCAACGGTCTAAGAGCGGATGAGCAACTTGGTTCGGCTCTGAGAACCCAGGGTATGGAGGAAATGCGCCCTTTAATTCTTCTCACTTGAGTAGAACCGGCTATGCCTGTCCGTAGGCGTAGGAGTGTTCATGCCATAAGGGCTCTAGGTATCCCTACTGTTATAGCAAAGGCGTATGAGTAGTTCCTGAATTGTAGCCATAAAAATTCCAGAATTCAGCCACCTCCCTCTTGCAGGAAGGCACAGCCCCGTATTTCTTGTTTTTCTTACTTTATCGTGCTTTCGTTCTTTCTCCAGCCTATGCCGATTTAGCCATAGCCCCTAGTCCCCAGCAGGCCTTCAGTGGTCAGGGTTGCTAAGAATCTCCGGGTTTTCAATAATTGAGTTCTTGCTCAAGTTTATGATTTTGCTATTTTTATGTGGAATTATTGTTTTGTTGCCGGGTGATGTCGAGTTTAATCCTGGACATAATCGTATTGCAAGTTACCTTTCAGTAATATTCTTGGACTTCACGAGAATTCGAATGAACTTGCAGTTATATCAACAAAATTTGACATAATTAGTTGTGCTGAAAATCTGGCTTAAGACATGAGGCACACATCAGAGTTGCTTTTACCTAATTTTAATAAACCCTTGTTGCTACGTAGGAATTATTTACCTCGAGCTCAAGGTTTGTGTTTATATTCTAGGATTGATTTTAATGCCAGTCAATTTACGAAGTATGAATACGGTTGTCAGGAGTACTTGGTTGTGAGAGTGTGTAATCGTTTTAATAATTACTAAATTTTTAGTCTTCATAAAAGTCCCATTTCCGATGACAACTGACCGGCATGGCATTTCTGCCTTAGATTTCTCAGATGTGGTTGGGTGTGAGCACTCATAGGAATGGTAATCTTTTGGATCTTTTAACATCTGATGTGAGAGGGGTAATTAATGTAGAGTCTATCGCGCAAATTGGTTCTTCCGACCACCATAGTCTGGCTTGTAAGATCCAGCTGGGCTTTCTAATACCAGATTTCACAAGTCTTTTTAAAGTCTAGAACTAATTGGTATGCTTTTGATATAGTTGTTTGGCGAGATGTTTATAACGCTCTTTGTCCTGTTAATGCTCTGAATTTGTTATTGTTCGACATCATAACGAAGTTTGTATGCAACAAAACTCTTAAAACTCGTTCACATGATGAAGCATGGTTTCATTAACGATGTCACCAGGCTTATAGGGACAAACTGCTTACAAACTCTGGTCTACTAACCGCACTCGTCCTTGTTGGGAGAATTATATTGCCATGCAAAGTACAATTAATGTTTATAAGGAGGCTACATCTGAATATAATGCTCAACTGAAAGTTCTCAGAAGCGCCACAGCCTCATTAAAGTAAAGAGTCCTCCATTCCCCCTTTAATGAAGCCCGATTGAGAAAGCGACCTTGCTAGCAGAATGTTTAGAAGGTATTGAACTTTCTCTTTCATTTTACCCATTACCGTGCTTTAATTAATTTACCTTCTGAAATCAAGTATCTGTTATCAAAATTAGACGAATATGGTAGATTAGATCCTAATGACTTGTTTCCAAATTCTAAAAAGATTTGATGGTTAATAAGCCCCAGAATTAGCTATAATATTATGCCATTAGTTCGTCAAGGGTTATTTCAGAGTGCTGGCACTTTTATAATGTTACCTCTATTCCCAAGAGCCTACACTCGTCACCTACTAACTATAGGCTAATTTCAATCACACCAGTTTTATATAATTTTCCGAAAGTTTGCTGCTCAAAAGTATTTCTGCTTGAGATATTTTCTTTCAGTTTTGTTTTAGAAAGGGACTCGGCTTCAATGGTGCATTGCTTATGTTGGCGCAAGAAATGCAATCTACTTTAGATAAGGGTCATGAGTCAAGGCTTGTCTCTCTGGATTTTAGTGTAGCTTTTGAAACTGTCAGTCACAAAGGTTTGATTTATAAGGTGCAGTCTGTTGATTAATGTAGATTAATGTAAAGTTATTCAACTGAATTTTTAGACAACAGCGTTCATGTTGACGTTTCAGCCCGCATTCCCGTGCGTCTTCTAGGGTTCCTCAGGGTAGAGTTTTTTGCTCTCCATTTTATATACAAGCGATGTGTGGACGGTGTTACTAATACAATGTTAGCATATGGTTGTTATGATACTTCTCTCTATGCTGATATTTATTCACCGGCAACCAGGGAAATAGTAGCTGACAGTCTCATTGTAGACCTGATGTTAATTATATCGTGGTGCTCTCGGTTGGACATCTTATTAAGTCAAAGGAAATTATTGAGTCGGTCTAGAACGCAGTTGCCTCAGCATCCAAGTCAGTAATTCTGACAGTGATGGGGCGAGGGGGGGGGGTGATATGGTTGGTCCGTCAATATATACATCATGGAGGTCATGTCTACTGGAAGCAATCTTAGCAGTGTTGGTGGACTTGCGGAGGCATCTAGTGGTATGGTGTAGCATTGCACTGATATTGCCTCATTCCACGAGGCAGGCAAGTAGGTCTTCATAATCTACCAGGGCAGATTGTCAGGGAGATGGTTCCGTTACAGGTATTGGAGAAGGGATGAGGCTGGGCCGGAATGGATTTGCCAAAGAATTTAGTTAGGGTTGATAATGCTATAGCTTAAGATTCAGATATAACACTGACTAGGCGGGAACGATCGGAACCTGCTTGTTCTGGAGGCATTGCTGGAAGAGGAGAGTGTTATCAGAGAGGATCACGAAGAGTCGATCCCATTTGGCTGGGATAAACAGAGTATTCAGAAGATTTGTAGGGTGGGGGAAGTTGAAGGACGGGGACGTGTGGATGAGGGAGTAGTGTTGAGAGGTGGACAATAAAGCCTGCAGAATAAAAAGGGGGGGGGGGGTAGTAAATGAAACCTTTGGGGGTGGAGGAGATGAGGTAGAGGATGTTGGGAGAGGAGGAGTGTTTTTTGGAGGTTAAGTAAAGACCTGGATGGATGGTTTCGCCTGGACTGTGGGGCTAGTTAAGTGCTAGACAACTAAACAGCGGAATACCATGCCCATGAATCCCCAAGCCGTTCATGACTGGCATAAAGTCAGCCTTTCATCCTTTCAACACGGCTCTTACACCTAGGAGGTGAATAGTAGAAGGGCTTGGAGAATAGAAGGAAACGGAAAGGGGAAAAAGACTGCAAAATTAGTTGAGTCGACGGCCGAGACCCAAGGCAGAGATGATCCCCAGCACCGGGTTCCAGTCCCCGTCTCCTAAGCATGGGCCTTGGGGGGGGGGGGGGGGGAGAGAGAGACTGGAACTCAGTGCTAGGGGGGGGGGGGGATTCCCAACGTTGAGCCTCAGTCTCCGTGTCCTAATCCCCCTTTATGCTTATGTGGTTGTACATTTTCAGGTTTCAGAAGCTGAAAACTCGAGATGAGATCTAAAGTGCAATTAATCCCCCTTGTGACAATAACGGACATGGGATTCGTAGGGTCAACCAATAGCAATTAGCAAGAATGTCTTCATTGCGCTTATAAGTAATTTTTGTTTTGTTCATTTACCAAGTGATGAGACATTAGTTTGTATCGTTTATGTAAAATTTCTAGTAATTATATATACTTTTGCGCGCAAGTGGCATAGATAACAAACCTATCGTGAACAAATTATTAAGAATTATGATATTATAGTTACCCATTACAGGTTTTCCATACAAAAATGAAAACCTATTTTATAGGGGAAACTTTGATATTTAACTAAAAATTAAAAAATCATGGACATCTAACATCAAGTTGATTTTAGGCTGAATCAAATAAAATTTGTATAATTGCACTTTAGATCTCATCTCGAGTTTTCAGCTTCTGAAACCTGAAAATGTACAACCACATAAGCATACTTGTGGGGGTACCATGGCAACATAGGCTTTTGGCTGCATTTCTTTTCTTTTTCTTATGACTGATCACTTACTAATTGTCAGTTTCATCTAGTAATATATTTACCAGCTGTTATTAAATTAGGCATTTAACTATTGCATATTTGTATGATGAAAAAAAAATATAAAAAAAGCTGACTCTTTACTGACTGGATCAGTTCTATTGTATTCATTTATGCACAGTTTTCTGTGAATAAAAAAAAATCTTCCAAAATATATTGAGTCGATAAAAGTACCGAATGAATATAAAATAATACTCAATAATAATAATCATAGTAGTTGTAATAATAAAGATAATGGTAAAGTAAAGTTGCAAAACAAATTAGGAATGAGTTAATGATTAGGGTAATATTAGAGAGTTAAAAGGTACTAGACTTTGATTCAGATTGTGCAGCATAGTTGAGCTGATGTTCTTTTAAAATTTAGAAGGGTTGACTTTTAGCTGAGAGTATTTTGCTTGTAGCAATAAGGACGCCATGCCACACATTTCAATCGAAGGCTTTGGAGCATTCAGTGTTCCACAATGGAACATATTTAAATGTGTATGGCCAGAAAGTTCAGGGAACAGATGTGAAGGCAGAACTCAAGACAGTGACTGTGATATAAAATGTTAGAGAAGGATGAGGGAGAGTAGAGAGGGGTAAAAGCATGCCAGCCTGCTCCATCACAGCACCAGCGTGGGGGATTGGGGTGTGGGACAAAGGAAGAAGAGAGGAGAATAGGGAAGGTGGTCCAGAACTGGCCAATGAAAGTCGTGATGAAGAGAATGAGAACAAGGAGAAACGTCAAAGCATGAAAAGGTTTGGGTGCGCATGTCAAAGTGAGTGGGTTGGTCTGAATTAAGAAGGATAAGGTGTTAGAAGAAAGGAAGTAGTGGTAGAGTCACCCCAAAGAATGTGGCGACAATTGAAATCACCGACTATGAGGAATGGTGGTTGAAGTTTCAAAGAAATTAAGAGTCAATGGGAAGAGCAGGAGAAAAGTCAAATTAAACAACTGACCTAATGGCAAAGAAACATGCATATAACTGTGCAAAAGACAGTGGTTTGAAAGTGAGGCGGAGAAATTGGAGGAGGGATCAGAGAGGAACTTTCTCTTCGGTCATGCTTAAGAAGTTTCTAATGTCCTCAGGAGTTTCTGTTGGGGATTTAGGGAGAGGTTTGGAAAACAATTTTTTTTTTATAAGGTGAAGAGGAGATAGGCAGGGAGATGGAGAAGAAAATGGGGTGGAATCTTTGGATTAGTTGGTGATAGGTAAGGTAAGGAGTAGGGAGAGACATGGGGAGAGTTGTGGATATTGGAGTATCTGGATTTAAAATGGTAAAAGGATTTGACTGAGAGATTAGGGAAGTTGAGGAGTAGGGAAGGGTTTGGGTGTGAATAATGATGATAATGATAATGATAATTAATAATAATAATAATAATAATAATTACTATAGTTAAAATAAAAGTAATCATTATTCAGCAAATATTTGCATGAAATCAGTTAAATAAACAATGTTTTTGTTTCTGCATTAGAATTCATAAAATGAAAACTTTTCCACAGAGATGACTGTTTTATTTTTTTTATATCTACAATCACCACCAAAGTATCCTAATTTAGGACAATGTTTAGAGATAAAACAAAATATCAAGATATTATACAACACTAGTCTGTATTTAAAAAAAGAAAAGATTATAAAAGGAAGCATATGTAAAAATATAAATTACAGAGGGTTACACAGAGAAATGCTCAAGAAATACAAATGGCTGTCCAATACATAGTTTTAAATCAAGCAATTGCAAAAGATCTTCTCAACAAGAGCATGAGTTAAAATGAATAATAACTTTCCACAATCTGGTTATGAACTGGACCCAGAACAGAGAAGCCAAATTCTTATCAAATGTATAAAACAAGCAATTCCATTCATAATGTAAGAACTATTCATAAGCTGTGACCTATCCGCTTGCATTCATATCAAACCTATCTGCTTGCATTCAAATCAAACCAATCATACATTATTCTCTGATATTCTCCCATCATGACACCTATACAAACATACTTGAAATGTCTAAAATAAATTATACAGTCATAGAAGATGGGAACATTCCTCAAAACAAGGACGGTGAATTCATGAAGTCCATCTTGGTTCTAATCCTCATCAGTCCTCCTGGGGCATCATCATCCGACTGAGAGGAACTATCATTGTAAGAGGAACTTAATCCTAGGAGTCTGTAAAAAGAATTAGAATGATTATAATAACAAATTCAGGCATCCTAGTTTTCCTATAAATGCTGTGCATTCAATTTTCTTTATGCCTAATTCTAATTTTCTTTTGTATTATCATACAGATATAATCTGAGAAGAATTTCAATTTCAAATTTATATACATCTTTATTTACTCCAATTTCATGCTAGGAGCAACTGCAAACCTAAATAAAAGTGCTAAAAGTCATAATAATTATGGCAAAAAGTATTAATTAAGTAACAAACAAAGAAGGATAGTGAGAGATAGTATAAACATATCAATTTCTAATTTACTATATCTCTAAATTGAACTATACAAACTTCTATTCATACCTCATTTACAAACAAAGTATATTCAGATACTAAGTGGCCTACCTTTGTCTTTTGTTTGAAGAATTTTCAGAGAGAGGAATGGTTCCTACTTCAAAGGTGGAATTGAGAAGAGTATCATTCTTGCTCGTCTGAAACAGGTGATATATATATAGTTATACTAAATTTGTAACAGTAAGCTGCTGCAAAGATGCTTAATGTAGCCCTGATTTATTCTCTAAAACAAAATATAGGTAAAAAAGTAATAATAATAATGATAATAACAATAAATAAACAAATATAAAAGACATAAATGTGTTAGACATCAAGGTCATATAGTACAATGATAAAGTATAGAGGCAAACAAAAAAGAAAAAGAAAAAAAAAGAAGGTAGAAATGATGTATATGGTTGTGAGGTTCAGGGAATGGTTATATAATCACTTAAGACATAAACTGTGAAATATAGAAACAATTAGGGTACAGTGTGTAAGTGTAAGAGGTTGAACAGCTGATGGGGGTATAGTACGAAGTAAGGGGTGTTAAAAGGGGGAGTAATTAAGGGAAAAGGGGCAAATAGATCAAATGGAGGAGATTTATGCATCTGAGGAATGAGAACAAGATGTCAAAAGAAAAAGGTAGGAAATTCCAAGAGGATGTCCAATAGGTAGAACAGGATACGAAAATGTGCAGAACTGAAATGAGGAGTATAGAGGTGGATCAGATCGTGACATGAGAGAGGGGAATGCGTGAAGCAAGTGTGTCCAATTTGTAATAGGGCAAGAGCAGTTTCCCACCATCTATTCAGATGGAATGGGATTGACCAAGGGGAGATGGAAGTTTTTTATGTTATATAGTTTATTAGTGGTAAGGCTAGACCAGAAAGACTGTCTAGGGTAAAGAAGAAGACCGTGAATTCAGGGTAGTAGTCAGAGGCTGGTATATGTGACAATCTGGGTTGATGGGATGTGGACAAGGTGGCAAAGTGTGTTAATGTATCTATCTGCCTGTTCATTGCAAAAGATCCCAATGTGGTTGAGTTTTGTGTCAGTTGAGCTTGAATCTTGCAGGCAAGAGGACTGACTAGCTGTAGATTGTTTGAGAGAGAATGAGTTTTTTGAGTCTGTGAAAATTGTGAAGGATGAGGAAGGGAGGGGAAGACGTGTGGATTGCATACAATTTTGTTGTAAAGGATTCTGGTGGAAATGCCAGAGGGATTTGGAACCATCTGTATTAAATGGAGGAGATTTTGACATCTTTATTAGGGAAAAAAAGAGGATCAGTTACAGGAGGAAGGTTCAACCCAAGAAGGGTATTCATAGGCAGGAAAAGGCAGGGATCAGAGATGAGGAAAGGGTGAATGGGAGAGAAGTGCAATCATGTGGATAAAGAAAGGAATAGGTAGGCATGGAAAGGAGGTAAAGGTAAGAAGGGACTGAAGAAGTTTAGAAAGAGAAAATTGATGAAAATGTGCACAGCTCTGGAAAGGAGGGCACAGCACTGACAGAGGGATGGTAGGCCTGATTCTACATAGAGGCTCTCAATTGGAGTCAAGAGTGGAGAGGATCAGGGCAGTATGAAGATGGAGGAGAGCTTTGTGGTCTGAACCCCTGGATATATGGGGGAGAGGGTCTGTAGGAGTCAAAGGTGGTGACTTTTTTTTCTTTGAAGTACAGGATGTGGTCTCACCAGGAAAGTTTGGAGTCAAAAATGACACCAACAAATCTGCCAGAGGAGCAGAAGTGGAATGGAGTATCACATAAAAAGAGTGGAGGTTGAGGACCTATACAAGATTAAGAAGGATAAGGTCAGCCCTGGAAAGAAAACATTTTAGGGAACGGCCTCCAAGTTAATGGTGCAATCCCCTTAAAGAGTATGGCGGCAGTTGGAATCACAAACTATGAGGAGAGGTGGTTGGAGATGAGAAAATAGGGTTTCAAAGGCTATGAGGCGAGGTAGTTGGAGATGAGAAAATAGGGTTTCAAAGGCTATAAGGAGAGGTGGTTGGAGTTTAGAAAATAGGGTTTCAAAGGCTATAAGGAGAGGTGGTTGGAGTTTAGAAAATAGGGTTTCAAAGGCTATGAGGAAAGGTGGTTGGAGATGAGAAAATAGGGTTTCAAAGGCTATGAGGAGAGGTGGTTGGAGTTTAGAAAATAGGGTTTCAAAGGCTATAAGGAGAGGTGGTTGGAGTTTAGAAAATAGGGTTTCAAAGGCTATGAGGAGAGGTGGTTGGAGTTTAGAAAATAGGGTTTCAAAGGCTATGAGGAGAGGTGGTTGGAGTTTAGAAAATAGGGTTTCAAAGGCTATGAGGAGAGATGGTTGGAGTTTAGAAAATAGGGTTTCAAAGGCTATGAGGAGAGGTGGTTGGAGTTAGAAGACAGGGTTTCAAATCAATTGAGATCCAGTGGCAGAAAAGATGTGCATAATAGTGCAAGGGACAGTGGTTTAAAAGGGAGATATAACATAAGGTGTTTTTTGATGGACAAATATAGAGGACAGAGAGTGAGGGGAAAATACAAAATAAATTTGAGAATTGGTACTGGAGGATGTGTAAGGAAAGTCTCTTGGAAACAGACAACAGATGGGTTATAGGAAGATAGGTGACAAAGGTCAGATCTGTAAAAAACAGAAACCTCCATATTCCACTGCAGAAGAGCCATTATGAAGCAATCAATGGTTAGTAAAGGAAGAAATGGGTGTTGTAGAAGTAGGAGGAGGAGAATCTGGGGAATGAGGTAGGGAATGAGGGAAAGGAACTGTGGTATCAGGAGGTTCATCAGGAGATGAAGGGTGTCTTTTGAAGGTTGAGTTATAACCTGGGTAGATGATTCAGGATGGGTCAAGTTGACAATAAGTGTCAAGGAGAAGGGTATAGTAGCAATGGTCAGAGCCATGATCTAACCAGAGAAGTTAGATTCAGGGAGGCTAGTTGGTATAGGAGCATGCCTTAGTTCCCTCTAAAATGGATGAAAATCTTCATTACTGGCCATAGGAGGCCTGAAATGTGTGGGGAAGAGAAAACAGTCCATCCCTCAGGCTGTCCATGTGGGATAAGGGTTAGGCAATTAGCCAAGGGAATGCCATACCTATGGCTCCCAGAGGATGTTCACAACAGGCACAAAGTCAGCCTTTCATCCTTTCAACACAGCTCTCACACCTTAGGAATTGGACCGGGGAAGAAGTTGGAGAAGAGAAGGAAAAGGAAAGGAGGAGAATAAAAGACCATACAAAATTGGTTGAACCAAAGGCTGAGGCACAACACTGGGCCTCACTCTCAGTTTCCTAAGCCCTCCCAAGACAACAACAGGCAAAGGATTGGAAAAGGTAAAAATATATAAAACTAAATGTGCGAAAATGTCATTACCATGTGGAATTACATCCCATGATGACAGCATATAGTTAATTAACAACTTGTAGTAGATATATCAGTTTAGATTTTGTGAGGTAGGTGTTCTTCCACAAATAATTTAATATTTTTTTTACAGATCATGTATGTCCCCTACAATGAAATGGGAATTTAACTAGTTTTCTATTGATTTTGTTTACCACATGGTGGCATTATATCAGTCTGTTGTGTCTTATTCTGATTCATTCTCATTCTCATCCTAACTCTTGTTTTTACACTCTTTAGCAGTTTGTTTATTTAATATTCTCTTAGACCAGTAATATGATATTAACCTGCAACCTGTGATGACCACCAAATCATAAGCTGCTTGTACATGTAATACACTTCATGAAAAATAAGGAGTTAAATCCCCTTTCCCTTTGACATAAATTAGTGTCTGTAAACTTTTGACACCTATGTAGCATGCAAATTACATTACAACTACTACACTGCACAAATTTTCATCCAACTCTAAATAAATATCAGCCCACAATGAGTGACTAATAGCCTCAACCATGTATTCTATAAGTTGCCCCCTTCCCCTGTAAGCTAGGAAATCAGGGTTCTAATCATTCACAGCAAGAGAGCCTCTACCCCCTAACCACTAGGACCCAGTAACTGGTTACCTAAGCCCACTGAGCACACATGAAATACTGTACATTAAGTTAATACATATTTAAATTATCTTTTTAAAAAATCCTACAGAACAAGTCTCTTCTGCCAGTAGAGAAAAGAAAGTGTCTGAAAACACCATATGCAGAAAGAAACCCTAACTTTACATATACCTCAAGTGCAAATTTCACTTTTAAAAAATTGAGAATACCATAGGCTTTGGCATAAAGATACTCTAAAGCAAAAAAATTAAACCAATACTTTGTATTATAAATGCCCAAATCATTTACTTACTTCTGACATGCTTGAATCTGGGGTTGATCTGTTCTTGCATTTAAGTATATTGCATTTGCATTTCAAACTGCACGCATTCAAGCCTTTGCGACAAGCACACAGCTTCTTTGAGCAATCTCCTTTGCATCCACATCTGACGTCTCCAGAAGAATCCCGCTTTGAACCACTCTTTCTCTTTCTCCCATTGTCATTTTCCTGTTCCTCATCCTCTTCATCACAAGTATTTCTTTTGCCCTAAAAGAAATGTAATGAAATTTATATCATGAAACATAAATAGTTTCTAATTCACACAAAACTTAAAATGACACTTAAAAAAAAAAAAATCAAAAATGACTAACTCAACTAACCGTCATCTGTTTTATCCTCTTGTACAGTGGAGTTTTGCGCCAATCTGGATCATTCTTCTCATCTTTCTCCTCTTTTTCCTCATCATCTTCCTCCTCTGATTCACTCAAAACTTCAACTGTGGGTTGTTTCTTTACCGGACCAGGTTTGACAAATGTGCGCCGTCGGTCACTTAAGTTAATGTTAGGCATAAGAGATACCTGCATGGAAAAGCATGGATAAAAAATATTAAATATCTTCTAATACCTATATTCATTTTCTATCTAGAATTTAATTACAAACTAACAAAGGATGTCTAGTCCAGAAATAATGTCATGTGCTATCATACTCAAAAACAATATTCGATGTAGCCCCTCTTGTTCATCAATGAAATAATTCAGAAGCCCAATCTTTTTACTGCTATTATTGAAAATTCTGGCAATTAATCTTACTTCACGACACAAGGCAGAAAAGGCACTACAGACAGCAAAACAGAGTGAAAGTTCGAGGACACAATACAAGAGAAATGACTGGGGTTAACTGTCATGGAAAATCTATAGAAAGTTGAAGGTGATGGCCAGTTTCATTTTCCTTTGTCAAAACCCGTCTTTATCATTTCATCACCCTTGTCAACAAAAAAATTTAATCTGATGAGCACTTTTGACATAAATCACCTTTTAAGTGCACACATTTATTTAAATAGTACACTGTGGAATCTGTGGATATGTAAATGTTTCCTTACCCGATTGCCGTGAGTGACAGCAGAGACTGTAAGCTGCTTCTTGAGTTCCTCACATTCTTGTCTCTTTGCTTGCAATTCTTCATACAGGTCAGACAGGCGGGCAATTTCAGTCTCTTGGAACTTCAGTCTTTCCATAAGTACACTATCCTTACTTTGTTCATTATTCTCATCTTTGTCTGTTTCTCTGTCATCCTGCTAATAATCAAGAACTTATTTTGTAACCTCATATATAAACAGGTTTTGTATTTGACACAAATGTCATGGTATGGAAGACCTCCACAATTTATACACCATCTTCTCATTCTAAGGCACTAAGATACTAAAAAAATAATAAATAAATAAATAAAAAAATCACTATCATACCTCAGCTTTTGGCATTTGTCTCAGCAAGAAGAGCACCTTATCTTCATGTTCTCTTGAGATACGAGTAAGTTCAGCCTGGTGAGACTCCTTCAGTGTCTTCAATTCTCCTTCCATATCATCAAGGGACTGAGCTACTTCTTCATACTGGCTCTAAAGAAAGTAAACCAGACCTTATTAATGAAAGTTTAAAGGATGTATTCACTTGAAGTCTTTCTTTAATGCAGCTTTCTGCACAAATTACCAATCAATATTATTTACCTGGAGATCCTTTAAGTCAGCTTCACGAGCAGCTGTGTTCACTTGCCCTTTGGCTGCCACTTCAAAGAGATAACTGAGAGCACACTTTGCCTCCACCATGCTTTGCATGGAGTCAAATCTTTTCTTGCTAGCAGCATCTAAAAAGGAATTAAAAAGCAAGAACAACATCTGGTAATGGTAATAAATAAATACTAATTCAATAAAAAAAGAAGAGGGTATATACTGATATTAAAGGAGATTCAATTATCCTGTGACAGTTCTAAAATGTATTTTTCCTGTGCTTAACAATGATGTAGTTGCAATGTTTACTTGCCCACCATGCAACATTAGAAAGTGGGGGAGAGGAGAGGAGAGGAGGAAAGGAAATAATAAAGAAAAAGAAAAAAAGAAAAGAAAAAAACAATTTTTTGCTGCAGAAACTTTTATGATAATCTATACAGGCTACGAATATATGTAACTCAACCTCCCAGAAAAGTGAATGGGCCTTCAAACAGTTTTGATAAGTACAGTCTAACAGAGCATTGTATAGACAAAGCAAACATACTATACTCCTAAACACTTTGTGCTGGGATGGCATGACATACATGCTCTACCCACCGTGACTTTAGCTTATTGATTATGTTTATTTATAGATGGCTCCACAAATGCTTAGGAGTTAATTACTAGTCCTACCTATCTCACCTGTTTATTCTTTTCCTTAATTTTTTGAAAGATTCTTTTATATTTTTTATTTTTATTATCATTTTAATACCATTATAATAAAAATGATAACTGTATCAATTTTAACAGCATCAGAAAATAAGACTAATTTCCTGAATATTCAAGGAATAGGGAATTAGTGGTCACGTTGGCCTACTAATTAACTGCTTGGTGCAAGCATTTGTGTGGCCATTTGTGTGCAACAAAATTAAGAGTAGATAGTACATATACCTGCATGCAAGGGGTTAAGAAATAATGAATTTATAAGAAATAAATAAAAGCTTACCTTCATCACCATCCATAATCTTTGATTGGAGGTCATTAATCTGTGCTGTACGCAGTTGCAGGTCATTCTCAAGATTTTTAATTTTTGTCTCTAGTTCAGTTGTTAAATCTTCAGTCAACTGACCATTTCTAAGCTGGCGCTAAAAACAAAGAAAATTATGAGCAACCAACATTATTTTGTGCATTTATACCCAAGAATATACTTAAATATCTTCAACACATATGTAGTAGAAACAATAATAACCATGAATATAACATCTACCTTAGCCTTGTTGATTTGGTCTGAAATGGTTTTTCTGTCATCCATTAAGTTTTCAAGTGACTGCTTTGCCTGCTTTTTCACGGTTACAACTTCTAGTTCCCCTTCCAACCATGTTCTGTTGTATAAAGAGTCAGTTATTTGTGGCCAACTATCAGTCTTAGTGCAGATATATGTATCCGAGACAAAATTCTGAATACAAAGTCATGTCATACTTAATCTAGCAACAATTCCTATGAGTTACTTTACGATCAGGAAATTTATTTCTGTTAAAAAAAATATGTCAGTTTAACTATGACCAAGTTTTATATATATATACATACATACATATATACATACATACATACATATATACATACATACATACATATATACATACATACATACATATATACATACATACATACATATATATATAAAAGTTTAACTAGTTTACAAATAAAGCAGCTAAAATACTTCAATACACACTTCACACGATTTCCAACACTAGCATTTTCGCGAGAAGCTGCTCTCTTCTCAGCACCTGCCTTCTGGAGTGCCATTGCATCCTGGCAATACCAAAAGATAAAATAATTTAGGAGAAATATCAACTTAAAACAATTCACAGTAATCAAGATTTAATGTATTCTGTCAGTGGTTTTGTTAAAGAAACTTCATTGAACAGAACACACCAATGATAAAAGATTGAGTACCTTTAGTCTCTTATTAATGGCAATAGCCTCCTCCATTTTACGCCTCAGTACATTTTGTTGTTTTGAGTGAAGACGCTCCATTTTCACAATCTGATACTGTTTCCGTCGATCAGCTTCTTTGAGTTTTGCAACCTATTAAAAGAAGAAAAAAAATAAAAAATAAAATAGACATTCAATATAAAGCAATCATCTATATTACTGCAATGAATATAAAGAACTATCTCAAAATAGGAATCAGTTACCAAATCAGTGGACACTAGCAATCAATGATTATATATAAGACAAACAGAAGAATATAGAATATCTAAGTTTTAGTAGGACTAAATACAAAAAATATGGGACTAGGAATGTTTCCTTTCATCTTTTATAATCTAGACAAACATCAGTTAGACCAAAATTAGAAATTAAAACAATTAGAATAATGATTTCACAGTATAAATGAATAACTAATGTATAAATATGGTGGACCTACATCCAATAACACAGACTAGACTTACAGGCTCTATAGGTTACTATCTCTCCTTGTGTACTAAGAACAGTTGGGATCCTAATCACTCATGGCATCAAAGAGCCTCAGAACCCTAAACACCAGATTAGTGCTCAGGTGCCTTGGTCCACTGAGCCATAGAACACACAATAACTCAATAACCTATACCTCTTTGTCCTTCTGGGCTTTCCATACACGGAACTTTTCACTGTCTTCCTTCATCTGGCGGATCAGTTTCACCCTGGTTGCCTTCATAGCCTGTAATTGAGATAGGTATAAACTGCTTCAGTAAAAAGGACAAATAACTTTTTTACCAAGAATTCACGTATTTTCACAAATAAGAATGACAGCAAAATTAAAATAGTTCAAAGAAGTCCTAATCCATCCCAGGTGGATATGCATATCATGAGTTACAATAAAACAATGTCTAATTCTAAACACCTCACAAAATCTTGACTGTTTGAATTGACAAAATTTGATGTACAAACCTGTATTTCAGTGTTGAGTTTGGATACTTTTTGTTCTGACTGTTCCTTCAGACGAACCATCTTGATCATTTCCAACTGCTTCTTTTTCAAGGTGGATATCTGGCCCTCAAGCTCCTGAACTCTCTTGCGTCTTTGTTCAGCAATCCTGTGATATTCCAATCCATCATTTGACTGGTATTTTTGTCATATTTATTCTTTAAATCACAACTAAACTTGTATGTAGAAACTCTCCCCATTTAAAATCTAAACAAATCAAGAATATATCCAGACATACATAGGTTTTCAAGAAAAGGACTATAAAGGCACTTACTTGCCACTGGCTTGATTGTGAGATGCAGCACGCAATTGTTGCATTAATTCATCTTTCTCCTTTCCAAGGAGTTCAATGTGACATTCCAGATCTTTCTTTTCTTTCTCATGAACAAACTTCATGGCAACCATCTGTGCATCATTGGTTGTCATCTTACTCATTAGTTCTTCTTTCATTGCAAGGGCTCTGTTCAAGTCCTGAGAATGAAAATATCCAAAAGAAATAACATCATGAAAATAAAGAATTTTTCTTAAAAACAACCATAATCACTGTAATACCTGCAAAGCTGTTTTTTATTAAGTTAATACAATTTTTATGGCTGTGATACCACTGAAAATACATACATGCAATTCTTCATTTAATTTTGCTTGGCGCAGAGTATATTCTGTGCCAAAATGCTTTGATGGTGAGTTATCAGTAACTGTATCCTCAGAAGTAGTAGCATCTGTGGTTTCATCATCTGACTTGGCAATGGAGGTGTTGGTTGAGATGTTGTGTCGGGACAGTTCATGTTCCATCATCACCTTCTCTCCCTTCTGCTGCTCACTCTGGCAGTGGTAAATATAGGATTATCATTATATGTACAGAGTATTTAGTAAATCATGGTTAATTATCCTTAAGAAAAATAATTATACATAAATAAATAAATAAAAGTAAACATTCCCCAAAATATGGAAATGATACCAACCCTGTTTTAACACTAAAATTCAGTATATTATTTTTTTTTTGTCTATTATGAACCTACTTACTGATCAGATTAATAAATCAAGAAGACATACCTGTAGTTCGACAACTTTCTTTTGCAAATCCTTTACGAGATTGAGCTGATCTTCATATTGTGGGTTAAGGGTGACATCTAGTGTCTTGTTAAGAACCTCAACTGTGTTACCTGTTTGAGCTCGAAGCTCTTCTAATTTGGTTTTCAAGCGATCTCGAGCCATCTCAGCCTGCAAATGTTGAAAAGTTGAATGACTAAAACCTGGTGCAGATAATCTTAAATATATAAAAATAGCATTTTAAAAAACATCTACAAAACACAAAATAAAAGCCTCACCAGTAAAGCCTTTTCTGCCATGTTTGTATTTTCATCCAGGGCAGAATGCAAAGCACGCGTCAGTTTGTCATTTTCCTCCTGAAGGAGCTGATTTTGACTTAAGAGGGCATTTAACTGAAAATATTAAAAGGACTTTAATAAACATGATCACAACTTTGATTACACAATCATATGTCTTCATCTAGATACTAACTTATTCATTTTGCATAAATAAAAATAATAAAAAGGTGAATGGTGGCCTACCATTTAGGCTAATGAAAGGTATTATCTGTCAAAGTTTTGCAAAAATGTAATCTAACAATCAAACAGACCAAATATAAAAACAACACCAATAGATGATTTCCCATAATTTTCCACATTTTGTTTTGTGGATCATATTCTTATTCCACTTTAATTAACATTCCCAAATAATCCACAGACATTACCCATTTGTTTTCCTTTTCATCCAGGGGAAAAAAGGAAAGGTTTGGCATTTAAAATACAACTAAGGAGGGGATACACTCTTCCAGCAAAAAAAACAGTAATAACAATTCTGAAACTCAACTGAACTGAAGACCTACCTCATCACTAGAAGTAATTGACACTCCTCCACCACTACTGCTTGAAGCAAGAAGCTGGACTTGAAGTTGTTGAACCTATAAAGGGGAGAAAAGTTTCAATTATATACTTAGTAGTGTTCCAATCCATCTACCATCAAAAACTCAAGGCCCCTCGGTCATAGACTGGGGAAAAAAAAGCAGGTGAGTGGTGCACAGTTTCTTTGGTGCAGAGCGACTGTGACCCAGATGGAATATAGCATCTGTCACATCAGGGACTGTATGTCAGTTGAGTATCAGCAGGATAGCAATTCTACCAAGAAAAAAGAGTAAACTGTGGAAATGCAAAATGTATTTGCATATTTCCAAAACAAGCATGTAACCATCTCTTTTTGACATACCTGTTGTCTCAACTTTGCAATTTCTGCAGCCTGTGGATCACGGTTGATAATGGGTTTGTTTTTAATCTTCCTGGCACGATCAGCATAACGTAATGTGCTAAGTGTTTCTTCCATATTACTATCTGCTGGGGATACACATGCTAGCATCACAGTGTGAGAATTACCACCAAGGGAATCTGAAATAAAGGAAAAGAAGTTACATTTAAATACAAGATGAAATCCAGCGACAATAATGACTTTAAAGTCAAGGTTTTCTGAATTAAAAGATATCAGCTTATAATTATAGTAATTATAATGTCTATAATAAAAATAAACTAAATGAAGAATAACAACAACAAGAGCAAGAACAAGAAGAACAACAAAAGAGCGAGTACAGCATTTTCCCTAGCAGCACATGGTTAAATCAATGAAACCTTTCTACCTGGCACTGATGCACTTACCCTGGAGTAACCGTGTAAGTTTTGAGTCTCTGTATGGTACATGGCCTCGGTTTCCTTCCTCACATAGTGCAGAGATCACATTCCCTAAAGCTAAGAGGCCTTTATTGATGTTGACACCCTCTTTGAACCGCTCTCCTGTGGCACCGGTCTTCTTGGCACGTTCGCTGCCAGCCAAGTCAACCAAGTGGAACTTTGCACACATAATGCTTTCACTGGGAAATAAAATACATACGTTTGTGTCACAATAACATACAGCATATACTGTAAACAGATAAAATAAACAAAAGAAAGTCACATGCATGTGCTACATACAGATATTTGTATACAAGTGCACACAAATTTTCAAAAATGTATGAATGATAATGAACAATTTAAGAAAAGTTTTTTTTTTTTTTTTCAGTAGGTGGCATTAATGTATATGTAACTGAAATACATATAATACAAGTATAATTGTATGCATGTACATATAAACACACATCATATGGATACAGACACATACAAAAAAATATAATTTTCATTTTTATCACATTCATAAATAATGATGCTAAAATCATTATTTGCACAATAATTTCACAGTATATTCAAATCAAATAAAGGTTATAAACACCTTTCATTTTTATTTTTCTGTTCAATATGAAGAGAAAAAATAGCATGAGATCGACTAGATCGAGCATTCATTGCTGTAGCACCAGTAGCTCTGTTCTGAGCACCCTGCAGAAAAAAAAAAAATATATATTAATTCAAGTTTACCATTTTTGTATTGCACTTTATACATGTTGCAAAATATTACATTTCTCACACAAATCTTCACAAAATGCTACTATATACATGCAAATAGTTTATGATCTTATCACACAATATGATACTTGATTCAAATATTTGAAGAAGCATGTCACCCTACCCTTTCAAGACACCTCATAGTCTCTTCTAGTGTTGTCACAGGGATTTCTGTCAGACCAACTATCTTTATACCTCCCCTTGGATCTTCTCGAATGTCAACAGCACATTCATCTCTGTTTTTGTTTGTCAGGAGATCAAAAAGGGATTCTTTATACAACTGAAAAGGAAAAAAATGTATTCTATATACACAAGTACAAAAAACCAGACAGAATTAAATAATAACATCCCATCAGTTACAAGAATATTGTGTGTAATGAAAGGTAGTTGCTGTAAATACAGAAATGAGATAAACTGTATAAAAGCTTCACTGAAAAGATACAAGGGAATCATCTACCACACCTCTGAGACTATGTCCCTAGTTGGGACTCAGTCCCCAGACATTATCCAGTCTTTGTAACACCCTCATCGGGTCTATGCCCCAGGAACCTGACCCAATCCAGGTATTTTCTTAGCTGAGTATTTTATGTGTGAACATAATATACAATACATGAAACACATCAGGAATGTACATTTAGTGAATACATACACTGGTCTACTGTAATGAAAACAGAGTGAGAAATGCATTTAAAATCAGTACCTTTTTAACACATTAGATCCAGGTGCCTTGCATATAACAATATGGACTAATATATGGGCATTAGGCTTACTTGAGTGGCAACTCTCCAGGGTAATTGGCTTGTAGATCTTGCCCTCATGAACACTCACATGCAATATCTTTGAAATGATTTTAGGTCTTTTTCTGCAGATGCATTATTGCCATTTTCAATGGTCTACATTTGCCATGCTATATTATGATGGTAATAGTGAGAAGACCAAAAAAATGTCTCCAGGCAGTTTACATTCTATGAAATAACACAAATATTTTGTAACACAGTGTTAGTTTTCATTTTCAGTAATACACTTTGCACTACCAGTAACAGTGGACAAGAATAGGCTTCTGCACATGGACACAGTGTCCTTCCTGGAGACAGCTCTTTTACAGGCATGGCTCACAAGAGTTACACTCCACCCTTGTGGACTAGTGGAAATCTTGCTGTGGCTATGAACTAGCCCCATCCTGATGGCCTGCAGACTTAATCTCATACAGGTGCTTTGTGCACTCATGATAAGACATCCATGTCACCTACCACTTGACAACAACATCCCATGGCTAAAGGGCTGTCACCAGCCCCTTGGCTAAATTTCTTCCACAAGGAGACATTACTGTCATCCGCTCCTCAGTCAGTTTTTTTCCATGATGAGGCTTCAGTGTCCCATGGATCCAATAAATTAAGAGTGACAATGACTGGCTATAACTTTACAACATACATGCGCAAAGACTGTTTATCCAGGGTTACCACATAGGTTGTTCACAATGTGGCAAATTGAGGCTGGACATTCCCATGAGAGGCATGTGGGGGATATTTGTTACTACATATTTTCATCATTTCTAATGTTATTTTTTGTCTACAGACTGTTTCATAAAGTAGTTTTTCCTATCCTTATGACAATTTTCTGTAATTTCCCTATCTTAATAGTCATCATATTAATATATCATTAACTGAAAATCTCTAATAATCAGAAAACTAAATTCCTAAATAAAATTCTTATATACTGCCCGGCTTGTGACTAACAACAAACTTAGAACTATTCTAGCAAACTACAAGTTTTCCTTGTGACATTTAACCCAATGTCAGCAGGTGGCAAGACTAATGCCATGCCCACTGTAATAAAAGTTTATCTAATGTCTTTACACATAGATGGCTCTATAAGTGCTTAGTCTCATAGGTGTCATATATTAGTCTTACATATCTCAACTGTTAACCCTTTTCATTCATTTTTTGAAAGCTTCATTTCTATTATTTTATTGTCTTTGATGTTATTAATATTTTAATAACAATTTAATAATTATAATATCAATAAAAACGAAAACAATGTCAATATTAATAGTATTGGAAAGAAAAACACATTTTCCCACCAAGTCAAGGAATGGGGAAATCAGGATCGGTCATTAGGGCCAACTGATAGACTCCTTGTAACAAAACTCACTAAAATCTAAAGGGGACAGTATATAAATCCTTTGATATTGGGTTAAGTAAAACATGCAGTTAAATGTATAAGTAAACATTGTACTTACCTCAATAAAAGAAACTTTAACAAGAAAATCTGCATTTTTCCTGTCGGAAACTCCCTCAAAAATATCACGTACTGCTCTTGGAATGATACCAGCTTCATCATCTGTTTCAGTGCCTTGTGTGTAAGCTGTTCCCATACTGTGTGTTTTGCCTGAACCTGTCTGGCCATATGCTAGTACAGTCACATTGTAACCTGCAAAATTAAAACATTTTTAATAACAAATATTTCACACTCAAAGGGCTTAGCTATCTTACCCTTATTCAAGAGGATTCAGCAGCTATCATAATTTTGTAATAATAATTAATCACAGGTGTTTATACTCAGTTTCAAATCTCAACTGAGAAAGACAATTACCTTTAAATAAATTCTGAACCACCTTCTTCACAGCAGATTCATATACGTAGCCTTGAGAAGTATCACTTGAAAATGCAAAGTCATAAGTGAATGCTTTCTCTGTGCCACGAATAACAACCTGGAAAAAAAAAATTATCTATTATCATAATCTTGTACTCTGTACTGTTCTGATTTTCAAATATAGATAACTAGTCTAATATAGGGAGTTGTAGCATTTTCATTCAAGAACTGCTGAGTTGATCTTTCACATCCATACCTGTGTTTCTCCTGGTGTGAGATCTATACATTCTTGACAGCCCTCACGCAACTCCTTTGGTAGCATGGGCCGCACCCGGACGGCCACCCGCACGGGTATAACTTTACCGCCACTACTGTCTTCACTTACCATCCTAGAAAATAAAAAAAATCTTAATACATGTCATAACACATTTTAATCTTTATCATTATCAACATCCAACATCATTCATAATAAATCACATCCTGTCAACACCTCCACTTGGAAGGCTCACAGACCTACAATTTGTGTGTAATGGAATCAGTTTTGAGAATGAATCAAATACGGATTACCTAGGATGTCATGCAATCTGAAATATGACAGCAAGTTAGTGAACATGAGTGCACTTGAATGAATACATGCACATACAGATGTATATGTGTGAATGCATGTCAATAGCAGGAAGTAGGGTAGGGTGGGGTGGAGGAGGGGAAGGAAAAGGGGAGAGGAGAGGAGGAAAGGAGAGAGGAGGGGGGAGGGCAGGGGAGGTGGAGAGGAATACCTGTGCACATCCTACCATGATACCACTGGTACTTATGGATTCCTCTTATCCTCTACAACTCATTTCAGAAGTTTCCTACAGACCCTGCCCCTACGCCCCACACTACTGGCCTCAAGAGTAGGATAGGGCATGATAAATACCACGGAAATTGAAGTTAGTAAAGGGAATTACTCTCTGGGGTCTTTTCTACAGGCTTT
Organism: Penaeus chinensis; assembly: GCF_019202785.1. Taxonomy (NCBI): domain Eukaryota; kingdom Metazoa; phylum Arthropoda; class Malacostraca; order Decapoda; family Penaeidae; genus Penaeus; species Penaeus chinensis. The sequence continues at coordinate 29,833,970 of NC_061827.1, read as the reverse complement.
CATTTTGACAGATATAAAATCTTATATCAATTCGAATCAAATAAGGTACATTTTCTCGTCATATAACAGCCTATAGTAACGAATCAAGTAGATAGTTGTGGTTTTACATATAACATATTTGAAAAAACAAACTTGAATTCAACTTGAGAAGAAAGTATCACCTCAACACTGAACATATAACCAACACTCAGCATAGGAAGAAAATACCCAGCAACATCGTACATTTTGGAAAATTAACCCTAAAAAAGGCGTCTCGAACCAAACAATAGCGCCTGACATCCTTCCCCAATGACCAGTTTTAAATCAATTGTTTATCGACAATTCTTAATTCTTCTACGAAAAATCACCCCGCATTCCACGCCCACTACAAAATACCAAGCAGTCAACAATACCTGTGGAGTCGGTACCCTAAATTTCTAAAACAAATGACTAATCACAGGACTCTCATTTGCACGTACCTGGCAGTGGTTTGTTTTGAAGTTTGAATGAGGGAGGGCGAGCGCGGAGCGAGGCACAGGATTGGCTGCGGCCGCGCATGCGCACCGCGGGACGAAGACTGTCGACTTGCGCAATGGCCGGGCTCGCACTATTTAAAAGCCATTTTACTTTTGTGGGAAACTGTTCTCATGTTGATGTTAGGGTAGCTTAAATAACCGAGAGATAGAGAGAGAGAGAGAGGGAGAGGGAGAGGGAGAGGGAGAGAAAGAGAGAGAGAGAGAGGGAGAGAGAGAGGGGGGGAGGGAGGGGGGGAGAGAGAGAGAGAGAGAGAGAATAAGCGAAGATAATGAGAAAGATAATGAGCGAGAGAGAGAGAGAGAATGAGCGAAAGAGAGAGAGAGAGAGAATGAGCGAAAGAGAGAGAGAGAGAGAGAGAGAGAGAGAGAGAGAGAGAGAGAGAGAGAGAGAGAGAGAGAGAGAGAGAGAGAGAGAGAGAGAGAGAGAGAGAGAGAGAGAGAGAGAGAGATAGATAGATAGATAGATAGATAGATAGATAGATAGATAGAAAG
>NC_061827.1:29817963-29820463 GCF_019202785.1 Penaeus chinensis | reverse complement strand
TTAGCCACAACCGATTTTACAAATTCTAGTATCATATTAGGTCTAACCTCCTACATAATAAACTAAACACTAACACAAACAATAACAGATGGAAATGTTATATACAAATTATGCAGCAAACACACACACACTGATACACACACACACACACACATACAGACACAAACACACACACACACACACACACACACACACACACACACACACGTGTGTGTGTGTATGTGTATGTGTGTGTGTGTGTGTGTGTGTGTGTGTGTGTGTGTGTGTGTGTGTGTGTACATAATGTTTAACCTATCTTTTATACTCGTTTGACCAAGGCGAATATGTGACAGAAAGCAGCATGCCTGGATTAAACCGTTGCATTCAACATAATTATCATCACCAACGGTCAGAAAAACGAAGTGCAGATAGGGATGTATGGTTTTTTTCTACAAATACGCAAATGGGTGTACGTCTGCGTCTATGAAAAGCTGGAGGACAGACATCATGTGGCGTTCTTTCTGAATTCTTCTTCTTGGAGTGCCGTCTGACCCTCGCGACCATGCCTTTGAAACGTGAATTACCTCAGTAGATGTACCTACGCGAGATCATGGCTCCTTTCACGTTTCCATGGTTGCACAAAGAATACTATGGTCATGGTTTCCCATCCCTGCGGATGATTGAAGAGTTCGCCTTCTCTCTTGACATCCGATCTTCTGATGTCATGTAGCCATTGCCGCAGGCGTCGTAGTTCATCCGCTGACTGTGTGGCGGATGACACCTAAATCGCCGCTGACTATCACTCGTACTTTGAGTAGGGGCTCTGCTTGGAACCTAGGTCTTGAGGGCATGCTCGTACGCAGCTTAACATCTTTCCCTGGGGATCTACTGGATTACTATTAAATTACTAAGAAATAACTTTCCTGGATCAAAGAGCAGCATAAAAGCTGTTGATGCTTTCGTGCGACCCGCCAAGAGCTTGGTTTCCGTCTGGACCAAGGGGAGTGAAAAGGGAGTTTTCATTAACTTCCTCGTACAAGTGTTCGGTGGACGTATGTTCACGATTTTCGCTTCCGCCCATGAATTCACGACGATGAGGCAGTGTATGAAGAAGTAGATTATCTTGTGATAGGAAAGGACCATTCAGCTGGGCTGTTACAAGGTTCATTGACTGAGCATGATGCAAACTGAATTGGGGAGGTAGAGGAGGCGGTGTGTTCAATCCCACGTCGTTTGAAATGTTGACTGCTGTTTGTGAGTTCACCTCAACTGTCGGTTGTGCAACGTCATTTTTCAAAAAAGCCATCTTTTTCTTGTCTATGTGTTTCTTTAAACAGCTCACTGAAATTACAGTTATGAGTGACATGAATAGTGAACTCCCAATGGCCATGTAAAGAATCGTCGTTTGATGTAGGATTGGACTTTCCGTTGTTAATGCGCTAGTGCTCTCGGTTGTGTTGGCAGAGCTTGTAGAAGTATCGATTGTGGTCTCGGTTGTGGTGGCAGAGCTTGCAGACATGTTCTTTTTAGATCGAGGATCGCAATCCACACTCAAAACATTATCCTCTGCATGAACGTCCACATCAATAACCTTGTAGCAAGAAACTTCCTTTGCGTACGTCAACTTCTCTTGGCCGTCGACTCGAACTCGGTATCCTTGGTCGTCCACAGACAGCTGTACCTCACTCCAACTGTTTACAGCAAAGTGCTTTCGTTTCAAGTCATTTCGTTTTTCATTTACTTTATCCAAGCAGTCTAATTGTTTCAAAACAATCTTGAGTGAGCTGAACGCATGTGGCGTGTGAAGGAAGAAGGTCTCATTTGTCCCTTTGGGTATATGAACCTTCGAAGAATTTGTACAGGCTTGAGGAGAGTTGGCATGGCGACTCCCGAGGCCACTGAGGACCCGCGAGGAGAGTGTCAGAAGGACGCACAGCAGCGGGCGTAGACTAGCCATTACGCGCGACGCAGGTCGACGGTGTGCTCAGAACATGGATGTTGTACTTGCATTGTATTTATACAGAGGAATCGCATGCAAGCGAAACTGACGGCGAAATTCTGCCATTGGTTGATAGAGAGAAAAAATAATCCAATGGGCTTCAGAATAGATGAGCATTTGTTAAGTTTCAAAAGTCTACAACCAATAAGGATAGTAAATTCCGTTTTGTAAGAACCAATCAGGAAAGAAGATTTAGGGTTACTCTCCTAATCCCGCCCACCAAAGCAGAGGATTTCTACATTACAAAGGCAGTATATTGTAAATCACATTTAAAAGAAGTTCCATCGCGGGATACACGAAATAACCATCTATAGTGCTCATATGAGTAGATACATATTGCGAATTGAAATTAATGGTTTCAACGAATGCTAGATAACGCTGGATTCAGAGGAAAACATTTTTTTCTACAGTGTTTACCTTGGAACTCTTAGTTTTGTTGTACTGGTCGCCCGCATATCTGTGAATGAATGGCGTGAGCAAGACAGTGTATTATTATTATTATAATCATTGTTGGTGTGGGTA
>NC_061827.1:29770463-29772963 GCF_019202785.1 Penaeus chinensis | reverse complement strand
ATAAAGAAAGAAAGAAAGAAAGAGAGACAGACAGACATAAAGGAAGGAAGAAAGAAAGAAAGACAAACAAAAGGAAAGAAAGAAAGAAAAAGAGACAGACAGAAAGGAAGGAAAGAAAAAGAGACAGAAAGAAAGAAGAAAAGAAAGAAAGACAGAAAGAAAGGGAGAGATAGAGACAGAAAGAAAGAAAGAAACACAGAGAGACAGACAGACAGACAGAAAGAAAGAAAAATACGGAAAGAAAGAAAGAAAAACAAACAGACGGAGAGAGGCAGACACTGAAGAGAAGCTCCACAGGAAAAGCCACTTACGCCGTGAGGAGCTGATGGTCAGGCAGCAGACACAGCAGGAAGAGCGCCAACTTCGTCAGGTGATCGAGTTTTTCAGCATCGATCCTGTCCTCATAAAGTAGATATTAGCATGATGACCTTGCAAAGAACATTTCTATCTTTACATCTGGCATTTTGGGTATTACCATACAGATGAACTTGCGCAAGTGATCGCGCGGAAATGTACACGGTGATCCGATGGTGTGCATAACGAGGCGCAATTTGACAGCAATCGGAAAGGGGTCAGGGTGGCAGTACACCTGACTGTTATTGTAACACTATAACTGTTCATCACATGATTATATAAAAAATATGCATATAAATAAAAAGTAATACTTCCCCACACAAGTGAAATTAGCACACTGTAGGCAATACCTTTCCAAAGTGGCACAAAGATTGGCCAAAATGCCGCCAGCAATCCGGAGTATGATGAGGATGCCCGCCCATGCGTTGAGGTTGAGACCTGCATGCACGACACCCCACTCGCGGGCGTGCTGGAACAACATGACGATGAACGCGATATCTGTAGCAATGTCAAACACGTAGATTCCGGCGCTGAGGAAAGGGAACACATGGCACAGACCCATTTGGGACACCCGCGAGGCGACGCCGACGTCTGTCCGATCCTCCTCTCCCGCCGCAGGCCCTGAGGGCGCGTTCAGCGACACCGGATCGTAATTTGAGTCCTCCATTCGACTAGGCCGGTACAGAGGGTGCTTACGAGTGGGTTAACAATTTGGTATAGGCTGAACGAAGCTGCATATTATATCTTATCGTTATCACTGATAAGGTTAACTCGCGGAAGTTGATAAACGTTCACACTGGTATTTACTACCATCAGAAATTGGTTGATGTGGGTGGGGCCGACATCAAACGATGCTTCATTATGTCTATCAACATTTTATAGGTTGTCATTTGGACTAAAATAACTGACGTCACAGTCAGGTGAAATTAGCCAGTGACAGTCACGTCCCTTCTTGAGTGAATGCGAAGGGGAAGGACCGCGGGAAGTTTGTGTCAGAAGCATTACCACAACTTCACCCCGGCCAGACACGGACACGCCCCCGCTTTGGCTTGGAGCTCGGCTTGGAGATTGGAATTTTTACCATCATAAAGTTGATAATACCTGCATACTTTTTTAATTCAATAAGATTTGAATTTGTTAACATGCAACTGACGGTCGATGTGAGAGCCCACGGTGGAGAGTCATTTGACGAAGTATGTGTGTGGACTGTAAACGTGCATACGGTTATATACATGTGTGGGTATATATATATATATATATATATATATATATATATATATATATATATATATATATATATATATATATATGCATATATATATATATCATATATATAAATATATATATCTATATTTATATATATATCATATATATACATATGTATATTTATATATATACATATATATATATATTTAAACATTTACATATATATATGTACATATATATATCATTTATTTATCATATATATATATATATATATATATATAAATATATATATACATATATATATACATATATATGTGTATATGTGTGTGTGTGTGTGTGTGTGTGTGTGTGCGTGTGTGTGTGTGTGTTTGTGTATGTGTGTGTTCTTATCTAACAGTTCTTAACTAGTTGTTTCAGTACGGAAGAAGAGCTAAGCTCAGATGGTCCCGTCAGTGGTATTTAAATTTTCATATAACTCTTCAAATTGATGCACATGTTTGGCACACACAGCATTATTTGGAAGATTGGTTTCATGTTTCAACAGTTCTCTTCGGGAACTTTTTGACATCTGTCTCGCCTCTTTTTACTTTCAACTTTTTACTGTGTCCTCTTGACCTTCTTGTGTTCAATATTATAAAGCTATCTTTGTCTAACTTCACTCTTCCTTCACATCATAATCATGTCATCCCTCTTCCTTCCATCTTCCAAAGTAGTAAGTCCTATTTTCTGTAATCTATCTTCGTAGCTCATATCTCCTGTGGCTGCTCTTTGCATCAATCCCAGATTATTCTTCCTTTTCTAAGTGAGGACTCCATGCCACTGCACCGTACTCTAGACTAGGTCTTATGATGATTGTAATCTTCTTTACCGTATCTTTGTCCACATACATGGATGCCCTTTTCATGCCCTAGCTTTCTATGGAACCTTTCATTTATATGAT
>NC_061827.1:29755463-29760463 GCF_019202785.1 Penaeus chinensis | reverse complement strand
TTACTGAAAACATGAATGCTGTGAAAATACAATCCAGTGTAAATACTGATATTTCAGATTTAAATTCTACGACAAAATTAATAAGCACTACTAAAATGCATTCAGTGAATAGTCAGGGGAGATTCGTTTCCATGCGTCTGTGATGTTGACATACGCAAAACATTATCTTTTAATCTAAAAACATAATACTTTATTACAAAACAGTTTTTATGATATATTTTAAAAGTAGATTTCATGCTTTCATTAAGAGTATCGGTGTGCTGCACATAAAAGGCACTTTGATTTTTTATAAAAGTTTTCTGGCATAACCGCATCTACTGTTTACTTTCACAGGTTCATAAAGTAGAGGACTGGTTAAAGGCATACAAGGAAAAGCGAGAATAAACAGGAATCGAGAGAGACGGCATCTGCGAAGAATTACTGGAAAAAATGAGCGCTGTTAATTACATATTGTTCTCAGAGTGGATTTCTACAGTCATGTTGTAGAAATCAGTCTAATCACCAATTCCACCGCAGTATTAAATTATGAATTTGTTTATATATCTTAATGTAATGCGTCATATCTTAGAAACCGTTAAAGCATGGAGATTTTGAGTCAGGACAAGTTACCACTTATATGACGTGTTTATCAGAAAGGTGAACAGCCAAGATAAGCACTGATGAACTCGCGGTACCTGCTCCTGACCTTCTAGCTCTGGTCTTTAACGCTTATAATTCACAAGTATAAAAAAACAAATGTATTACACCTCCGTTTTTAATGTTTTGAATATGCAGCGAAAAACATCATATAAATGGAATCATTTTGTGAACAATTTGTAAAATTTCAGATACTGCTCGCCGAAAAGTTTGTACATAGATTGAGGGAAACTGACATATTATGAAACAAGTAGAAATAAAATAATTGCTGTATATACTTTTACATCTAGGTATTGGCACGTCATAAATAAAGATAAAAGTAGAATTTATAAATTGTTAAATTGGTAAAAGTGCTATTAGCATCATAAAACGTAAAGAATAAATGAGTTGTTACTGTATCTACTTTCGTTAACTACAAAGGTTGTCTTGAATGCCCTGATTGTATGCAGCAGTATTAAAATTTGAAAGAAGCGAATATTATTCATACCTCCTAAACGTGTATACTATTTACAAAGGTAGTGACACCGAAAATGTTGTACTACGTGACGCCTGGCTACTCTCTCCTTAAAAAATTATATATAGGGTGACTTTCCTTAGGGGTCATCCATTTCTTTTTTCCCCCAAGTGTACAAAAGTACTATTTTTTCCCAACCCCCCTCCCCCCTCCAGAGTGTACAGATAATAGATAAAAGTAATGACTGCCGCGGGATCATCCTTTCTATGTTCTAAAGTGCATATACCAGAGATGGGATGGGATATAAGCCTGGCGTTATTATGCCAGGAATAGAAGGGTATGAAATCCATTTTTTTCTAGTACAAAGGATTCTACTGTAGCTTGCAGGAATTTCCGGAACAGCACCAAATAGTCCAGGTACACTGTTGGAGGCTGCGCGAATCTGAAAAAAGAATTTCCTCTCTGGCTAGATTCTTATTTTTCCTGTTAATGAGGATTCCATCTTTAGTTGTTTCTTTCCTATTGTTGTATTCTTTTTTGTAGTTTGGTTGGGAGTTGAACTATAATCCCACGATCCTTAGCCCTTTTGAAGAGGAAAGCTGTATGATGGTAATAATGTCTATATATCAGAGATTTCAAAGAAAATAAAGTTGTTTATTCTTATCTTTATCATCCAGTTAAGCATACACATTAAAAGCTGTGTGTGTGTGTGTGTGTGTGTGTGTGTGTGTGTGTGTGTGTGTGTGTGTGTGTGTGTGTGTGTGTGTGTGTGTGTGTGTGCGTGTGTGTGTGTGTGTGTGTTCTCCATATGTATACATTCTAAGAAAAAGTAACACCCGACTGATCTCGAATACAGGACTGAAGAAAACATCAAGATGTGCCCTGGTTATTCGCCTTTCTGACTCATCTATCATGCAGATTTCTTGAACTCCAGATCAATCAGGTGCTTCTACTTCTTTCAGTCAAAGTTCAAGCACCAATCTATCCTTACTCACATACAGAGCTGACCGACCAGTGAAGCCAGTAAAATAATGCCAGGGACTCCATCAGCATTCATCCTGGTACAAGAACCGTTGCGATGAACACGTCATACTTTAGGCACCGTGTTACTTGCTCACTGATGTTTCAGTCAGTTACAAATGTGATCCACAGATATTCATCACGAAATAAAGATGGTGATTTTTCTATAACAAACTAAACTGACAATGTGATAGGCTTTTCTTTAACAGTGCTGTATAAAAATACAAATAGTGTGATTAAACAGGGTGAAACTATGCCAGATCGAAGAAAATTTAGCTATCATCTCCATTTTCGTCGTATTTTCAGTTTTATTCAATTCAGGTTTCTTATTCAGTTTTCTCTTGGTGCGTCTTCAGCCACTCTTCCACTTCTTCCAGCTATAAAAATAGAAATTTAGTGAGTAATTGGTACAAACTGCAAGTACTAATATATTTACCTGTGTATTTACGTAATTCTAAATCATTGTTTGTTTCATATTTCCATACATTATATTATCTAACACGCATATAAGCTTCAAGTGACGCTGCTAAAATGTCTACGAACGCATTAGGTCTACTCACGTCGTACTTGAAAGGTCCCTGACCGCCCTTGTACACTACAGTTCCTCTGTTAATGATATAAAGTCTCTCGGGCAGAGCAGCAAAAACTCTGTTGGCTGCATTATCAAGCTTGTCCAGGAAAACCGGACAGTCTTGAGGCTCCATCTCCAACATCTGTTTTGCTGCTGCTTCGCGCTCTTCCATGTTTCTGTAACATTAGTTCTTGTCAGTGTAGGACGCATACGGAAGACAGGACCCCGGTACCTGGTATGTATCTCGTTTAATTTGCCTTCGGATATGAGAGCATTTGGAGTCTATAAGTAATGTTCAGAAATAGGCACCGTGGTGAAAACTGAAACTTGAACATGAATGTGGATAAAATTACAGCCAGGAAACTTGAGGATGAATGAAGGGCCAAGCAGATCAGGGAGATGTGTATTATCCCACTCGTAAGTAAAATAGGAATCAAAGTACTCAATTAAAGCACTTAAAGCTAGAGCATTAGAAAAGAACTTACTTATGGTTAGCGACCTGAAAAACGTTTCCCTCGATAGCCCAGCCGTCGGTGGGATGCGCCTCCGAAATATAGATCAAAATGAAGTCGGCCACATTCGAGTATTCCGCTGTTATCTGACCAAGACGTAAGAAAATAATTTTGAATTGTCGTGATAAAAATATATATATAATCAACTATATATACAGCTATATATATATATATATATATATATATATGTATACATATATATAATTGTATATAACTATATAACATATACATATAAATACATATATACACATACATATTTAAAAATACATATAAATATGTACAAATACATATATACACATACATATTTAAAAATACATATAAATATGTACAAATACATATATACACAAATAAACATATGTATACATAAATACACATATAAGAATATACAAATATATATACATATCTACATATACAAATATACAAATTATATATACATATACATTTATATACATATATTTAGATATATAATATATGTATACATGTATACATGTATATAATTGTATATAACTATATAACATATACATATAAATACATATATACACATACATATCTAAACATACATATAAATATGTACAAATATATATACACATGTATACATATGTATACATAAATACACATATAAGAAAATACAAATATATATACATATATACCTATGTGTGTGTGTGTGTTTGTGTGTGTGTGTGTGTGTGTGTGTGTGTGTGTGTGTGTGTGTGTGTGTGTGTGTGTGTGTGTGTGTGTGTGTATTCATATATATATATATATATATATATATATTCATATATATATTCATATGCATATATATATTCATATTCATATATATATATATTCATATATATCTATTCATATATATATATATATATATATTCATATATATATATATAAATATATATATATATTCATATATATATACATTCATATATATATACATTCATATATATATATATATACATTCATATATATATATATACATTCATATATATATATATACATTCATATATATATATATATATATATATATATATTCATATATATATATATATACATTCATATATATATATATATATTCATATATATATATACATTCATATATATATATTCATATATATATATACATTCATATATATATATATTCATATATATATATACATTCATATATATATATACATTCATATATATATACATTCATATATATATTCATATATATATTCATATATATATACATTCATATATACATATTATATATATACATATATATATTCATATATATATATATATATATACATTCATATATACATATTATATATATATATATATACATATATATACATATATTTATATATATATATATATATATATTATATATATAAATATATCTATATAAATATATATACGAATATATATATATATATGAATATATATATATGAATATATATATATATGTTTATATATATATATATATATGTTTATATATATATATTTATGTTTATACATATATATTTATATTTATATATATATGTGTATATATATATATTTGTATTTATATATATGTATATATACATATTTATATTTATATATGTGTGTGTGCATATGTGTGTGTATTTATGTAATATATATATATGTATATATATTTGTATTTATATATATGTATATATACATATTTATATTCATATATGTGTGTGCATATGTGTGTGTGTATATTTATATATATATATATATATATATATATATATATATATATATATATATATATGCGCCGCCGTGTTGTATAGAGAAAAAGGAATATAGGACAACCTTGCGGAACTTCTCG
>NC_061827.1:29745463-29747963 GCF_019202785.1 Penaeus chinensis | reverse complement strand
AGAAGAGCTCATGATGCTCTGTGGAAGACAGTGAAAGGAACTCTTGTTTGCGGGAATCTTGCCTTGCGAGTCTTCGATTTCAGCTGGACGAATTCTCTTTTACAAGCTTGTTTTATTTTCGTATTTTTTTACAAATCGCTCTCCTCAATATTTTTGTATGAATGAATTGAAGGCACCTTTAAGTTTTTTTTAACTATTTTTTCTACTTGCCTTGGTAAAGGAAATTCAAAACTGGTTATTGATAAAGATAAGTTAGACGAGATTTATTAGGGTCAGAATATCCTTAAACAATAACAGGGAAAATGATACATGATGTCATTGTTCTTTTAAAGTAAAATAATACATTAGGTTATCAATCAAAAAGTTAGTTGTATGCTACAAGCTCTCTAGAGGATATTGGCGTGCTCACGTATCCATTCATTGGAAGATACAATAAGACCGTAATGGGTAAAGATGAAAATAAATAAGATCCAAAATTCCTCATGTATAATTGTAGTCTCAGTTGTCACCCACTCTTCATACACCTTATTTCGTTCAAAATGTCTCTCTTTGCGGTATATCTTTTTGTGGATTATCTGGATAATGATTATGCTCAACACTGCCTCAACGACTAGATGATTCAGTAAAAAAAATAATGTTTTCTTGACGTTATTAACTATCTCTTTTTTTTTACAAGCAAGTACAATAAAAGTTCTTTAGAAGCACATAGTGAAATATTTTCCGTAAAATAAGCATCCAAATATCTACCCAAGGAAATCAAACAAGTGTCTTCCTAATCACCTAATCATGCATGCACACACACACACACACACACACACATACACACACACACACACACATACACACACACACACACACACACACACACACACATACACACACACACACACACACATACACACACACACACACACACACACACACACACACATACACACACACACACACACACACACACACACATATATATATATATATATATATATATATATATATGGCTAAGACTTTCAGAAAGATTTTCAGAAATCATCAGGCAGTCGTAAAGTTGTAAATATGATTTCTCATAAATGATACGCAGTAGGGATCATTTTATGGGTACTCATAATATATATGACGGTCTTCGCCTTCAAATATAGAAATAATTTTATGTCAGTGTTAAGCAAGTTTATTCACTTTATCCTGATGATACTGTATCTTCCGGTCTATTGCTAGCGACAGAAGAACAAGTATTCGAATTTCCTGAACATTTTCATTAAGGAAATATATGTTTGTTAATTGGCCGTTTTCTGCACACCTATTATTTCATTGACATTTTCTCATAGAGAGTTTGCCTTGACAAATTTAAGTTCACAAAGAATCACATCCCCGATTTATACATATGTGAAACCCACCGATGCGTTAGAAAATACATCCTCCATAAGTGCCAATATAAGCGAATCCTCTCCGTCTGTCTGCCTGCCAGGTAAACGAAGGGAAAGGAACATTCGCCTTACTGGCGGAGGTGACGGCGTCGACAAGGCATCCATCCGCCTAATCGCGCGCGCGTGTGTGTGTGTGTGTGTGTGTGTGTGTGTGTGTGTTTGTGTGTGTGTGTGTGTGTGTGTGTGTGTGTGTTTGTTTGTGTGTGTGTTTGTGTGTGTGTGTTTGTGTGTGTGTTTGTGTGTGTGTGTGTGTGTGTGTGTTCGTGTGTCACTAATGTTTATGTCGCCAAGTTTCACCCCATCTCACATCAAAATGATTTCAAGCGTATGACGCGAAAAAAACGGGAGAACACGAATTGTAATAGAATGTTTTACTTTGTTCTGTTCGTTTCTGCGAATAAGATTATATCTCTTGGTTCTGCGAATGGTGTATGGCATTTACGATGATTATACTCACAAGTTCATAGATGGCTTATGGTGATTTTTTTGACTTAAAGAATATTTAATTAAAGTGACCTTTAATTTCGGTGACATTTGCTAGACCACACAGTACACACGACAAAGATTGAAAACTACGATACATATGTGACCTGAAAGTTGACAGACCTAACCGTGGATGTGGACAGAGATGACATTAGTAACGGCAGATGATCATCATACAAACGGTATTTATTTTGCCTCGGCCCACCTTTGGCAGTGGTCGCTCAAGTCCTCGCGTGTTTTCGCCGCACATGAGATAATGTTTAATCTCCCTGGAACACGTACATAAGTGAAATGAAAGATTAGAGTGAAATGTACACTGGTGAGTTTATATGAATAAAACTTTGATGACAAATGAGGACTGAGGATGGTATTCCGGCATGTGGGAAGTATGGGAAAGAGAAGGGTGTATGCAGGAAACAAGGTGGAAAGGGGGATAAGGCGAGGGAGACAGAAAAGGGGTACAGGGAATAATGCAGGTCAGTGTATTTTGGAAGTGAAAAATAGACAAAGGATGTTCTGGGACAACAGATACTTAATATTATGAATGTCTATACACTTGCTTGTAAAGGGTGTGAAGCTGCAAGAAGTGAGAAATA
>NC_061827.1:29712963-29722963 GCF_019202785.1 Penaeus chinensis | reverse complement strand
GCCGCCGCCAGATGTCAGGCCTCCCGCTGCAGCCATGGCACCGCCACTTGAAGAGATCCTAAACAAACTTTTGTTGGCTGATAATGCTGTCATTCAAGAGGTAAGTCATGCTCTTTGTCAATACATGTTGGTTGAGGTCATCGTTGTCGCAGGGAGGAGGGTGAAGCCGTCATTCATGCCGAGTTTGACGGGGAAATAAGGCAAACAAGGGCGGAGGGAGGCGCCGGGGTGGGCTTTCACGTGGTGAAGGAGGGACGGAGGCGGCCAGCTGGGTGGAGTTGCTCAGAGATCATGTTCAGATCCGCGATAATGCCACTTGGGAGATGGGCGGGAGGGCCCTCGAGAAGCCTGATTTCCTTGCGGCCGAGTTTAGGGAGGGACTGGCCTCTGACACTCCTTTTGATGGATTTTGGGAGGACAAGACGTGATGGATCGGATTCAGACTTCGAGGACTTTCCTTTATTTTTAGAACGAATTGTGTCATATCTCTTTATCCTGGTCTGTTACGAGCAACGGACATCAGTGTATAACCTGTTATTGTAAGAATGATGGTCAATGACCTGATAGTCATTACGAGGTCTCTATTTGGGGTCTTTATCTAGACAAAAGGCTCAGGGGAAAACAAAGGCCCCTTCACAAAGCAAAACATGGATAGTTCAGAGATAGAGGAGAGTTTTGCTCTCTTGTTAATAGGAAATGTTAGCAGAGCAGGAGAAACTGGACACAAGATCACTGTAATTCCCTTTGTTGCCTTAAGTAAGTTAATCTAAATGAAGTTGTGACGGCACTAGTATTATATATAAAAATCAGGATCTCAGTGATTCACATCTTTGCATTTCAGGGGAACTCCCAGAAATATTTAACTTTCCATATGATGCAAAGCTCACAGATTGTAAAAACAAAGAGGTATCATTGTTTTGTTTACAAAAAGAAGGAAAGGATATCGGATGGCAATTTTTAAAATATTGAGTTTTTCATTTGGGGCTCTGTGACACTTGTGTGTCCAAGAACTTCGTTATTTCCGATTTGCGACAGAAGTTCATAGAAAAGTTTCTTAGATTTATTTGCTCTATCACATGCATATATTTTTTTCCGGTTTAAAGATGGCTAGTCAAAATTTTACCTATACCAAAAGGGGGAAAGCCCCCCCTGTATCCCCCTTTATTAGTACTTTGTACCAAGTTTCAGAAAACTTTAACAACTCTGGCTTTGTGGGGGTATTGTGGACTTTGTCTCTGAGTGGTAATATGCAGCAGTTATTTTTATAATTTCTTAGTATATAGTGAGGCCAGAACAGCTGTACCTGTGTTGTTTGTTACTCTATTTTTTATGCTCAATAAGATGGCGGTGTCCATTTCCCTCGTATCTTTGTGCGTCACTCTTGGTAACATTAACCAGTTACCTGTTGTGACAAATTAGGTTGTTGAATATATTTTGTGACATGGAGCTGGGGACTTAATCTCTGGCAAGTGCATCTGTACTGCAAAAAGATTACCAGATTTTTTACTCTGTCAAGTATTTATTAAATAATAACTGCATTTGGGAAAATCTGTGGACACTGTCACAAAGAAGAAGAAGAAGAAAAAAATACACTCGCTGATATCTGAAAGGCAAAGAATGTCAGAAATGAAGGAAAGAGGTTGCTGTAAATGCTGCTATGAGACAAAGTCTGTGGTGATCAAATAGGAGGTTTATGGTTCATAAAATGTTTGTGGATTCCAAGGAGTGCCTGCAAGGTTGTTGGCTAGAATGTTAGGGACTCATGGCCGTATTCTTCCTCCTCCTGCAAATTATTAAAATTTTGTGGGCGTTTTCCATCCAGGGTGTGGTAACTTGGAGTACCCCATACCAAGCCCCTCAAAATATTAATTACCTGTGAGTGCAAGCATCACATTATAGTTGTTTTCAACTGCTATTTAAAATATATTATATGGCTCTTTATTTTACTATATATTGTAAATAACATAATTTATTTTTTGGTTAATATTACCGAGAGCAAAGCACGGAGGTAGAGCAAAATGGACATTACCATCTTGTAGAGAAAAAAAAATAGAGTAAGAATCAATACAACTAAATCTGCAGCGGCCTCATATATCCCGGGAAACGACAAAAATAGGCTCTGCATGGCACCGCTCTGAGGCTAAGTCCCCATCCATGTTTACCTTGCCAGGACCAAAACAAATGTGATGTGTAACTCATTATTGCGATCTATGAAGTAGGCCATGTATTACTACGCACTTGTGAAAACTATTTTGTAATTACCAGTCTGTTTTTTCCGAATACATGTATTTAATTAATTGTTTTACTTTGATTATACTTCTTTTACGTGCTTTTATAATTATTTACACTATTTTGCACAATAACCCTGTGGGCATGCGCATTTTTCCACCGGGAGATGTGACACATCGTCAGACGGCATTAGTTCCGTAACACCGGTGAGAAGTGTTACATTTTAAGTGTGTTGCGTCGATTCCGGGTCATTATTAAAGTATAGTGGATATATAGAATTATTAGATATTAGTATCTATCTCAGCCTGATATTTGAGCCCAACAAGTGCCCCAAATGTCGAAAAAAGTGATTACAAACCAAGGAACTCGTACCATAGACGGAAGCGAAGAAAAGTTCGGTCTTTCGCTATACAAAGGTATGTGGTTTTACCCTGGGGTTCAGAGGGCAGAGCACCTTGGCTAGGGAATATATAGATCGTATTTTGGCGCATATAATACCAGGGGGGTCTAGGAGGGCAGAGCCCCCTGGCTAGGGAATATATATATTGTATTTTCTTAAAGCCACGGGGGTCCATATAATAGGCGCATATAATTAGGCTAGGTTAGGTGCATATAATATCAGGGGGTCTAGGAGGGCAGAGCCCCCTGGCTAGGGAATATATAGATCTTAGTGTATAAAAGTCACAGGGTTAAGGTTAGGTTGGTTTATTGGTTAGGACGCATTGTAGGATTACCACAGGGGATCTGGATAATGTGAAATCCCATAGATTTTTACCGAGCATTGAGTAGAGTTTTTCGAAAGTTGCCGTGTCAATCCGTAGACTTTCAAAGATAGTGGGGGCATCTGTAGAGTTTCACTGGCCCATTTCCTTCGTTTTTTGTGCTTCTCGGGACAGAAATTTGGCTTGGGTTTTCGAAAATCGACTTTTTAACGTTTCATAAATCACTTTCTTCGATTTCTCCAGGTTCCTATTGACATCCAGTGCCATCCATTATCCCCCCCTCAACCCCCGGTTCCCCACGCATCCCACAAGATCATTTGGTAGAGGAAACAAACAAAAAATCTGATTTTGGAACTTAGTCTCTGAGAGGGAGCATTGCTCTCGGTAACAATTACCTAATTTTAAAATATTTATGTTCCACTATTTTGGAAAGTCTGTACCACCTGATAGCTTCCCTTATAGTGTTTGTGATCTATTACAGATTTCAGAAATTACGATAATCACCATGTATTAATCACTCATCCCAATATTTATTCAGGAAGAACTTTTATTTTGTTCTTAATATATATGTATATCCATATACAATTAATACATAATTCATAGACCAAATGCCCAAAATTGCCATTATTAAACTTGTATGTAACACAAGCTTCGATATGCTCACGTACAATATAGAATAATAGGTCTCAGAGGGGTGTGGTCACTTTGTAAACAGTTACCCACAGTTTTTCATTGACAAGCATACATTCATGTTTACGTAGATTGGAAGTAGTAATCAAGTCTTTCAGACAATGATACCAAATAACTGATTAGCAGGATGGCCTATTAATCAGTGGCAGTTTGAACCGGAAGATGGAGGAAAAGCACTTAACATTTCCTCCCGAGATATTTACTTGAATATTTGTAATTTGAGGTAAATTTTTGGTTTGGTCCCTTATATGCTGATGAAACCTCTGCCACACCAGTAAATTTCTTATCTAATGTTTCTTCATTTTATAGATTACATAAATTCACATGGAAACCCTGGAAAGGAATCATGCTACCTCTGTTCCCAAAGTATCCTAGTTGAGAATCACTGCACTGTATTTTAAATGTTAAAAGGGAAATAGTACATAGATTGTCGACCTAGACATTCTGTGTGACTAAGTTGTTAGAAAAAAATATATATATATTTTTGTGGTATTTGTTACCGAGAGTGGTGCACCCTCCAGAGACAAAGTCCAAAACCAAGGTATCATGTGAACCGAAAATTCAAACCTAACCTTTCTTACCTTCTATTTATACCCTAGACAGGAGGGCAACCTACCTGTAGATGCTAATAAATGCGATATTAAGAACTGTATGAGGGTGTTGTGAACTTAGTCTTTGAGTGGTGACATGCACCAGATATTTTCATCAGTTCGCTGAGAGAGAGAGAGAGAGAGAGAGAGAGAGAGAGAGAGAGAGAGAGAGAGAGAGAGAGAGAGAGAGAGAGAGAGAGAGAGAGAGAGAGAAAGAAAGAGAGAGAGAGAGATGAAGGGAGAGAAGAGAGAGAGAGAGATGAACGGATAGAAGAGAGAGAGAGAGAGAGAGAGAGAGAGAGAGAGAGAGAGAGAGAGAGAGAGAGAGAGAGAGAGAGAGAGAGAGAGAGAGAGAGAGAGAGATGAAGGGAGAGAAGAGAGAGAGAGAGATGAACGGATAGAAGAGAGAGAGAGAGAGAGAGAGATGAAGGGAGAAAAGAGAGAGAGAGAGAGATGAAGGGAGTGAAGAGAGAGAGAGAGAGAGATGAAGGGAGAGAAGAGAGAGAGAGAGAGATGAAGGGAGAGAGGAGAGAGAGAGAGAGATGAAGGGAGAGAAGAGAGAGAGAGAGAGATGAAGGGAGAGAAGAGAGAGAGAGAGAGATGAAGGGAGAGAAGAGAGAGAGAGAGAGATGAAGGGAGAGAAGAGAGAGAGAGAGAGAGAGATGAAGGGAGAGAAGAGAGAGAGAGAGAGAGATGAAGGGAGAGAAGAGAGAGAGAGAGAGATGAAGGGAGAGAAGAGAGAGAGAGAGAGAGATGAAGGGAGAGAAGAGAGAGAGAGAGAGATGAAGGGAGAGAAGAGAGAGAGAGAGATGAAGAGAGAGAAGAGAGAGCGAGAGATGAAGAGAGAGAAGAGAGAGAGAGAGATGAAGGGAGAGAAGAAAGAGAGAGAGATGAAGGGAGAGAAGAGAGAGAGAGAGATGAAGGGAGAGAAGAGAGATGAAGGTAGAGAGAGATATGAAGGGAGAGAAGAGAGAGAGAGAGATATGAAGAGAGAGAAGAGAGAGAGAAAGATGAAGGGAGAGAAGAGAGAGAGAGAGAGAGATGAAGGGAGAGAAAGAGAGAGAGAGAGAGATGAAGGGAGAGAAAGAGAGAGAGAGAGAGATAAAGGAAGAGAGAGAGAGAGATATGAAGGGAGAGAGAGAGAGAGATGAAAGGAGAGAGAGAGAGATAGATAGAGGAGTGAGAGGGAGGAGAGAGGGAGAGGAGGAGGAGAGGAGAGGGAGGAGGGAGGAGAGGAGAGGAGAGGGAGGATGAGGAGAGAGAGAGAGAGAGAGGAGTGAGAGATGAGAGAGGAGAGAGGAGGGAGAGAGAGAGAAGAGAGAGGGAGAGGAGGAGAGAGAGAGAGGAGGAGAGGGGAGAGAGAGAGAGAGAGAGGAGAGGAGGGAGGAGAGGGAGAGAGAGGAGAGAGGAAGAGATGAGGAGAGAGAGAGAGGAGAGGAGAGGAGAAGGGAGAGAGGAGAGGGAGAGAGTAGAGGGAGGAGAGGGAGAGAGTGAGAGAGAGAGGGGGAGGAGAGGAGAAAAGGAGAGAGGAGGAGGAGAGGAGGAGGAGTGGAGGGAGGGAGAGAGAGGGAGAGGGAGGAGGAGAGAGGAGGAGAGAGGAGAGGGAGGAGAGAGGAGAGAGGAGGAGGGAGGAGAGAGGGAGAGAGAGAGGTGAGAGGAGAGAGGAGAGGAGAGAGAGAGAGAGGAGAGGAGAGTGAGGAGAGAGGAGAGGGAGGAGAGGAGAGAGAGAGAGAGGGAGGAGAGGAGGAGAGAGGGAGTGAGAGGGAGAGAGGAGAGAGGAGAGGATGGAGAGGAGAGGGAGAGAGAGGAGAGAGAGGAGAGAGGGGAGGGAGAGAGAGAGGAGAGAGGAGAGAGGGAGAGGAGAGAGAGAGAGAGTGAGAGAGGAGAGGATGGAGAGAGAGAGGAGGGGGAGGAGGGAGAGGAGGGAGGAGAGAGAGGAGAGAGAGAGGGAGAGAGAGAGGAGGAGGAGGCGAGGAGAGGGAGGGGGGGAGGGGAGAGGAGATGAGAGAGAGAGACGGAGGAGGGAGGTGAGGAGAGGGAGGAGAGAGAGGATGAGGAGAGGGGGGAGAGGAGAGGGAGAGGGAGAGAGGAGAGAGGAGGAGAGAGAGAGGGGAAGAGAGGAGAAGGAGAGAGAGTGGAGAGAGAGAGAGGAGAGAGAGAGGATGAGAGAGAAGGAGAGGAGGAGAGAGAGGAGGGGAGAGAGAGGAGGGGAGAGAGAGGGAGAGGAGGAGAGAGAGGGGAGAGAGAGGTGGAGAGAGGAGGAGAGAGAGAGGAGGGAGAGAGAGAGAGGAGAGAGAGAGAGAGAGGAGAGGGAGAGATGAGAGAGAGAGAGGAGGGAGGAGAGGGAGAGAGAGGGGAGAGAGAGAAGGAGAGAGAGATGGAGAGAGAGGAGAGAGGAGGAGAGAGAGAGAGGAGGGAGAGAGAGAGGAGGAGAGAGAGGAGAGAGAGAGGGAGAGAGAGAGGGAGAGAGGGAGAGGAGAGTGAGAGGGAGAGGAGGAGAGGAGAGAGGGAGGAGAGGGAGAGGGAGGAGAGGAGAGAGATGAGAGAGAGAGAGAGGAGAGAGGAGGGAGAGAGAGGAGAGGAGAGGATGAGAGAGAGGAGAGGAGGAGGAGAGAGGAGAGAGGGAGAGAGGAGGAGGGAGAAGGAGAGAGATGAGGAGGAGAGAGGAGAGAGGAGATGAGAGAGGAGGAGGAGAGAGAGGAGGGAGAAGGAGATGAGAGAGAGGAGAGAGAGAGGGAGAGAGAGGAGAGGGGAGGAGGAGAGAGAGGGAGGAGAGGGAAGAGAGAGAGAGGAGGAGAGAGGAGAGGATGAGAGAGAGAGGAGGGAGAGAGAGAGAGAGGTTTGGGGGGGGGGGTTGTGGGTGGGGTTGGGGTGGGGGTTGGGTTGGGGTGTGGGTGGGTTTTGGGGGTGTTGTTTGTTTGGTTGGGGGTTGGTTTTGGGGGGGTGGGGGGTGGTGGGTCGTGGGTGTGTGGTGTGGTGTGGGGTGTGGGGGTGTGTGTGTTGTGGGAGGTGTGTGTGTGGGGTGTGGGGAGTTTGTGTGTGGGTGGGGGGGCGGTGTGGGGTGGCTGTTGGGGGTGGTTTTGTGGTAGTGGGGGGTTTGTGTGTGTGTGTGTGTGTCTTGGGGGGGGGGTGGGGTGTGGCTGGAGTGGGTGGTTGTGTGGTTTTGGTGTGTGGGGGTTTTGTGTTTGTGTGTGTGTGTTGTGTGTGTGGGTTTGTGTGTGTGTGGGTGTGTTTTGTGGTGTGTGTGTTGTGTGTTGTGGTTGTGGTGGGTGTGGGTGTGTGTTTTTGTGTGTGGGTGTGTGTTTGATGTGGTGTGTGGTGTGTGTGTGTGTGTGTGGTGTGTGTTTGTGTGTGCGTGTGTGTTGGTGTGTGTGTGTGTTGTGTGTTGTGTGGTTAGTGTGTTGTGGGGTTGTGTTTGTGTTGCTGTGGTGTGTGTGGTTTGTGGTGGTGTTTGGTGTGTGTGTGTGTGTGGTTTGTGTGTGTAGTGTTGTTTGGTGTGTGGGTGTTTGTGTGGTGTGTGTGTTTGTAAGTGGTTGTGTGTTTGTGTTGTTGTGTGGTTAGGTGTGTGTGGTGTTTGTGTGTGTGTTTTGTGTATGTGTGTGGGTGTTGTGTGTTTTGTGTGTGTTGGTGTGTGTTGTAGGGTGTGTGTGGTGTGTTGTTGTGTGAGTGGTTGTGTGTGTGTGTGTGGTGTCGTGTGGGTGTTAGTGTGGGGGTGTGTGTGGTTGTGTGTGTGTGTGGTTTAGTGTGTGTGTGTGGTGTGTGTGTGTGTGTGTGTGGGGTTGGTGTGTGTGTGTGTGGTTCGTGTGTGGTGTGTGTGTGTGTGGTTGTGTGGTGTAGTGTGTGGGTGGTGTGTGTGTGTGTGTGGGTGTGTGTGTGGTGGTTGTGTGTGTGTGTTGTTGTTGTATGTGTGTGTGGTTGTGTGTGTGGGTGGTTGTGTGGGTGTGTTGGTGGGGTGTGTTTGGTGTGGTTGTGGTGTGTGTGGTGGTTAGTGTGTGTGTGTGGTGTTTGTGTGTGTGTGTGTTGTGTGGTGGTCGTGTTTTGGTGTGTGTGTGGTTGTGTTTGTGTGTGGTTGTGAGTGTGTTGGGTCGTGTGTGTGTGGGTTGGTGTGTGTGTGGTGTGGTTTGTGATGGTTGTGTGTGTGGTGGTGCTTGTGTGTGTGGTTGTGTGTGAGTGGTGGTGAGGTTGTTGTGTGAAGGTGTGTGTGGTTGTGTGTGTGGGTGTGGTTGTGTGGTGTGTGTGGTGTGTGTGTGTGGTTGTGGTGGTGTGTGGTTGTGGGTGTGTGTGGGATGTGTGTGTGTGGTTGTGGGTGGTGTGTGTGTGGTGGTGTGTGTGTGGGTGGGTGGGTTGGAGGTGTGTGGTTGGTGTTTGTGTGTGTGTGTGTGTGGTTGTCGTGGTGTGGTGGGTGTGTGTTGTTGTGTGTTGGTGTGTTGTGGTGTGTGGTGTGGGTTTGTGTTGTGTGTGTGTGGGGATGTGTGTGTGTGTGTGTGTGGTTGTGTGTGTGGTTGTGGGGTGTGTGGTTTGGTGTTGTGTGTGGTGTGTGTGTGTGTGTGAGTGTGTGTGTGTGGTTGTGTGGGTGGTCTTGGTGGTTGTGGGTGGGTGTGTGGTTGTGTGTGGGTGGGTTGTGGTGGGTGTGTTGTGTGTGTGTGTGGGTTGAGGTTTTGTGTGTGTGTGTGGTTTGTGTGTGTGTGTGTGTGTGGTTCGTGTGTTGTGTGTGTGTTGGTGGTGTGTGGGTGTGTGGTTGTGTGTGTGTGGTTGTGAGTGTGTGGGTTGGGAGTGTGTGTGTGTGAGTGTGGTTGTGTGGGGTTTGTGGTTTTGTGGTGATGTGGTTGTGGTGTGGTTGAGTGTGATTGGGTTTGTGGTTGATGTGTGGTGTTGTAGATGTGTGGTGGTGTGTGTGGGGTAGTGTGGTTGTGTGTGGGTGTGGTTGTGGTGTGTGTGGTTGTGGATGTGGTGTGTGGTTGTGTGTGTGTGTGGTTGTGGTGGTGGGAGTGGTGGTGTTGTGGTGTGGTTGTCGTGTGTGTGTTGTGTGTGGTCGTGTGTTGTGGTTTGTGTGTGGTTGTGTGAGGTGTGTGGTAGGGGTGTGTGTGTGTGGTTGTTTTGTGTGTGGTGGTTGTGTGTGTGTTGTTGGTTGTGTTTGTGTGTGTGGGTTTGTGGTGGGTGTGGTTGTGTGTGTGTGTGGTGTGTGTGTGGTGTGTGGTTGTGTGTGTGTTGTGTAGTTGTGTGTGTGTGTTGTCTGTGGTAGTGTGTGTTTGTGTGTGTGTGGTGTGTGTTGTGTTGTGGTGTTGTGGGGGTGGTGAGTGTGTGGTGTTGTTGTGTGTGGGTGTGTGTGGGTGAGTGTGTTGTGTGTTGTGTGGGTTTGTGTGTGTGTGATTGTGTTGGTGTGTGTGTGTGTGTGGTGTTGTGATTGTGTGTGTGTGTGTGTGTGGTGTGTTGTGTGGGTGTTGTTGGTGGTGTGGGTGTGTGTGTGTTGTTGTTTGTGTGTGTGTTGTGGTGGTGGTGTGTGGTGTGTGTGTGTGTGTTGTGTGTGTGAGTCATGGTGTGTGTGGTTTGTGTGTCATGTTTTGTTGTTGTGTGTTCTTATTTGTGTGTTGAGTGTGTGTGTGTTTGTGTCGTGTTGCTATCTAGTGAGTATTAGTGAGTTGTTCAGAGTGTTAGTGTTTGTGTTTGTGTGTGTTGGGATTGTCGGTGGTATATATAGATAGATTTTTATATATATCATTTTATATATATTATATTTATATGTCAATATATTTTATATATATATATAGA
>NC_061827.1:29692963-29710463 GCF_019202785.1 Penaeus chinensis | reverse complement strand
CTCACTCACTCACTCACTCACTCACTCACTCTCTCTCTCTCTCTCACTCACTCTCTCCCCCTCTCCCTCTCTCTCTCTCCCCCTCTCCCTCTCTCTCTCTCCCCCTCTCTCCCTCCCTCCCTCCCTCACTCCCTCCCTCCCTCCCTCTCCCCCTCCCTCCCCTCTCTCTCTCTCTCTCTCTCTCTCTCTCTCTCTCTCTCTCTCTCTCTCTCTCTCTCTCTCTCTCTCTCTCTCTCTCTCTCTCTCTCTCTCTCTCTTTTGCGAAGTTATTTTATAAAGTTATTTCCTAGAGACTTTTTTAAAAGTTATTCTCTACACTTTTGCAGACTGAATTCCAAGCCTTACTACCAAAGGTACTTGAAGCTGTTAAAGCATTGTTAACCCAGGATGAAGATCAGGCCGCAGAGGCAATGGAACTTTTTGATGTTCTTGCTGAGTGTGAGGTAATGTACCTTTTTGAGAAAGTTAACTGCCATTTCTTGATGACATGCTCTACATTCACTGCTATGTTTTTTGAATAGTTCATTTGAATACAGATATTTTTGTTTGAATACAGGGATATTGATTTATTTGTTACAGGTAGCCTTACTGGTGCCCCACCTGCGACCTGTAATCCAGTTGTGTTTAGATGTGACAAGTAATGCTGCCCTGGGAGAGAGTGTCAGAGTAAAAGCTATCACTTTCTTGGGATACATTACAAGACTCAAAAAGAAGGTAGGATTGATGCACCAGATAATTAGGAAATTATAGTGGAAAAATGTTTTGACATATTGTATCTATGAGATGTGTAGCAACAAGCTCGTCTCAGACAGGTCAGTATGGCCACTCTGAATGCGCTAATGAATCCTCTTGAAGAAAGCTGGTTTTGTTAATAGCCACATTCTCCTTTCAGTACATTGTGAAGAACAAGCTTGTGGTACCCTTGGTGACAGTGATGTTTAATGTGGCCTGCAGTGAAAATGGAGAAGAAGATTGTCTTGGATTCTTCGGTGGGGAAGATGGGGAAGGTGGAAGTCCCATGCATGCAGCAGCCCAGACTTTGGATGCTTGTGCCTTACATCTTCCCCCAGATAAACTCCTCCCTTGCCTGATGGGGCTTGTGGAACCTGCTCTCAAAAGTGGAAATCCTCATCAGGTACAGCACAGTTTTTAGTGTGATTAAGGATTTGTTTACTGGAACATTTCTTTTTCTTTTTATAGTACATTTTCAGCCTTTAATTGTTTTCTATATCCCCTTTTTAGGTGAAAGGAGCTTATCTTGCTCTTGCCATGGTTGCAGAGGGTTGTTCTGACACATTAAGATTGAAACACCTTCATCCCCTTTTGCAGTGTATCTGCCATGGTATAACCAATGAAAATCAGGTAAGATATTTAAGGAAATAAATATTTTAATTTTGCTCTTTGTCTGGAGAAGGTGCAGTGTTTTGTATGGATACATCTTTTTTTTTTTTTTTACCTGAAGAGTTTGTAAAATATTTAAGAAAAAGTGAATTGTAGGTGTTCCTAACCTCCGCATGTTCTCTGACTTGTTTATTGATAGGGTAAATTTACAGGTAACAAAGTCGTAGAAATGTGTTTTATTTGTATTATTTTTATGAGTTAGAGAATTTGGAAGCACTGAACTTGTGTATTTGATTGCCAAGAAACCAAATTTTTAATAATGGTTTTTTTTTGTTTTGTTTTTTTTCAGTTGGTCCGCAACAGTGCCCTCTTTGCCCTAGGTCAGTTTGCTGAACATCTGCAACCTGACATTAGCAAGTACCATGCTGAACTTCTTCCTGTTCTCTTCCAGTATTTAACACAGGTTAGTATGCTAGTTATGTATGTTAGTTAGTAGATGTTGCCTAAACCTTTTTGTTGTAAATATAGATACAAGTTGCCCATGGTAATCATGAATTCACTACATTATTTTTCCAGACTTGCATAGTTGTTGGTAGTGGTGGAAGTGACCCACCAGGAGTTGATCGCATGTTCTATGCCCTTGAAGTGTTTTGTGAAAATCTTGAGGCAGAGCTACTTCCACATCTTCCATCACTGATGGAAAGACTCCTTGCAGTGCTTGCTGCTCCAACTTCTGTTCACATGAAAGAGTTGGCCATAAGTGCCATTGGTGCCACAGGTTGGTTGCTTGTTTTTTTGTGTGAAATGCAAAAGTGTGACATTAGAATTATTCATATATGATGTTTAATAATCTTGTTATTTAAAATGATTTAATCTTATCAGAGATTTATTAAAGGAGAAAATACTACATATTAATTTATTGTAAACCCTGTTATATTTATTTTAACTTCAAAATATTTGTATGAATATGCATACATGTTATTAAAAGATGAGCGTCTTTTCTTCCTTACAGTAGATTTCAGTTTTCTCTAGAGTGCTCCTATTCATGTTTCTTTTTGGCACATCATGTTTTTCTCCTTTTCTGCTCAACCCAGACTAACAGATTCATATGTATTTCAGCAAATGCAGCAAAGGAACACATGGCTCCTTATTTCCAACAAATTGTAGAAATGTTGAAAGGATACTTAACAGAAGACCAGACAGAAGAAACCATGACACTTCAAGTTCAGTCAATAGGTATGTTGTTTTATTTCTACTAACTCGCAAGAAGTTAAAATCGGGATCTCTTGTTCTAATACCCAATCATTGACTTCCTTTTTGGTTACATTTTGTTTTACACCAAGAAAGGGAAGTTAGGTTTTCCACACACACTCTCTCTCTCTCTCTCTCTCTCTCTCTCTCTCTCTCTCTCTCTCTCTCTCTCTCTCTCTCTCTCTCTCTCTCTCAGTCTCTCTCAGTCACTCTCACTCTCTCAGTCACAGTCACTCTCCCTCTCTCAGTCACTCTCACTCTCTCAGTCACTCTCACTCTCTCAGTCACTCTCACTCCCTCAGTCACTCTCACTCCCTCAGTCACTCTCACTCCCTCAGTCACTCGCACTACCACAGCTTTAGTGCTATTATTTGAGTGAAAAAATAGGATATCACATATATTAATGTACTTGGTAAAAGTCAAAAGATTTTGAAATATATAGTCGTAATTATAATTGTGATTACAAACATCATTCTATAATCTGGTCAGCAAGCAGTATCATTCTCTGATGGAAAAAGTGTGGAAATTGCATAAATATGTGCAAATAATTGAAATGCAAGCTCTGGAGAGGCAAGCAGTGCTAGTCTGTTATTCCAAAGGTCTTAGGCATCTTGTTTACACATTGTTTTATCAATTAGTAACTTATGTAACCTCACATTATTTCCTAATTCCCTCATTATTTCTATTGATATTGATATGTATATACTGTTATTATTATAATTGGCTTAATGAATATTAAAATATTTTTAAAGTATTGATAGCAACAAAGAATAAAGAAAATTAAGGAAAAGAGTAAATAGATGAGATAGGTGAAATTGGTTTATTTCACAGATACTCTAGGACAACTAGCAAGATGCATGGGCGTGGAAAATTTCTCTGTGTATGCCCCAGACTGTGTTGCCTTGGGTCTAGGACTCATGGAACGCAAAGATGATCCAGATGTACGGAAAACTTGTTATTTACTCTTTGCCTCTTTGGCATCTGTGATGAAAGGTGATATGGCTCCACACCTGCCCAAAGTCATGAAAAATATGATGATGTCTCTGAGAAGCACTGATGGAGTTGTAGTGAGTATTTGCTGTTTTTTTTTTTTTTTTTCTAGGTGTATTTATTGTTATTTTATTGATATGATTTATATTTCATTAATTTTGTTAATCAAGACTGCTTTTAAATATTTAATGGATATCTTGAAAATTTTCAAGATAATGACAGTCCTTTGTTGTAGACCCACTTTAAGGATGAAGAAGGTGGACTGCCAACAACCATTGAAGGCTTGAGTGACTCTGAAGAGGAAGAAGGTGAGGTTGACGTGTTAGCTAATGATGAACCAGAGGATGAAGATGTAGCAGGGTATTCAGTGGAAAATGCCTTCCTTGAAGAGAAGGAGGATACTTGTGTTGCACTGCGGGAGCTTTCCCTACACTGCGGGTAAATATACAGCCTGAGAGTGCATGAAATGTTAATCGAATATAAGATAAGAATCATGAAATTTATATTTATTGTATGTCATTCTGGTGACTTCTGGCAATGTCTATCCTTTCTGCCAGGGAGTTTGCTATGTACAGTGGCCCTTCCCACTCGGCTCGTTTCAGTGAGTCATGATGTCTGTAGCCATACCAGTCATGTTTAGTTGGTTTTTCATAACTTCTGTAGGCATGCCTGGCTATAAGAGGATATATCCTTCTGCACTTCTAGAATTGCATTTGCTAATGTTCTTGTATGGTTTGCAGGGATTCCTTCCTTCCATACACGGATACATGTGGGGAGGAAGTATACAAGATGTTAAATTATCCAAGTGAGGATGTACGCCAAGCAGCAGTTGGGGCAATGGCACAGTTTGTTAACAGTCTTGCCAAGAGCACGGCACCAGAAGCAGCAGAAGGTAAGCAATAACATGAATCATGGCTGAGGTCAAGGGGATCATTAGTGGATTTTCTGTCTCTTTCTCTCTCTTTCTCTCTCTTTCTCTCTCTTTCTCTCTCTTTCTCTCTCTTTCTCTCTCTTTCTCTTTCTTTTTCTTTTTCTCTTTCTCTTTCTCTTTCTCTTATTTTCTTATTCTCTCTTTCTCTCTTTCTCTTTCTCTTTCTCTTTCTCTTTCTCTTTATCTCTCTCTTTCTCTTTCTCTTTCTCTTTCTCTTTCTCTTTATATCTCTCTTTCTCTTTATCTCTCTCTCTCTCTCTCTCTCTCTCTCTCTCTCTCTCTCTCTCTCTCTCTCTCTCTCTCTCTCTCTCTCTCTCTCTCTCTCTCTCTCTCTCTCTCTCTCTCTCAAAGAAATTATTTGCTATTTCACTGGAAAGTTTCCAGTCTATATAAGGTTTTTCTGATATATCTTATGGACCCCAGATACCAGATAGCTTGTTTTTTGCATTTTTGGTGTTTTGAGTTTTTCCCAAAAATTGTTGAAATACGTGTCTGAGGTTTGGCAGGTGTCAATATGTAAAATTAGACATATCAGGTTTATCCATATACCAGTAACTAAAGAAGTTAGCAATATCCACTGTCAAGTCCCTCTAATGTACAATAATATTTTATTATCATACACTTTTGTATCTGATTTAGAACATTTTGCTATTCTAAATACTTGGATTATTATTTTTTCTTTTTCTTTTACAGGTTTCAAGAAGTGGATTCAAGTATTGATTCCCAAGTTATCCGAACTGATCCGTACTGATGAAGAACGTTCTGTTGTGATGGCTTGCTTGGAAGCATATGCAGAGGTTTTGAAGGAGGCTGGTGCACCAGTTCTGGTTCCTCAGGGACATCTGGAGGCTATTATCAACTGTGTCAAGGATGTTATGTTGAAGAAGGTAACAAATTTGATCATTTGTATTTAAATTCAGCCCTCTATTGTGTGTTCTACTATTGCAAATTACCACTATCATGCACACCTGAAAAATTAACCTTTTGTTAACATACCCAATTATGCTATTGCAAGAGTCAGTTTTGAAATAATGAGGGTATGCATTTAACATTATTCCTTGTGCAATTATTGACTGTGTTAGCTAGTGATTGGTCAGTGTTCCCATTCTCATTACCGTATTAGAAATATAGCTTCTTGACAGAGCATGAACATGTGAGCATTATTGGCACCATATTATCATTTTCAAATGCAAACAGTGGCTGATAAAGAGTGTGTGTGTGGAAGGATGATTTGATTACCATGCCTTCTCAGGTGGTCTGGATTAAAATTCTTGTAAGTGAGGTCCAAGTAGTCAGTAGTTTGGTAGCCATTAGGCAAGCCTGTCAGCCTTAATTTACTTGAAAAGTTATTTTGCTTTATCAATAGTTTCAGCAGTTATTTGTTTTGATCTCTAGATTGAATCTGCATTTTTGTTTATTTATAATCACCCTTTGTTATTGTGAAGAATGAAAATTGTTCATCATGACAAATGTAGAAAAAGTGTGTGGATAAGAATGAATGATTGGACAGCACTTCTTCTTCTTCTTTGACTCCAATCATCTCTCTAGGAAGTCTACAAGTCTGTGCAAGAAAAATGAAACTATGTAGCACTAGTTTTTTTTTTTTTTCTGTTTCTTTCGTTCTTTTCCATAATATTCAATTTTCTGTAAAACAACCTGCACTGTCACTCACAGCCCTAGGAATATGATGCTGAGCATGGAAATGGCATCTTCCATGGAGCTGGTGCTCTCATCCAGTCACCACTCACAGACATTACATTTCACACTCATACATCTATGGGGAGGAGCTTCAGGGAGGACACTGTTTACATGCTCTGGATCCTATTCCTGCCCACATTGACCAGCTGCACAGGTTGTATTACAGAAAATTGTGTTATTAAAAGATAGATAAATAAATAACAAATAAGTTGTGCACTACCTAGAGAGATGATATGCAGTCTGTGCAAGGAAAATATTCTATTACTATCTGGATAAAGCAAGTCAGATGACAAATATAGGCATTGGAAAATGGCATCAAAGCTAAAAACCCTAATGCAGAAAGAGAAAAAAAAGATGAAAAGGGGAGGCATAGTTTTGCACCTAGCTTGCGCACCTGGCAGAGTGTCTGCTCGTGTAAGCCAAATGCCCAAACAATCAAGAATATACATCATAGTAATAATGTAGCTATTTTTTAATAGATATAAATGGTTGAAGAATACAAAGACTAAAAATCCCACATAGAATGTCAAATATATATATATAAACCTGCTTGATATAGGCCTATGAATAATCATTTTGTGTTATTACATCTAGAAAACAAGCATCAATGGGAAACAAACAGTGGTGATTTTATATTTCAAAATGTAAACACTTTCGAAACAATTATTTCCAATAAATAAAGTAAGTATTCAAGGTCACTTAGTAACTACAAACCATTTGTTGCACTAACCGTTTCTCATTATCTATTTACACATACATGTGCAGACATTTACATACACAAGTACAGAAAATACAAATACAAGTGGTGTAAGTCAAGTAGTAACCGTATTTGTGAGTGCATCATGTTGCCAAGGTTAGCATATACAGAGGTACCATTTTAGTTTATACTGTAACTCGGGAACCAGTCAAGACTTCGTGTAACAAATGGCATTTGAAAAAGAATGTGCGTAGTTTTATAGT
This sequence comes from Penaeus chinensis, assembly GCF_019202785.1. Taxonomy (NCBI): domain Eukaryota; kingdom Metazoa; phylum Arthropoda; class Malacostraca; order Decapoda; family Penaeidae; genus Penaeus; species Penaeus chinensis. The sequence goes on along the minus strand of NC_061827.1, from coordinate 29,703,292 downwards.
TAATTGGTTATTAAATTTTCATTGAAGGAAAGATTCAGAAAATGAACAGAACTATTCACAATTTTTGAAAAGAGCTCACGACAGTTTCTCTGGATTTTATTTATTTATTTATTTGTTTAACCCTTAGATAACAGTACTAGAAATCTTTCAGTGTCATTAACTTCGGTGATTTCTGGCAACTATCTTGCTGTTTGGATACTCTAGCACGTTGTCATGCAAACAGCCACACCTGGCAGAACAAGTTATTTGTTATGACAGCTATATGCGTGGCCAGGCGGTAATGAGTTAACCCAGATTGTTTCACGATGTGATGTTTTGTCATGCAGATCATAGGGGTTAAGATACCTGGATTGTTCCTGATTCCGTAATAAATGGCAAAAATCGGTTTTAAAGAAACGTTTTTTATTCACAAGAATATAAGAGATCATATAGAGAACTCCAGGTAGTATAAGTAAAAAGATATATAATTTAGTTTAGATGACTATACTGCATCACAGAATATTATGTAGTCAGGGTGTGAAAGAGGGTGTGGCCAGGAGGCCAGTGACAGGGTGAACAGGGAGTGTGGTCAGTGAAAGAGAGAATGTAGCCACATGAGGTTCATTGGATTTTAGCCTTTCTTGGCAACTGATAGTATATAACTTATAATTGTTTTTTTCAGACAATGTGTCAAGACATGGCAGATGAAGCTGGTAGTGAAGATGAAGGTGAAGCAGAACATGATGAAATGCTAGTGGAATATGCTGGTGAAGTTGTACCAAGTCTGGGGAAGGCTATGCCACAGGCAGAATTTGCAACACAGTTTGCTCAGTTGCTTCCTCTGTTTGCCAATAAAACCGTAAGTATTGTCAACTATTGGGCTTCATGTTCAGCATATATTGGTAGAATAGAGTTGCAGTGTTGGCAAGAGAGAAAACAGCTGTAGAAACTGGAGGCTAGGCATTTTGTATTTTATAAATTATTATGTGGGATTTAGTAATAGCAATAAGTATTTCTACTTTTTCAGAAAAAGAGTTGCAGTGTTGCTGAGAGATCATTCAGCTTAGGAACGTTAGCAGAAGCTGTAGAAGCTCTAGGCTCAGCCAGTGGACAGTTTGTGCCCCAGTTGCTACCCCTGTTTCAGCAAGGTGCTGCTGATGAAGATGACGAAGTTCGTTCTAATGCAATCTATGGTCTGGGAGTGCTTGGCCAACATGGTATGCATTAAAATTGCATGTTATTATGTATCAAACCTAATTTATGTACACATTTACACATACAAACACATGCACATACATTTTTTTTTACAGAATGGCAATGGTGATTGTAATTTATACCATGTTACTAGGACATATGAACAGAAAGGAAGATATATGTTACTAATGTATTATATCCTATTTTTCCTACCATTAGGTGGTGAGGCCATAACTGGACATTACAACAACATTCTCGCAACCTTGTCTGCAGCTCTCAGTAAAGAGACTTTCCCCAGAGCTTTAGACAATATTTGTGGGGCTGTTGCTAGACTTATTTCAACAAGCCCAAGTAATGTACCCCTAGAGCAGGTAAGCATATGTTGCTAGTTTGATTGAAGAAGGTAACTTCTGACTTTATGTACAAGAATATGAAAAATAGGAGGTAACAATCAAATTAGGAAGGCTGGATATCTGTGACTTCTCTGTAATATATTAACATTCGTTGAAGGATAAAACTATTCAAAGCTACAAGACCATCTTTACACCCAGGCTCACTTAAAAAAAGGGGGGGAGGGGGCTTGAGTGTGTTTTATTTGTAATAAAACTTAATTGTATGATGTATTACAGGATTTATTTTAAGAACACATTTTCTTGCTCAGGTATTCCCTGTGGTACTGGGTTGTCTACCTCTAAGGGAAGATTTTGCAGAGAATCCAACTGTTTTTGAGTGCTTCCTGGTGCTGTATCGCATGCAGCACCCATTATTGGCACAGAACTTGGTGCCCATCTTGAGACTTGCTGCCCTGATCTACACTACAAAGCAAGCTGATGATAGTTAGTAATTTAATATTTGGTTTATTTAATCATGAGAAAAATGTAGGCATTTGAGATGTGAAGCTCGAAAATCATGTTTTTAGTAACTCGGTTGTAGGCATTAGTAAATATCATTAACCCCTATGATCTGTATGACTTGACCATCATGTCATGAGAAATTTTTGCTGGAGGGGCAGGTGACATGAACATAACGTCATGGGTAATTTTGGCTGAGGGGCCAAGGGAACAGAAACCACCACCATCAGAATTTTGGTTAAAGGCCAGGTTGACTGGAATGACTTGCCATGAGTGCATTCCCATTACCCTGACCTTCAGGGTAATGGGAATGACTCACCACAAGTGCACAAAGCTCTTGGGAGGATGATTAGACTCGGAGGGCATTTAGGAAAGGGCTTTTGCATTTTTTAAATTGTTAAAGAGTGTGGAACATTACATCCATATGCTGTGACCGGAAGAGCACAGGCTCCAGGAAGGACACTATTTCCATGCTCAGGATTCTAGTCCTACCCTCTGTGACCAATAACACAATTTGTATTAAAGTGAAACTTCAGGATTCAAGGGGTTAACAGTAAAATAAGAAATTCTAATAGTTATTAGACACTAGTGTTATTTATGTATGTGATATTTCTAAGATTTTCTTACTATCCCTATTGTTCATATAAAGTTCAGTTTGAATCAGCATATTTGATACATTGTTGTTATTTTGGTATTTTAAATCTTTAGTCTTGTTTTCAGGTTAGATATAAAAATATATATATTCATAATTTATTATTATTTTCAGAGACAAACCAGCTTATCCAGGAGTTTGTGGCAAGTGTCAACAGGGATTTCCCTGATCAAGTTTCATCCCTTGCACAAAATTTGGAACCTGAACTAAAAGCAAGACTAGAGGCTGCAGCTGCTGCAGGTGCCACCCTTGTTGCATCACCCCCAACTTAAATGATGATGAACACCTCCAACCATTTTCTCCCTAATAATTAAAATTAATGCTATTAGATTCTAACACATCTCAGCTGTGTTAGGATTTAAGAATTTAGCTATAATTACCATGTTCAGTCTAGCTTTTGTGCTTTTGTATTTGGTATTGCTTATAGAAAAGAACTGCAACCCATATCAATCATAAGAGCTTGAAGAGTTGTTTCTACTATTTGGCATCAGTCTTACAAGTGCTTTTAATACTCCAGGTATCTTAAATAATGCATGGGAGAGTGAAAAGTGACACAGTAAACTCTTCAGCATACACTGATGGTCCATACAACCGAGTTTTTTCATCCAGAAAAAAAAGTGAATGCAGAAATGGATGGTACATTGTTCTCTGTTTACCTAGAACAGAGTATGATATTTGTCCAAATAGAATTAAACTTTTTGTTCTTTTCTTGTCTCTCTTTTTGTCAAGATATTTGGATTAGTTAAAGTATTATTCAAGTGTGACAGCTTACCAAATGTCCTTAAGTAACCAGATATTAGATAACTAAATAGTTTGGTGTAACAACACTACTTAACATTATTTTATAATACGCATCACTTATATATGACATGTATGGATCAAAATTAAAAGTATGTTGATTTTTTGATCTGCACGAGAAGAATTGTGTCCATAGTTGCAGGTGTTATAACAGAATAGTGAAATAGTAAGATGTACTTGAAAAGTGTTCTCTTTGTTGTAAAGGGGAAAGTTATGCAGCTATGAGGTTGTTGTTTTATTGTGCAATTCTAGTTTAGAACTATATGTACAACATTAATTCAGTATAGTTTTGCCTGTTGACAGAGTATTATATTTTATTTTAAACTTGAAGCTTCCATGTTGATTAAATTATCAAAGTTTAGGTAATGAAGTTAAGTTACAGGTATACTGTTCAAAGTAGAAGCAGTATATGGGATGCAGAATAAAATATTTGTTATATATCTTAAAGACTAGTTCTTTATTTTTGACAGTAGTAAAATGTTGCAAAACATTACTTTGAAGTAATGCATATTTTGTTATTTACAGACTCCTGTGGGAGAAATTTGTCTAAGATCAAATTATTCAACCAGTGAGTGTTCATTCAGGAAGCTGCTTGTGTGGAGGGTAGGGCACTCAATTGGGTGCTGATAAATAGTACATGTGATACTTGTGAAGTGCTCTATTTTTGACATACAGAATAACTTGGTGGCCAGCATATTGATGAAAAGAGATCTGTCCCATGTTAAGCTAAGGTTTAATGTATACGTCGCTCATGTGCGTGTAGTTCGTCTTTCAGAAGTTTGAAAGTACACTTTCAAGATTTTTGAAATAAATGTTCTGGAAAACACTTCTTGTTTTGAAATGGATACAATTTCTACTTTTATAATATAAATACTTAATAAGTTAACATTAAGACTACTGCCTTGCTCAGCCATTTTTTTTGTATTATTTTAGCAGAAAATATAGGATGGTTTATATGGTAAAAATATTGATTTTTAGAAAGTAAAAACAAAATTTAACAAATTTGAATCTTGAAAGTCTATTTTCACAAAGACCATACAACAAGAAAAAAAATGTCGCAGCTTTAATATCTAAAGTTTGTTCTGCAGATACTACCCGACAGAGCAATTACGGTGACAGACTGAGTAATTAGTAGAGTGCTTACATCTCGACTTCCTTCCAGTAATAAAAATTTTAACAGGAGGTTCAGTTGAAATCTCAAGTCTTGTTGATATTTCAGTGGTACGCATTATGATTCTAGTCTCCTGTTTCAAGGACTTGCAATATTTGTAATTTGATGCATTTTGTAATCTGTGAGATAGCAAGTTATGAGATTTGGAGTAGTATATTCTCAATGTATCTTTCCACATTTGTATGCTTTTAGTTAGAACATATACTATTTTTGTACAATGTTAAGTGCCTTGTATAAGTCTGATGCAATGACATTGTCAGCTTAACTTGGTTTCTTAAGAAGTGGGATGCTGATGAAATAAATGCCTTGCTGTTTGGTGGTATTTCATTTTTCATCAAAGGATTACAAACACATCTTGAAGAAGTTATTTATTGTATAAAATTCTGTACAAGAATAAATGACTGGGTTGTTTCCCATGCTTTCCTTTTTCTTCTCTTTTTTTTTCAGTGAAAGACCAGGGTTCTTGATGTCCTATTGAAAGTAGACATAACAGTTGTAGGTAAACTACTATAATTTGCTCTGCAGTTCCTGGCAAATTTCCTGCTGACTCAATTTTTTAACGCTCAAATATTATTAAATATGTTGGATAGCAATACCAAATATTTCATAATGAAAGCAAAACATGTGGACATAATACTTACATATAATGGACACAGGTCTTTGCACCTTTGTAAAAAAAAAAAAAAAAAAAAAATCATAAAAGATTTATCTGGGAAGCTGTGTGTGTGTGTGCATGTAAATTTCAAGGTTTCCTGAGGTCTCTTATTATTAGAGTACAAGTTCAAAGTAAACCAGATCAGTTGGGGCCCTGAAGAAAATCAATGAGCTTCATGCTGCTGAATATTAATGCCATTGGAACTTGTAAACAACATAAAATCAAAAATTAAGACCAGTCCTTTCATGAGTCACTTTATATCCTCAGAGGTATTAAATCCAGAAAATGTATATATTCCTGTCAGTGAAATAAACTGAGAATTCTATAGGCTTAAAGCATATTCTTGCAGTGAGATGCTAAGGTGCATTCCCTAATATTTAGCTCAAATGCTTCCTCTCACCAATTCAAAGGCTTTTTTTTTTTTTTTTTTCAATTTCCAACTGTTTTTAAATAATTACCAAGTCCAGAATTTTCTTAATGCAATGTACCTTCATATCCAAATAATATGAATTGATGTTACTTTCAAACAGAATATTGGCACTTACAATTTAGCCTCATGTTCACAAACATGTCAATCACTCGGCACATTTTATGTTCAAAGCTGATGAAATACAGAGTTACATTACTGAATAAGCACACCTAGAGAAAAAGAAAGATCTGATATTTTTTTTTTTCTAGCCACAATTTTAATATTCATCAATTTCAGCTTTGGCATAAGGGTATATAGATAGAACCCAAAAATAATTTGTAGGCACCCACACAGCAAAGTGTAATACTAAATGGAATCCTCTCCATAAATTGATCACTTCTCTGGTAAGTTTTGAATTATTGTATGGATACCATTAGTCCTTTGTATTCTTACAACTTTGTTCCTTAGTTCTGAGCCAATATTTAAAACATCAATTTGGCAAACCTTACCACTGCAGGAAGATCTATACTTACACTAAGATAAAATGAAATTTAATCTGTATTGTACATACATTCACAGATGGAAAATTGCAAACAATTAAGGAGTGAATATTGATATTTATAGCTATAGTAATATAAATCATCTCCCTCCCATATCTTGACTCTGCAAACTGCAGATACAAGTCTACACAGCTCTACTAATGAACAGGCACATCTTGAGTTACAATTTACAAGAGAAAGGAATGCCACAATAGAAAATCAGCAATAAGAAGCAACAAGCACTGGAGCTTTTGCCATTTAAGAAGTCTACCCTAATTTCTTGCACAGTCTGTAATGTTACTGTAAGGACGCAAAGATCTTTCATATTTCTGTTAAATGCTAATTTGCAGAAATAAATAACTACATTAACTCGAACTGAAAAATATTAAGTTGAATAAATTTTAATAATGAAATTTTAAAAACTAGGAAAAACTTCTTTGGCAGCAACTGAAAAATGCCCAGGGCTTTGCAAATCCAGTTTATGGCAGGGGAACGCTGACAGAACAAAGAAGGATAAGGTTTAAAACTGGCCACACTGATCAAGTATAAATATACACTGTACAACTAAAACCACCAAACACTTGTAGGAAGAAAAATACAAGGAAATTATATATATATAAAAAAAAAAAAAAGTTTAGAATGTATCAGAATGGTCCCTGCTTCCTTCTGTTAACAACCTCCTGCCTGTATCTAGAAATCATATTAAATCCAAGTCATCATGAATATCAGATATACTTAGAAGTTCCAAATCATACAGAACACATTTCTACAAGCAAACTTCAAATATATTCTTGCAAATGAAGATAATAAGCTATGATGAAAAAGGAAATGACAAACTTTGGCATTCTGTTGCCTGTGTAATAAAATGTTTCTACAGATAAAAGCTTTCAGAATAAGTCGTACCATAAGGAGAAATTAATATCAAGGTTTATCTGTTCTTAGCTAAATAACTAAGACCAACAACTCCAAGAATAATTAGTCTCCATGTCACTCGGTTGAGCTAATGCAGTGAAGCATTCACGTCTTCACAACTACATTTGTGACAAATACAGAGTAAAATGTCAGAGGTACATCACTGCTGTTACACATATATAAAAGGTAAACACAATTAAGGACTCTAGACATGTTTTCTGGTTGCCACATGCTGCTGTCTTAAGATTAAAATGCTAGCTTCAATATTCCACTCAAAAATCACATCCAACATGATAAAGAAATGTAATAAAGAAAGAACAATTCATTCCTCATAATACATACATACACTTTCAGGAAGAAAATAATCACGATTGTCACTCAAAGAAGCAGAACATCTGACTGGTAAACATGCCCACAACACCAACAGTAATCACTGGCCCAAATAACACATGGCACACAATTAAAGTCCATACAATTTGTGCACATTTCCAAGGAAAGAAAACTACATAGCTGGAGAAAAAGTAGGTACCATGTACCATTGTGCAATGTGGCTGGAGTCCAATTGTGCACACCAAATTCTAGCTGAATTAAACATTTAATCATGTCTTTATGTTTGCAATTCCAATTTCAGCTCATTCAGAAAATATATAAACTGGCTATTGTGTCCAAGCAGTATAATAATACTTTGGTGTGAACTTTCCACAGGGGAATGTAATGGGCAGGGACAATAGCCAGGTTTCATGCCCCTCTGGCTCATCTGAGCATGAGGCTCCAAATATATGGCTTGCTAACAACCACCCGTGTATTTACAGTAGATCATCCTCTAGAAGAGGCCACAGTCCTTGAGGTTGTGTTTGATGATTACATCTGTTACAGCATCAAACACAAACTGGAAAATTGAAAAAATATCAAGATGTAAAAAAAGTAAATTATAATCTTAGTGTTGTAATTACTTTACAGCTCTAAACTTCCTTTCATATCTTCTTTCATCTATTTTAAGTGTTTTTTAAATCAAAACCTAACTTGTATGTTATCTTTATATACAAGAAATGTTATATATGAAAGCAATATCCATTATGATATCAAGTATTCCAATTCTCACCTGTATGTTGGTAGTGTCAGTTGCACACGTAAAATGGGTGTAAATTTCTTTCTGGTCCTTCCTCTTGTTAAGATTCTCAAATTTCATGCGAATATAATTTGCTGCCTCATCGTAGGTGTTGCTTCCTGTTTGAACAAAAAATTTCACAAATGTTTATATCAATAGTACTTCACAGCACTTCACTGATAACAACATTAACCCAATGTGTGCGGGCTTTTTTGAAGGCCATACGGATATAACCAAAGTTATATCCGTATGGGCTGCATCTGTAGGGATGCCACCCGCAGCATTGGTGCTATGACACCATGGCATTATAGTAGATGCCACCCACGAACAAGGGGTTAAGGAGTAATCTTCATAAAAAAAAAAAAAAAAAAAAAAAAAAAATACAGGCTTTATTACAGTTCTTTCTCATTCTCATTAACCTAACAACATCAAAAATTAATTTTTCCTGGCCGACAGGATCATACCATTAAATGAAAAAACTTTGAGAAATATTCAACTGGATCAAAACATTACCTGTGTATTCAGGGAAGCAAATTGTTAGTGGAGATTTTGTAATTTTCTCTTCAAACAAGTCCTTTTTATTAAGGAAGAGAATTATTGAGGTCTCCACAAACCATTTGTTGTTACAGATGGAGTCAAAGAGCTTCATGCTTTCTATCATACGATTCATTTCTTCATCTTCAGCCAATACTAAGTCATAACCTGCAAGTCAAATTTGAAATTTAATACATTTTGGAAATATGCTAAAAGTAAAATTAAAACTGTCTCAAATTCTGGATGATTACAGTTAAAAAGCAAAAACTTTACAAAAAAAAAGGTGTATTGTCCATTATGATTTTTTTTCTTCTTTGAGTTCAGGTATTACAGCCTTATACCATTAACTTGTTCATATGAACTTTTGTTTATTAAAATTTACTGACACAATATATCTACTGATTTTCAGGTATGTCATTACTGGTTCTAATGAAAACAAATTACCTAATTACCTGATAAAGCTACCACAAAGATAATGGCTGTGACTCCTTCAAAGCAATGGATCCATTTCTTCCTTTCTGACCTCTGACCACCAACATCAAATAGCCTGAAAAGTGTCATTTAGAGCATTATTCACATGCACAATGCTAAATACAGGAAGTTATTACCATTTCCAAATCAATTACAATATTTTTCAAATGACAACTAATTGGACAATTGATCCCTACTTGAAATTGAGATCCTTGAAGGAGAAATTGGTTTCAACAATTCCTGTAGTTTTCACTCTGGTGCGAAGTACATCTTGTTGAGTTGGAACATAGCCTGGGCGAGAAATGCGATCTAGGGCATTGAGATAATATGCTGCTGAATCATTCAGTTGATACTCCCTAGATCGGCTGCCAAAGAGAGAGGGAGAGGGAAAATATCCAGATATCAATAGGAGAAAGAAATATAAAACATCTTAATTGTTTATACCTATATGCTTTTAAATGAACCTGCTCTGTATAAAGGTGAAATGAGTCCACAGTACATGTTTACATATATGCAATAAATATGGCAGAGCACACATTACTTTTTATTCATATGATTTGCAATAGAAATTCAAGAACCAAGAGATCAAAACAAGAAGGATAAATCATTTATAATTTTTTTTAATTATGAATAAGAAAGTGGAGACCAGCATGTAGGCAATTCCCTGAGAAAGGTTTGTTATGAAACTTACATTATAAATATGTCTAATTACTATTTTATCAATGTGAGATGACATATTAAATGCATGGTGATGCTTCATCATGGAATGTATCAATGTTTAGTTGGCACAAGTTTACATATTCTTAATTTAATGGTCTCTTTGAATAAAATATTAAATCCGCCAACTTTTGAACCTGCTACAAAGAAGTGAACCATTTTCAGTAAGTAATGAGCTTTCAAATGACACACATATCTATTGTCTTCCTTTATCCCTGACTTTTCTCTTTCATTTATTGTTAATGTAAAGTCATTATGCCTAGGCTTAGGAAAGGTTATCATTAAAACAAAAGCAATGAGTATGTGACAGAAAACAATACAGCAGTTATCAAATACTGC
>NC_061827.1:29675463-29687963 GCF_019202785.1 Penaeus chinensis | reverse complement strand
GTGTGTGTGTGTGTGTGTGTGTGTGTGTGTGTGTGTGTGTGTGTGTGTGTGTGTGTGTGTGTGTGTGTGTGTGTGTGTGTGTGTGTGTCCCAATGCTGACAGCATGACGTGTACGTACATGCCATGCCCACTGTGAGTTTACTTGTTTAATTGTTTTTACACACAGATGGCTACACTTGTACTAAGTCTCCAGTGAGCCATTTACAAGTACTGCCTGTCTCGCCTGTTTACCCATTTCTTTGATTTACGACAATATTTTACGTAATCTTATTTTGCTGTTACTAATGTTTATACCCTTAAAGTAACTATAATGTTTATAATGAAAATAACACCATCGATATTCATAGCACTAGTAAAAACTACAGTTTTCCCGCCAATTCACGGAAAGGTGAATCAGGGAAGGGCACAAGGTCTACTAATTGACTCCTTTGTGGCTAAGCACTAGCAGAGCCATCTATGTGCAGAAAGATTTCACAAAAAATATAAAAATTGAGCACAGCATTTTTCCCATCTATGTGTGTGTGCGTGCGTGCGTGCGTGCGTGCGTGCGTGCGTGCGTGTGTGTGTATGTGTGTGTGTGTGTGTGTGTGTGTGTGTGTGTGTGTGTGTGTGTGTGTGTGTGTGTGTGTGTGTGTGTGTGTGTGTGTGTATGTGTGTGTGTATGTGTGTGTGTTTATTAATAATTAATAATAATAATAACAACCACAACAAAACCAACAATATTAATAATAGTAAATAATGATGATGATGATGATAACATTAATAATGATAATCATTACTATTCTAAAAATGACAATAATCATAATCTTAACTATAACAATAACAACAACAATAATAACAAACATAACAATAATAATAATGACAACAACAAAAACAATAAAAAAAATAACAACAATGACGACAAAGATAATACATACAATGATAGTAATAATATGAATAACAATCACAATAATAATAGCAAAAATAATAATAACAAAAATAAATAGCTGTAATAGTATTAGCAACAAGGAAAATAAAAATAATAATAATAATAATAGCTATAGTAGTATTAGTACAACAACAACAAAAATTACAATAATGATGATAACAATAACAATAATACTAGTAAGAGTAACAAAAACAATAGTAATAATAATGGAAATAGTAATAATAATAATAAAATAATATAATAATAACTGTAATACTAATACTAATAATAATATTCAAATTAACAATATTTTTTTTTAAATAACAAGAACAAGAACAATAATAATAATAACAATAATATGATGTTGATGATGATGATAACAAACAATAACAGTAAAGAGTAAATAATAATAATAATAATAATAATAATAATAATAATAATAATTATTATAATAATAATAATAACAACAGCAATAATAATAATTAATAACAAAATAAAACTACTGTTATTAAAAATAATAACAATAACACTATAATAATAATAATAACAATGATGAAAATCATAACAATCATAATCATAATCATAATAACATTAATATTTAATAATAATAATAATAATAATAATAATAATAATAATAATTATTGTAACAAAAATGAAAATAATAAAAAAGAGTGTAATAATGTAAATACAATAACAATAATAAGGACAAGGGCAACAACAACAACAACAATGACAAAAACAACAATAATAATGATAATCATCAACATCACCATCATCATAAAAATCATCATAACCCTAGTAATATAATGAAAATGACAAAATTATACAAATAATAATAATAACGATTATGATGATAAAAACAAATATTAATATTGATAATGATAAAGATAACAATGATAACAGTGATGACAAAAAAATAAAAGATAAAAATAATAATGACAGCAATAAAAATGATAAGAATTACTGACGGTAACAATGATCATTGTGATGATGATCATAACAAAAACAATAAAAATAACATAATAATAATAATAATAATAATATTGATCATGATAATTAAAATAGCAATACAGTGGTATTAGGGTGAGTTTGTGGGTGAGGGTGGTAATGGTGACATTAATAATGGTCAATAATAATAGCTGTAATGATAGCAGTACTTAAAAAAAGGAAATTAATGAAAAAAAAATAATAATGATAATGATAACAATAACAATAACAGTAATCATAAAAATGATAACACTAACAGCAACAATAATAACAATAATAATATCAAAACTATAACAATAACAATAATAATAACAAAACACCAATAATAATGATATTGATGATGATGATGATGATGATGATAGTAATAAAATGATAAAATAATAATAATGATAATAATAATAATAGTAATAATAATAATAACAATAATAATAATAGTAGTAGTAATAACAATACTACTATAAACAATAACAATAGCAATAAAAACAAAAATTATAATAATGATAATAAATTAACAATAATATTATCATTAATAATAATAATAATAATAATAATAATAATAATAATAATAATAATAATGATAATAATAACAATAATAATAATGATAATAACAATAATAATAATAATAATAATAATAACAATAATTACAGTAACAATAATACAAAATTATGATAAAGATAGGACTAACAACAACAATAATAGTAATTGTAATAGCCATAGTAATACTAATACAAATAGTAATAATAGTAGTAGTAATAACAGTAACTGTGCCATTAATAATAATAATAATAATAAAAATAATAATAATAATAATAATAATAATAATAATAATAATAATAATAATAATAATAATAATAATAATAACAATAACAATAATTGTTATGATTGGTGACCTAGGAACGACAAGAAAAACAAGTGAAAAGTGGCTTAAAGAGATGCCAGGATGCTTCAACAACAACAGCATCCAGAAAATTGCCCTCCTAGGCTCTCCCCATATTAGAAAGGCCCTCCCATTGAAAACTGTGTAGAACTCCTACTCAAGTGCCAACACCCAAGGACCTTGGATTGCACCCGGGGTTCAGTTAAAAGCCGCAAACCAAGAAGATAAAGAAACACTAAACATAATAATAATAAAAATAATAATAATAATAATGATAATAAAAATAATAACAATAATAATAGCAGCAGCAGTAAGAAGAGGAAAAGGCAAAGAAAGAGAAAGAGGAGGAGGAAGAAAACAACAACAACAATAATAATGATGTAGTCATAATAGTAATAGTAAGAGTAATAGCACTACTACTACTACTTCTACTACTACTACTAATAATAATACTAATTATCATTATTACTATTATGATAATAATGGTAACAATAATAAAAACATAAATTATAATAACAATAAGAATGATAACAAAACAATTACAACAACAACAACAACAACAACAATAATAATAATAACAAAAGAAAATAATAATGACAACAATAATATCAATAAAATCAATAATAACAAACTTATAATAAGAATGAAAGTAGTAGTAGTAGTAGTAGTAGTAGTAGTAGTAGTAGTAGTGGTAGTAGTAGTAGTAATAATAGTAGTAGTAATAGTAATAGTAATAGTAGTAGTAATAGTAATAGTAGTAGTAGTAGTAGTAGTAGTAATAGTAATAGTAATAGTAGAAGTAGTAGTAGTAATAGTAATAGTAGTAGTAGTAATAGTAGTAGTAGTAATAGTAAAAGTAGTAATAGTAGTAGTAATAGTAGTAGTAATAGTAGTAGCAATAGTAATCATAATTATAATTATAATAATAACATTAATATTAATAATAATAATAATAATATTAATAATAATAATAATAATAATAATAATAATAATAATAATAATAATAATAATAATAACAACAACAATAATAATAACAACAATAATAAATACTGATAACAATAAAAATGAATTATAATAATGATAACAATAACAATAACAATAATACTAGTAATAATAATAATAATAATAATAATAATAATAACAATAATAATAATAATAATAATAATAATAATAATAATAACAACAACAATAATGGCAACCACTACTACTCCTACTAATAACAAGAATGATAATCATAATGATGATGATGATAAAAATAAAACAATAGAAAAATATTACTATTTGCACTACTGATCCTAACATTTTCATCACCATCATCATTTTCACCATGAAGCCAAGAGGGAGAAATTTCAAGGGGAGAAATAGATGGCTTGAATTCCCATAATAACCAATTAGTGTCATTTATATACACTGCCCATTCTTGTTTTTTTTTTTTTTATGTATATACATACAATATAAATATATATACACATACATATACATATCTATACACATATATATATAATATATATAAAATATATACATATATATATATATACACATATATACATATATATCTATATAAAATATATACATATTCATATACATACACATATATACATATATATCTATATATAATATATATAATATATTATATATTATATATATAATCTATATACTATATATATATATATATATATATATATTTTATAAATCTATCTTTACCTTTCTGAAAATCAAAGAAATTGGTTAACCACTGACATCAGGTAGATTAAGTAATTGACTCCTTGGTTTCTAAGTAGGCTAAGCATGGCAGTATCCATTTTTAATACATTACTTAGATCTACTCAGATCAACTCTGGGGCACACCAATATCACCAAGGTTTTACCCATTCTGCAAGAGCCTACTCACTTGGTGAGTCTTAACCCATTCGCCCCAGATTTATGTTCTGTCCCCTGTAATTTTTGGTGGATTTTGTTACATACAGATGGCTCCACATGTGCTCAGCCAGCAAGGAGTAGGCCCTAGTTACCGATCCTGATTTTCCCATATTTTGAATTGGCGGGAAAATGTGTTTTTCTTATTAATACCACTGCTATCGATACTGTTATTTTTTATATTGATGTTATGATTATTAAATTGTTATTAAAATATTTTAGACAATGAAATGATACAAAAGACCCTCTCCTAAAGTGAAGGAAAAGGGCAAACAGGTGAGATAGGTAGTTCTGATAACTGGCTATTTGGTTATTAAGAACTTGTAGAGCCATATATGTGTAAATACAATAAATAAACATATATTGCAGTGGGCATGGCATGTATTCTTGCCACATGGGGCGAATGGGTTAACTAAATGTTCAGGGATGGCATGAGGGGGAAGTTTTATATACCATTAGGAATGTAAAGTATATGATAACAGAGACAAGCTGAAGCAGGTGAGAAAAGGTGATAGTTACATAGGGCACTGGCTGAAAATACAGTGACAAGGCACTACAGCAAATGCACACCATTCTGTGCTTTGAATAAGAAGCAAGGAAGCTGATTTCACTCACAGTCAATGAATGTGAAGGCTGATAATAATAGTAAAAATATTAGTGTATATATACATAGTCTGACAGTGAGAAGTTACAAATAAAATAAATATTCTGAACTATATAAGCCCAAATTCCACTAGTCAAACTCAGACCTGGTCCCATAGCCATCTATGACTGGCCAGCTTCCTGTTTTAGTTTCATAACAATAATACTGAACAAACTTTTTGGATGATCAGGCTACAGATGATCAATGCCCATGAAAAAAATGAACAGAATCTGGGCAAAGCCACTCAGTCTGGCTCCCTTATCTCCCCAGATACCCTGCCTAGGCAAGGTCAAAATGGCAATAATCTCAAGTCAGATCAAATATCAGATAGGACTGTTGGCTTAACATTAATTAAAATCTATTACTTTTCAAGATAAATTAGTAAATCAAAGCACATAACACTCACCTAAAAGTAGAAGTTTAACCTCTTTTGCTGCACGTTCACCAGCAAGTCGTAAATCTTTGTCTATTTTCTTGCTTCTTTCTGCTGCTTCCTTGTCAGCAGGATTGCTCATTGCACAACCCATGGCTGCTGATGGAAGTTATGGCAGCCCCTTGAAAGGAGAAAAGGGAAAATCTATTTAACAGACATTACTTGCCTACATAGCTAGTGACATACAATACTCACACACACAATAAATATATAAATATGAAAATATAAATATATAAATAAACTAAACACACACATATTTACATAGTAGACATGTCTATCTATCTATCTATATAATTATATATATATACATACATATACATATATATATATATAATATATATATATATACACGGTAATCTTCTAAAATACATCTGTATCAAACTGGGTATCACGAGACTCCTCATTGTCTAGTGTGCACTTAAAGCAATTTTTGACACACACACACACACACACACAAAAGAAAGAAAGAAAAATAGAAGATACAAGTCCTGATAGATGGAGAGGGTACGAAGTATAATCAGGAAAATCATCATGTTAGATCGCACAGTATTTCTGTATTTTTGCCTCTGTTAATGGGCACTAAAACCTCCCTTACAGGAGGCTGCTATCCCAGGATGATGGAGCCCAAACAGATTTGAGTAACCCTCTTCATGCATAGTGTTATAACCCAGCTGAGGCAGGAGTTTGTCATGTTTTCAGACGTTCATATTGTGATTACGTATCTATTAATCTCACTGATTATTTCTAATATATTTGTTTATTAGACATTAATAGCTTGTTGACCCCAAATTCCATGGGTTTTAAAATCACTGGATATGGGTGTCCTCTTTTCCCATGGCAGAAATAGTGTCCTCCCTGAGCTGGAGCTCTTCCAGTCATGGTTCACTGATGGTGCATTCCAAATTTGTTTACTGATGGAAATAAGGCAAGAGACCTTTCGTAAGTGCTCACTAAATCTACTTACCCATCAAGAAATTTGTACTCATGGCAAGTCATTGCCCATCAAAAAAGCCTTCAGCCAATATTTACATGACAGTATATTTCCATCACCCAAACCCTTGGGCAACTTTTCCATGAAAGTATATTTCCAACAGCTATCTCTTAGCCAATTTTATTTTTATGACATGATCACATTATCCTGATCCAAGAAGTTAAGATATAGACATGTTCTAAAAAATGACACATGCATACAGCCTTGCCCACCTACACTCACACACACTCATCACTCACTCTTACACCCACCCACCCACCCATGTATGGACACACACACATGCATATACATAAAGAACAGATAAATAGACTCATTCACTCACTCACACTTTTTTCCCCTATTTCTAGTATGATGATAAAATATGTTATGTTTAAGTCAGTAGTTCTGAAAGTGGAATGCATGCCCCACTAGGGGATGCTTTCAATATATTTTGGTCAACATGAAAATGCTACAAAATAATAAAAAATTCTATACCCTAAAATAAAGTTGCACTTCTAGTATAAATCCTTCCTGACAGGCTTTTTGTCAACATGACTTATAATGAAAGACTAAATGTATGCATTTAGACATTCTCAAAAGGGCAAGGCTGAAAAGGCATTTATTTACCATTAACCTTCACTGTTATTATTTCTGAACAATTTCAGAATTATCTGTTATGCATATGTATGTAAGCAGCATGAATATCACTAGAGTCCCACTTCTTTGTCTTTTAGAGAGGAGATGCTATAACAGGTAACTGGGTACTCAGAGCACAGGTGGTGGTGCCTTTTGGCATATTTCCTGCCTAGACTCTTACCGCCGTGGATCCAGATGCTACACTGTGCACATGTGGCCCAAAGTATGGGCATTAGGCTTACTTGAGGAGCCACTCTGACAGGTGTGCAGCTTGTAGCCCAGGCGCACACAAACATGTATGTGCGGTGAAATGACTCCATGCCTTCCCAATGCAATAATGTTTTTTTTTTCTTCATAAGCATTTCTATTCATTTGCCATTTTCAAGCATGCATATTTGCCATTTGATTTGCTTTATCCAGATGGTAATACTGTTTTCCTTACATAATCTCTCTAATAGTCCAAAACTCAAAAAATAAGTACAATTTTGCTATTTTTTTAATTCATTTTCTTTTCATAATATTCAATTTTCTGTAATACAACCAGTGCTGCCAGTCATGGCAGGCAGGAACATGATCCTGAGCATGAAAATAGCATCCTACCTTCAGCCAGCACTCTTCCAGTCACGGATTATACATTCCACATTCATTTATCAAAGAAAATAATGCAAAAGCCCATTCCTATAAGCCCACTGAGTCTAATCATCCTTAAAGAACATTGTGCACTCATAGTGAGTCATTTCTATCACCTAGGCATCCAACCAAAACTCTCATGATGACAAGTTCCCATCACCCAAGCCCCTCAGCCAACTTTTCCCATGAAAGCCTGTCCATGTCACCCCCCCCCCCTCAAGCCAAATTTTTTCATGTGATGATCACATCATCCAGGTCATAGGGGTTAAATATACCATACAATTCTACATATTAAGCAAACCACTCACAAGGGGTTTAAGTTACTAATCATTAGATTAGTGGGAAAGGATTTAAGTCAGTGGAAAAGCAATGCAATCATTTTCACTGTTGCTTTCATTGAGCTTGTTTTCATTTCTTCCAGAAAGCATAAATTTGAATTAATATTATTAGTTCAACTTTTTTATAATAAATTTGTTCATTTTACATTATGCTGTTTTTTTTTTTTGTTTTTTTGTTTTGTTTTACATTAAACACTGAAAGGTATGAAGTACTGGGGAGGTTCAATTTAAAGGGAGTGTTACACGAATAAGATTTTGAACAAGGTCTATCATTGTAATGAGGTTTACATACAGCAGCCTCTGACAAAGTTATTTTTGAAATATCAGTAGATAGAAAGACTTGGTAAAAGAATAGATAAAGTTGAAAAAAAGCTAGTAAAAAGATTTTGAGCATGGTGCATCTTTATAAAAAGACCCTGATGAGCATGGTGCATCATTATAACAAGACCATGATGAGTATGGTGCATCATTATAACAAGACCCTGATGAGCATGGTGCATCATTATAACAAGACCTTGATGAGCATGGTGCATCATTATAACAAGAACCTGATGAGTATGGTGCATCATTATAACAAGACCCTGATGAGCATGGTGCATCATTATAACAAGACCCTGATGAGCATGGTGCATCATCATAACAAGACCCTGATGAGCATGGTGCAACATTATAACAAGACCCTGATGAGCATGGCACATCATTATAACAAGACCCTGATCCACTTAATCCCTTAGATCCAGATATTTGCTAACCACATGTGGCCCAAAATATGGGCCACATGTTAGGCTTACTTGAGGGGCCACTCTGATGTGTGTAGCTTGTAGGCTGGGCACACACAACTCATGTGCAATGACGAGACTCCATACCTCCCACCTGCAATGTCGTTTTCTCTTTTTCTGCATGTTTTTAGCTTTTTTGTCATTTTCCAAAGTCTAAATTTGTCATTTGATTTGCTTTAGTAATAAGACTGTACAATCCATACAATCTCTCTAAGCAGTCAATAACATTTTGTTATTTGTGTCATTTCTTTATTTTTTCATCATACAACCTGCCATTCAAGGAACAGGATCTAGAGCAAGAAAACTGAGTCCTCCCTGGAACCAATGCTCTTTAAGTCCTAGCACTCAGATGGTACATTCCACACTCATATACTGATGGAAATATTGCAAAAGCCTTTCCTAAATGCCTACTGTGTTTAATCACTCTCAAAGAGCTTTGTAAACTCATGGCGAGTCATTGCTGTCATTCTACCTTTAGCTGAAATCCTTATGATGACACGTTCCCCTTGCCCCAATCCTCAGCCAATTTTTCTGATGACATGTTCACATCACTTGCTCCTCAAGCCAATTTTCTTTCTGAAGTGACGATCACATCATCCAGAATTTAGGGGTTAACATTTAGCAGTCAGATCCCTATGAAAGGCAAAGTTGCCTTAGTGTCAAATGGATGTGGTAAACGAAGACCCAAAAAATGACTGGTAAAGCACTACTGGTCAAGTCAGTAGACCATGCAGTCTATGATCACTGTATTTATGACTTCATATGTACCAATGGCTGATAAGGTGTTGCCATATAGCAATCCTTCACTTCTGCATCTGAAGACTATGTGGCTTCGTCAAAAAGGCCATAGCAATGGTAGAAAAGCCATAAAAACAATTGTGTTTTAGGTAGAGAGGCTCCTACTAAATTTTCTTAATCTATTGAACTTAGATTTAATTAATTTGGTTAAGAAGGGCTTAGTGGGACATGGGAAGGGGTACTGTCTTTCTGGGGCAGCAAGGTGGAGCATATGACCGAAAATGTAATGTCATCCCCAGGTAGCAGGCTTGTTTTTATTCTGAGCTGCTTGTGCTACATTTCTGAGCAAAACAAGTATACAAGTATACACCAGACAAACAAATGGACTGACATCTGTGCTAACATCTAACAGGTAATTTATTCCTTGAATATGTAGTGCTTGCCTGCTAGTCACTCAAACGGTTTAAGAGCTATAAATAAAGTCAATAATTTAAAGAAATTTAGCCTATAAAACTACTAGTAGTATAGTGAGATTGACATAAACACTAACCAAGGAAGAAATTTTTTTCATATATATCTATGGTAAAGCAACACATAATAGAAAATTTTAAAACAAATATTTGGTGAAAAATTTCTATTCTGATGACAATCTACAGAATGACAGATCCACTTCCTTAATCACTAGTTATTACAATTTTGGTTACAGGAATGAAGCAGATGATTTCTGAAAAAAGGAAATCCTAAATGATATCTTTTATATCAACTTCTATAGTATGCACCATGCTTTCCTCTACTAACAAAGTAATTGCATGAAGATATATACTGATACTAGACTGGGAATTCCATGCCATTATTCAAGAAATGTTATCAATTAGGTACATTTCTTTTGGGTATGCAAAACCACTTTGCAAAATATTGATGTAAAACATTTATATGTAAACAAATGTTTCATATCCTCTCATGTATGGCTACTCGTGAGAGATACAATGACAGTTAGTTTATAGCTATGTGCGCATGTCATCCTATGTAACAATCTGTTGATAAACAAAAAGGATTCCAATTCACAAAATAATGTCTGATATCAAAAAAATAATAAAAAACATTAAAAAATAAGGTTTGGCCACCCAGTGAAAAGAGGTCCAGACCCAAAAGTTGAAAAAAAGAATTAAATATACAATTACAGTATCATAATTAGCAATCTAATTTATTGTATTAATAGGCTCTAAACATATGCAAGTATATGCACATATCAGACCAGTTTCTGCAATTGCTGCAAATTCATTTTTGTGGCTCAAATGGGTTGGTGTTAATATAATGATTTATTTGTAAAAATCATGTGAGATAGTACTAGGTTACTAAAAAGATATATCAGTATCATCACACATCTAATTATCACGTTCCGAATATTACCAGTATCATTTATTTATGAAACTAGAGCCTCCAGTCCTTTAATTCAACTGAAGTTTAAGACACCATTTCCCCTTTCCCCAAACTTTGTGCTTGGCACGAGCACCACACAAGTATAACAGCGGAACTAATAACTATATGCAGCACCACACTGAAAAAAAACTTGCAAGTGATGCATTTCCTGAGAAGATACAGTTGAAACACATCTATTGCACTATGAAAATATTTACTCTCATTTATACCATTTTCTACAGCACCAGGGGATGGAAAAAGGTTTATATGCAACTCCTGCCCAGAACCCCTATGTTATTAAATAATCAAATAATAGTTCTTTTTAATATAAATATAGAAGTTAATTTACATATATATGCCTTAGAACTCTGGCACAAGTCAACACAGCTCAAAGATAATGCCATAAACACACTATTTTATTGGAATGCCAACAGATATGGAAGCCATGGCTTGAAGCCACATCACTCTAATTAATGGCTTTCAAAGAACCCCAATTTATCAAACCTACAATGAGGTATAAGAGGTAAGATTTCCTAGAAACTGCAAGTGCCTTTTGTTTGCATAGTATTTGTATGATTTTTCATTTCCTATTTATTGGTTATTGCTCTAAAGAAATAAAAATGCACAACTTTCAATAAGAACTAATTCTCATAAAATCATATTATTTGTCTTATTACCTTCATTGTCATGAGCTGTAGAAATTTCACTTTCATCTCTAATATGAGAGAATAAGTAAAAAAAAAAAAAAAAAAAAGCTGTAATATAATTAATCCATCTAAACACAAAAAATGTATCCCTGTGACATAGCTTGATAATCAAGCAAAATTCAGGGTCGTGTTGTGCATGTTCCGTGCATGAGAGTGAGAGTTGAGTCACGGTAGACATGGTGTTGTGGCCGCGCCTAGTCTTGCCCCATCCATGCCCGCACACAACTAGGTCACACTCGTTCGGTTTTACCTCGCTCTAGGGTGCAAATGCTGCTATAACGTTCCCATCCGGCACCGAGAGAATGAGCAGAAACACGACGCGCTGCTGAGTGGCCACCCCTACAATCACGGTACCGGAGCAGTCGTAAATGAAAAGTGACAGCTCGTACCGGTGGGCGCCTCCTTCTGCCCGTGAACACGCCTTGGAAACTGTAAACAAAGTCCACTGGCGTGATTTTTACCCTCTTGGACTTTCCTGGCTCTTCTCTCCCACCTACCTATATTGTAAGTCTTCCTCGG
>NC_061827.1:29657963-29660463 GCF_019202785.1 Penaeus chinensis | reverse complement strand
ACACACACACACACACACACACACACACACACACACACACACACACACACACACACACACACACACACACACACGCACGCACACTCACACGCGCGCGTGCAAATGCACAAAAACACATGATTACGTAAAAATAGACACCCGTCATGACTCAGTTTGATTGGATACTTTTTTTTTCTTAGAAATATGTAGGAGAAACGAAAAAAGGTTGCTGAGGAACATATCCTTGGTTTGTGTCTGGTAACTTTGAAAAAGAAAACATGAATTTAATTTGCAGTTATGTAGAGAAAGTTAGAGTGTGCACGTAAACGAAATATGTTAATTTACCTGTTATTTCTAGAGGCGATGCTGTAAGTTAGTATCGTGAACGTGATGCTTTGGTTTCCTAATTATCTTTTTTTAATTACTGTGATGCGAACCTTCCTGCTAGCCTTAAAAGGAAGTTACAACATGGCCCAAAAGGAAAATATAAGGATGATGCAACATATACATGATCTCGACGTGCACACACAATCTGGCAACGGTTAACGAAACTCATTGTTGTAGATTCCGTAAATTTCATCACCTCTTTGGGATTATTTTCTCCCACCAAAATTGAACAAAGGTCAAATACTGTTTTTATTCTTGATATCAAGACGAGGTGTCTACATTCTTAGTTCCTCATACTTCAAGGCTGACTTGTTTCTAAGCACAAGCACCTTTGAGTCGGCCACTTTGGTGTTTTCAGGATCTACAGCAGCACGATTCAAGACGCTTCCCTGACTCACACTCCAGGTGCGAATTCCTGCACAACCACACCCTACACTGCTCACGTACGAGCATGGCTACATCCCGCTTTACTAATTAAATCTGATACTCCAGCAATTCACTTAGTTTCAAGTCACACACATACTTCAATCTTTCCGATTAACCTGATACGGCAAGAAAAAAAATCTTAGAATTTCCGATTCTAAAATCTGTTCTTTTATAAATTTAGAAATTATGACATAGAGCGGAATACATCACACATCTCTACCCAGAATTAGGGTTGCAAATAGTGACAGGCGTTTACACCGGCGACCATTGATGTATTTCTACGTACGATGATATTCACTCTATCTGACCACTTGGGTAGCAAGAAAAAATCACTAGTTTGCGGCTGCCGGTTAAGAGGAGGGTCCAAGCATGAAGGCGGATGAGATGGATCAAGAAATGGAAGAAGGGAGGAGGGTGGAACGTGCTAGCCAAAGGGGAAAGGGGGAATCATCAAAGAGACTTTGTGCGTGTGTGTGTGTGTTTTTTGTTTTTTTTGTGTGTGTGTGTAAGAAGGTATTTAAAAGTATTTACTTTCACAGGGACTGAAAAATCTGCCATGAAGACCGTATAAATTAGTGGGTGGTCATGTCAAGAGATATTATCAGAAGATTTGCGGTGGAATTGGGACCTAGATTGCAGATGAAAAGCAAACGCTCCTTCATATACCAGTGACCTTCACTAACCTTATGCTGGAGACCGAATTTCATTTAATGTATGAAACATAGTACACACTACCCATAATAACACATACATGTATTCGTGCACAGAAGCATACACAGACTCACATACATAGACAAAGAAACTCACACAAATTTTAAGAATGATAACATTGAACAGGAAGGATCCACCTAATCCTATGAAATAATGTTCTTAAAAAAAGGCAGCTTCTTCCCTCTCTGAACAAGCAAGCAAGCAAGCTGGGAGGTAAGTAGCAGGGGTCAAGCCGCACAACATGCCTCTGTCCGCCCTTTCTGCACAACGTCCACTTGAGGCTTGCTAGCGGGGGTGTTCGCGAAGGAGGTCAAGAAGAGGAAGGGGGCGAGGCATGGATGAAACAGACGTAATTCACAAGAAGGCGCAGACAGAATGAAGCAAGAAGAAAACGTGTCCTGATCAACACATCCTTATGTAACTGGTCCTTGGATAGCGTCTGAAGGGGATCTGATGACGAAGAGAACATGGATATGACAGTGAAGGAGAAGGTCAAGAAAAAGGGAGGGTGGGGGGGGGGGGGGTAGATAACCGCAATACATTAAAATCAAAGTGTGAAAAAAATGTCTACATTTATATGGCGAGAGTCGGAAATGATAAAGATAGAAAAGCATGGCAGTGAAGGAAAGTCATAAGAAAGCGTATATACAGGCTTGAAGAGCCGGTAGGACAGAAAAACTGTAATGACATATGAATGAACTCTATTAGAGGGTAAGAAACCGTCGGGATGTGTGACGGATTAACAACGGTTTTCTGCTGTGAAGGTCGTGTTGCATGTTAAGATAACTTCGCGAAGCCTGAGCGAATAGTAAAGATGCTGACAAGAAGTGAGGATGGATTGTAAGTATGAGCTGAGCAGTTAAGGCAGGGAGGGAGCACCGGGTGAAGAGTGAAGTGATTAAGGGGATAAGAATGGCAAGAAAAGGTCAGGAGCGCATGTGGATGAAGAGAAGTGCGGAATAGAGAGAGAGCGGGCAGATAAAATGAGCCACATACG
>NC_061827.1:29627963-29637963 GCF_019202785.1 Penaeus chinensis | reverse complement strand
ATATATTTAATAAAAACTGAATAATCGACAATACTGCGACAATACTGCCATCATCTCTTTTACATCATCATTACCTTTGTATTTTTCTAGGCCTTTGTTAAAAAAAATAGACATGCATTTTTTTATGTAAAGAAAAGAAAACTGAAGCGTGTTTAAACATCAGCAGCTCTTGCCATCACAACCCCAAAGGCGCTGCAGGTTGTGGAAATATTTATATGCTTTTCCTCACACCTTAGGGGATCCCGACGACCCGGGTGTTAAAAGTCACTGGACCAGGCTATCTTGGCTCTTTCCTTAGTTCCCCCTTATTCACACGCCCCAACCCCGGTTATGAGGCCCGACAGCCAAGAATGGTGGGGCGCAAGGATGGATCCCCTGCACGACATTTTGTGATTAATCTGAATGAAAGGTCCGTGTAATTGTCTGTTCAATCTGTACTGTACGCGGGGATATACACGATTTAATATGAAGATGTCAAATAGAGGCATGTAATTTTCATATTACTTGGCTTGTGATTGTGGCAATATTTTAACTCATAAAAAACGCCATTAAATTAAAGCAGAGTATCTAATCGACAAATACCCGTTTCCCCTTTAAAATCTCGTATCCGGTTCCTCTTCTGTCGCGACTGGTACACGGTAGAAAACTTAAATCAAATCTGCAATCCTATCAAATACAAGTAAATTAATGATCCGCTTCCGCATACGATATCGTGACTGCTTTGATGTAACAGATCTGTGAAGTCTTTTATCTTTCCCTTGACTGATAGGATCATTAACAATTCGTTTATCACATAAATCAAATAATCAACACTATTAATTTCATAAACCTATCCCTTCGCTGATGACATACGTCCCCGACAGATTAGAGAAATTTTATGCACTATGAGAGACACTCTCCTAGAAAAAGCTTTCAGCCGCTTGGAATATGGTATAGCTGTTTGTCACAGTCTGCGGTGCTTATACCTGTCACCTGGTGCTAAAATAGGGTCTTTATTCCCGTTTTCGTGTAAACTGAAGATGGTGAGAGGGAGAAGATAAGAATGACGGAAATCAGGGGGGGGTGAAAAAGGGGAAATAGAGTAAACGGGATTAAAGGAAAGTGAAGAAAGGGGACAAAGGGAAAAGAACGAAAAATGACTCATGTAAAACAGAAAAATGACAAGGGAAATGCAACTAAAACAAACGAAAAAGTATATATGAAAGAAGGAAAAGGAAGAAAGCTGATTGAATCAAAGATCGGATAAACGACGAAAGGGGAAAGAGGAAAAGCGACGAAAGTAAGCGAAGTGGTGTGCAAGGGTGGATCGTGTTAGGCATATCAACCTGCTACCAGATGTGATAATCCCCGAACGAGTGAGAACCTCACACCTTCGGACTTCTGGCGAGATTTATGTGTCTTACTCCGAGCCTGAGCGAGATACTTGCCTCGAGTCTGTATTTTGAGGTGAAAGAAATGTTCAGCTACATTTTCACCATTTCAATCAGCTTCATAATTAGATGCATCACATTTTATGACGTGGGTGTATATATAAATATATATTGTTGGTGATAATGGTGATGCTATGGTATGATTATGATGAAGTGACTGTGATAGCAATGGTGAGTAAGATGATCATGATAATAATAATGCTAATGAATATGAATATATATAACAATACAATAATTATCATTAGACGACTATTGTCACCTTCGATATCTTAAACATCATTAGTACTATCGTCTTATTATCAATGTTATTACTCTATCATTATGTTTACTTGATAAAGATGGTAAAATGGTAATATATTTAGCATTACCTAGGAAATATCATTATTATTATTATTATTATTATTATTATTATCATCATCCGCGTTATCATTATTATCATTATTATTATTACCATCATCATCGTTATCATTATTATCATCAATATCTTTATTATTATTATCATCATCATTATTATTGACATAATTATTAGCATCATCATTATTATTGACAAAATTATTAGCATCATTATTAATATCATTATTATTATTACCATATATATTATTGTCATTATTTAGATAACTATTTCTATTATTATTATTATCATCATTCTTACTGTTATTAGCATCGACATCAATATTTCAATTATTAGTTGTTGTAGCAACAGCAATAACATCATTAGGAGTGATAGTAGTAATTATATCATTATCATTATCAGTACCATTACTATACTGAAATAACAAAATATGTCACCATTACCATTATTATCACATTTCTTGGTGTCGTTATCGTTACCGCTGTCATTATCATTATAACGATAATAATTACTGTTATAACTGGAATATCATCATCATCCTTGTAATAATAATCATAATTGATACTACCAATATCATTATTTTCAATATCATTAAATTTTCTACATCACTTTTACGACCATTATTTCTCTTTTAATTTTTGGCGTTGGTCATCGGTTTCATTATTGTTCTTAAGAAAAACTAAATAAATCACGTTCTTAAGAAAAACTGAACAAATCATGAAGGCAATCCCCATTCGCAGCAGCTGTAGTAACTTGTCATCTCTGTTCCGAGAAATTCCGTCGCAAAGGCAACGCGACATACGGTGTTGTGTAATATGATGGTGGCGACCGCGGGATGGTTAATATCAATGGCAGTAGAAAAGACATTAATAACCGATTCTCATTTTAGGAAAAAATAAGTTTTTTGATTTATTACGGATGCTCATTCAGCAATTTAAGATGATTAACGAGAGGCGTCCGGGGAAATACTGTGTCTGTAAGAAATGATGACCTTTCTAAAAGGTCATACAATAAAAATATAACTAACAATGTATTCCTAGGGAATGAATGAGTTTTAGTTTCCAAATAGTTATCAGATTTTTATAACCGCATTTCCTGAAAGTTGTCCTTTATCATCTTTCGTTCTTTTCTGAAAAAGGATGTAAATGAAAGCGCCAGGCAGACAAAATCAAGAACAATGTGTCAGAGAAAACAAAAGATGGACTATGATAAATGTTAGAAAGCGCGAGATCGTTCGAGGAAGAAGCAGTATGAGCTGAAGGGAGATGAATGATGAACTGTGGATGAAGAGGGATGAGAGCGCAGTCGGTGTGCGGTGCTAAGGTTTGTAATGAGGCGCCGCAGGAGTCCCGAGGGAGGCGCGCGGAAGAAAGGGAACGTTTCGAGCCGCCTTGTGAGGGAGCCGACGACCCGGCCTGGGATGTGTCAGCGTCGGATACGCCACGGCTTCCCGGGCCGGAGAACCAGGAGGAAACGCCGGGCCGATTCACTCACGGCGGGCACGGATCGCGTTCTTAAGCGGCGGACAGGATTTGCTGCACTGCTGTTGATTGTCAAGTATCTATCCGAACGTGATTTTACAGATGACGTAGGCGGTCCATATGGCTGTCTGGAGTGGCGCGGAAGAACAAATACACTTTTGGTCAAGATCTTACCAATGGTATAAGGGATCCACTGATAAGCGGCGCTGACCTGCAAGCAGATCAACAAGCACGCACCACACATCGCCCTAACCCACCAACATCCTTGTGTCAGATGACACAAACCAGCATAACGCCCTGAAGCTGCTCTCACGTCGTACTTGGCTTCACTACACCAGCATTGACGTATGCGATTCGGGTTTTTAGAGACTATAATATAAGGTACAAACTTATCTAATCGTTATTAATTATTTTCCTACAAATCCATAGCAATTTATGGATATTTTTAAATGAAACTGTCATATTAAAGTGACAAGTAAAAAAATAGATTGTTTAAAAATCGTTTCATAAGAGTAAACGTAATAAATTCCCGGCCACGCAATTGGCAGTAAATAAACTGACGCTTAGTTTTCCGTTATACTGCATGACTAACCTTCTCTGAAAATAATCTTCATTACAGGGGTAAAAACATGACATGGAAGACATGATAAAACAAAGGATATGGAAGACATAATAAAAGACTTCAGTAAATGCAAGTAGAAACTGATTTTGATAATGAAAAACAAATATTCATCATATATCCATGACTAGGCACAGGTACAATGCCTAAATGGCAAAGGCAATAGGTCACAAAATGGACATGAAAAATATTAATACAACATGATGAACAGACCAATTAATACAACAGGATAAGGCTATATAGATGACACTAACGTAAGGCGCATGTACTTTTCTCCAGAACGAAATCCGGCTGAAAGGCCTTACTTTTACATCTATTAATATAAAACTTTTGACGTTAACCTGATATCCTAATAAAATGCTGTCATCAGTAAATGCTGTGTCAATATTGTACAGATTTTCATGCTTATCCCTTTCACAAAACTCTACTATCAGTGGAACGTAGTGATAACATAGTGGTCAGTGATGTGTGCATATGTTTACACAAATTCAGTTCCCTCAACATTAAGCTCCTACTATTTTTAGAGCCAAGCCATAATCTCGTGTTGTATTTTTTTCCTGCCATAGAATCATTTAATTTTCTATGATAAGCCTGCTAGCGTTTCATTCGCCGCTTCTACGACTGAGAGACAGAATGGATAGCCCTGACTCATCCATGACGCAGGTAATTGTTATAAAATCCCCGTTAGTAACTTGTTTGTCAAAAGATCAGGGCGTCTTTGTTGTGCATCGTATGGGTGGTATAACATGGGTTAGTGCATGTGTCACGCTTCTCCGCAGTGCTCGTCGGAGCAGCCAGGCCAACGTAATCCTTCGACGCGCTCTCCAGGACATGCCCTTGTGTTGAGGGTAATGCAGGGGCGCCTTTCCCTTGCTCCTGGCCCAAGAATTATGACCTTACTATTTTCATCTTGCTCTCCATTTATCTATCTATGTTTATTAATAACTTTCTCTACCTCTATCTATTGATCTATCAGTCAATCACTATCTATACCTCTATCTGTAGATTCTCTTTCTCTCTCTCTCTCTCTCTCTCTCTCTCTCTCTCTCTCTCTCTCTCTCTCTCTCTCTCTCTCTCTCTCTCTCTCTCTCTCTCTCTCTCTCTCTCTCTGTGTGTGTGTGTGTATGGGTGTGTGTGTGTTTGGGTGTGTGTGTGCGTGTGTGTGTTTGTGTGTGTGTTTGTGTGTGTGTGTGTGTGTGTGTGTGTGTGTGTGTGTGTGTGTGTGTGTGTGTGTGTGTGTGTGTGTGTGTGTGTGTGTGTGTGTGTGTGTGAAGAAACGTGTCTTTTCTTACTTTCAATGAGAATGTCGTTACTAATAAAAAATAACATTCAAACCTTGACCCTTACCGCATGACATGCCCCGAGAAACTTGCTTTGATTCATTACGCAACATCATGGTAATCTACCAGAGGCAAATATCAAATTAAAGCTCCCCAAAGTCATGATTAACACGCCTCATATAGAGCGTCATTCGACCCGGCCTTTCCTCAATTTGGCAACCTTTAGCAATGTGTCATGCGATGTTATATGGTACTGTCGGTGAAGAAATATTTTACTCGCATCGGATCGCCAACAGTTTTTTTGCACTGCCAAACCGAATTAATCTGACTAAAAGCATCAAATGAGTTTCAATAGCTTCGTACAAACAATGATATGGCAGAATAATAACACGGCGTTATCAAACATTTAGGTAGTTATAACCCGCGGGAAGTCAAACAGATAAGAGAGAAGGACCATAGTAGAACACTGAGATCGGAATAATGGTCACTTTCAGCATAAACCAATAATGGTAATAACCACGATGGCTGAGGACGAACATCTTGACAGGTTAAAAATCTAAACTTAAATGGAGTTCGTGGGAAATAAAAAGAGAAAATACAAACAAGTAACGACCGCTTTAAATATATTGCAAATCATTTTCAACGTGATATCATCCAAAATCTTAATAAAAAAAAAGTATTACAGGATGACATTTAGTTAATCCTGATACACGAGGCCGAGTCCTGGACACGCTTCGCAAACTCAAGAAGGAGAATAGAAGCTTCCGAGATATGATGCCGGAGAACAAAGGCAGGAATAACATATGCGCCAGAAAACGAATGAAAAATTGATTACAATTGCAAGAGGAAAAAAAGGTTGTATTTTGGACACATAGCCTTAGTGACACAGAAAATAGGATGCAGTCGATTAAGATGGATTGGTCCTGATGGAGGCTAAATGTAGAGAAATAGTCCTTAAAACCAGCCTCGGCCCGAGTGAAATGGCACAACAGAGCCTCCATCCTTTGGTTGATTGAATATGGAGGAGATTTGTTGTTTTTTATCTTATTCCATTATATATAGTATTCTTTGCTTTGTTTTGACATTGCAAGTTATCGGTTTAACAATGGAAGTGTAAGTGGAAAAAATACATCCATCATTTTTGTACCAGGTCTTTATATATTGTTTCTTTGCAAATACATGAAATAGAAAGCAGTCATTTCATGTTTCCTTAAAAAAACCCTAAAGGACCTAAAATTATCAAAAAAAGACTTGGTCGAAAAATTATATGAGGAGAGTTTAGATTTTTTTTTTTTTTTTTTTTTTTTTTTTAGAAAATCGGGAAAATGCGAAAGTGAGGTCAGTGCTTGTACCCGAGCACTTGCAAATGAAATCCACTCGGAATATTTACAGAAAAATAAATGTTATTCATACGCGGAGGACCGAGGTCGGGCACGTATGTACGTTTTCAACGCCATAACGGAAGACTTTCCTTTGCTATGCTCTGTCTGCCAAGCTTCCTTCGAATACATTTTCTTCACTTGGATTTCTTTTAAATATATGAATCTCCATTCCCTTTCTCTACAGCACCCTATCTACCTTGTCTCTTTTCCATTTTCGGCTTCCAAGCACATCTTCAATAATCACACATCACATTTCCTCAAGAAATTCCTCCTTACTCCTGTTGTACAGACACATCGCTGGCTGTCTATGCGTGCTCCATCTCCTTTCCAAATTTCCTCCATTTCCTTGCACGGGCGACTCCCAACCCATGGGCCGCGGAAGCCCTTAAACTGTGCCGCCGATATTTTCCAGAGGAATATATATGAAGGAAATATGACCTAAAACATTTCCATACACGAACTGTACAGCTTATTTGTAATATATAAAATAATTGATTAAACCTTACCTAAAGGTTATTGTAATTTCACGCGGGTGCATGTTCGAGAGCCAGTAAATGAAACAAAAGTTGTTTACGTGAGTCACATGCTGCCGTTCACCATTCCATCAGACGCTAAAGCCCGCTTTGACATTAAAATATATTGGCCAACACACATCCTGTTATAATACAGGATATTACGTGGTGACGCATGAAAAAACGCTAGCAGGCAGACTATAGATAACGTACAACAAGAGAAGTATAGAAGTAAGCCATAGAAAAAAAAAAAAAAAAAAAAGGCGCTATGATTAGTCTACGTCGTATTACTGTCAAGAGGAAATATGATAAGAAAATCACCAGGATGCGGCGTCGCTCTGCGCACCATCCGTTAAAGCAAGAATACAAGCATATCTCCAAACATTCTGTCTGTCCGTCTGTCTGCGTTCCTCTCTCTCTCTCTCTCTCTCTCTCTCTCTCTCTCTCTCTCTCTCTCTCTCTCTCTCTCTCTCTCTCTCTCTCTCTCTCTCTCTCTCTCTCTCTCTCTCTCTCTCTCTCTCTCTCTCTCTCTCTCTCTCTCATCCATCCCCCCTCTCTCTCTATCGTCCATCACCACTCGTTTTCTATGATCCCCCCCCCCCTCTCTCTCTCATCCCTTCTCTCTCTCTCTTTCTCTCATCCCTTCTCTCTCTCTCTCTCTCTCTCTCCATCTCTCTCTCCATCTCTCTCTCCATCTCTCTCTCCATCTCTCTTTCCATCTCTCTCTCCATCTTTCTCTCCATCTCTCTCTCCATCTCTCTCTCCATCTCTCTCTCGGAGATAGATAGATAGATAAATAGATAGATAGATAGATAGATAGAGAGATAGAGAGAGAGACACACAGATAAACAGACAGTAAGAAATAAAGACAAAGAGAAAGACAGAGAGACGGAGAAAATGAGTGATGGGTCAGTATTTACCTGCGCTCCTACACCAAGTTCCTCGGCCGACGTTCTGCCAAGATAAACCTCAAACAGCTGTAATCTCTTGAGACGATGTTGCCGCAACACACTTGTGGTTTGTCTGCTTTGAACTCATCTGCCTCTCACACATATTTCAGGTAAAATAGCTCCTGTTACCTTCCTGTTTCGCATTCAATCTTTTATTGTCAAACTACGATGAAAAACAGACAGAAAACGTCTTTGGGTTAAAGCAAGGGTCCTTGAATTCCTTTCGAAGTCTTACTTTATTCCATCCTTCTAAACCAGGCTCTTTACACTGACACTCGCTGGTTTGTATAGCAAGTAAGATAAACTCCAGATATCTTTGATGTATATCCCGAGCTATATCATCGACAATCTTTCATTTTTACCGCGAGTACTTTTCAGAGACAGAAAGGTGCTTCATACCATTCAAGTCTTACATGCTCTTGAGGTCTGACGACGGCAAGAAGAGGAGGCGTCTATGCGTGACCAAAAGCGAGTGTGTGTGTGTGTGTGTGTGTGTGTGTATGTGTGTATGTGTGTGTGTGTATGTGTGTGTGTATGTGTGTGTGTGTGTGTGTGTGTGTGTGTGTGTGTGTGTGTGTGTGTGTGTGTGTGTGTGTGTGTGTGTGTGTGTGTGTGCGTGTGAGTGTGTGAGTGTGTGAGTGTGTGCGTGCGTGAGTGTGTGCGGATGCGCGCATGTGTGTGTGTGCGTGTGAGTGTGTGAGTGTGTGAGTGTGTGAGTGTGTGTCTGTATGTGTGTGTGTGTGTGTGTGTGTGTGTGTGTGTGTGTGTGTGTGTGTGTGTGTGTGTGTGTGTGTGTGTGTGTGTGTGTGTGTGTGTGTGTGTCGTAGTGTGCTACAGTGTGAAAAAGAGCTTATCTCTGGAAATAAATCACTGTTACACTGTTGATATTGTCAACAATACCTTGGTTGTTAACATTAATAGTGTAGAGTTCGCTAATGTTGGTAACTTTCAATAACAACAAGCATGTGATAATTGCTAAAGCATAACAGAACATACTAGCACGGAACAATAAGATAAACTTCAGAAATGTATGATTCTATTATGTGCATAAAACATCCGGGATGTTGGTACTCATATCTTAAGCCATACAATAGCATTAATAATTTTTATCCTTTAAGTGAAATATTTTCAAAGTTTCCGTCTCTATCAATCAAACCCTGTATCTCTATGGCTATCAGATAACATTTCAGCTGATAACTTACCTTAACGATGTGTTATGGCTATTTTATATCTTGGAAATTATACTTCAAATCACTGCACCAATTAAATGTCAGAGGCAATTTAGTGCACTTCACTGGTTCATCTGCAGCCAAATCACAGATCGGTATCTTAATTACACGTCCCAAACCAAGGCTTCGGGAATTCAAATACCACACTAATCCCAGACCGACTCCTGGCGCCCAGACCCTGCCTCAAAGGCCGCACAAACGACCTTATATGTATTCAGTTTATGATAACAAGCCCAAGCACGCGCCCCGGGAGAAGTGTCGAGCGATGTGGGTCGAGGCAGGATGAGAGCGCGGAGGAAGCGTGCAGCACACAGCCTGCTTCGGGCGTCTGACACACACTGAGCCCGCACTGCTCGTCTGCCTGTGTGAGCGAAGCCGCAGGCCGCAGCTGCGGTAACTGGCACCGATGAGGGCCACCCCAGCCGTCGCGGCCTTGGGAGTTACCACTCAGGACGGGTTGGGATGGACACGCCCACGAAGCATCTTCGCACCATTGGATTTTGATATGTTATCGATGTGGATGAGGTTTTTTCAAATGATGAGTTAACAGATTTTGAATTACACAAGGAATTGATTTTGAAAATACCACATTTATCATATATGCAATGTACTCTACCCTGAGAAATAAGATGCATACATATCAGTCATAATGATGGTTGACATTGATCGCACTAACAGTAGCAATATTATGTTATTTGTAATGATAATGATGATAAGAATTTGATTTTAACTAAAAATGATGATGAAAATCACATCCTATTATCA
>NC_061827.1:29617963-29620463 GCF_019202785.1 Penaeus chinensis | reverse complement strand
CCCACGCTCACCCGCACACCCACGCTCACCCGCACACCCACGCTCACCCGCACACCCACGCTCACCCGCACACCCACTCATACTCACTCTTGCACATTCACTCTCGTGCATACTTACTCTTGTGCACTTACACTCACTCTCGTGCATACTTACTCTTGTGCACTTACAATCACTCTCGTGCACACTCACTCTTGTGCACTTACACTCACTCTCGTGCACATTCACACTCATGCACACACACACACTCGTGCACACACACACACACTCGTGCACACTCACACTCGTGCACACTCACACTCGTGCACACACTCATGCACACTCACACTCGTGCACACTCACACTCGTCCACACACACTCGTGCACACTCACTCTCGTGCATACTCACTCTTGTGCACTTACTCACACTTACACTCACAGTTGTGCACACTCACACTCGTGCACACTCACACTCGTGCACACTCACACTCGTGCACACTCACACTCGTGCACACTCACACTCGTGCACACTCA
Source organism: Penaeus chinensis (assembly GCF_019202785.1). Classification (NCBI taxonomy): domain Eukaryota; kingdom Metazoa; phylum Arthropoda; class Malacostraca; order Decapoda; family Penaeidae; genus Penaeus; species Penaeus chinensis. Next base: position 29,619,953 of record NC_061827.1, on the reverse strand, counting down.
CACTCGTGCACACTCACTCGTGCACACTCACACTCGTGCACACTCACTTGTGCACACTCACACTCGTCCACACTCACTTGTGCACACTCACACTTGAGCACACTCACACTTGAGCACACTCACTCACACTTGTGCACACTCACTCACACTTGTGCACACTCACTCACACTCGTGCACACTCACTCAAACTCGTGCACACTCACTCACACTCGTGCACACTCACTCACACTCGTGCACACTCACACTCGCGCACACTCACTCACACTCGCGCACACTCACTCACACTCGCGCACACTCACTCACACTCGCGCACACTCACTCACACTCGCGCACACTCACTCACACTCGCGCACACTCACTCACACTCGCGCACACTCACTCACACTCGCGCACACTCACTCACACTCGTGCACACTCACTCACACTCTTGCACACTCACTCACACTCACTCACACTCGTGCACACTCACTCACACTCGTGACCCCACACACTCACTCGTGCACACTCACTCACACTCGTGCACACTCACTCACACTCGTGCACACTCACACTCGTGCACACTCACTCACACTCACACTCGTGCACACTCACTCACACTCGTGCACACTCACACTCATCACTCCTCAACACATCAACTCACTGCACATCCACACTCGTGCACACCACTCCACTCACACCCACACTGCACTCACTCACACTCGTTCACACTCACACCACTCGCACACTCACTCACTCGTAACTCACTACTCGTCACACTACTCGCACACTACACACTCCTGCCACATCACACTCACACTCGGCACACACACCACTTCACACACTCACATCGCACACTCACACACTCCTCACACACATCACTCACACTCACATCGCACACACACCACTCGCACACCCAACTCCACACCCACTCGCACACCCACATCACTCGCACCACCACACTCACACCCACACTCACTCGCACACCACACTCACTACCACTCACTCCACACCACACTCACCGCACACCACTCACCACCCACTCGCACACCCACACTCACTCGCCACACCCACACTCACACTCGCACCGCACACTCACACACTCGCACACCACACACCAACTCGACACAACTCCACCACTCCTACACCACACTCGCACACCCACACACACTCGCACACCCACACACACCCGCACACCCACACTCACCCGCACACCCACACTCACCCGCACAACCCACACTCACCCGCACACCCACACTCACCCGCACACCCACACTCACTCGCACACCCACACTCACTCGCGCACCCACACTCACCCGCACAACCCACACTCACCCGCACACCCACACTCACCCGCACACCCACACTCACTCGCACACCCACACTCACTCGCGCACCCACACTCACACTCACTCTCGCACCCACACCCACAGTCACTCGCACACCCACACTCACTCGCACACACTCGCACACCCACACACACTCGCACACCCACACTCACCCGCACACCCACACTCACCCGCACACCCACACTCACCCGCACACCCACACTCACCCGCACAACCCACACTCACCCGCACACCCACACTCACTCGCACACCCACACTCACTCGCACACCCACACTCACTCGCGCACCCACACTCACTCGCACACCCACACTCACTCGCACACCCACACTCACTCGCACACCCACACTCACTCGCGCACCCACACTCACTCGCGCACCCACACTCACTCGCGCACCCACACTCACTCGCACACCCACACTCACTCGCGCACCCACACTCACTCGCGCACCCACACTCACTCGCGCACCCACACTCACTCGCACACCCACACACACTCGCACACCCACACACACTCGCACACCCACACACACTCGCACACCCACACACACTCGCGCACCCACACTCACTCGCGCACCCACACTCACTCGCGCACCCACACTCACTCGCACCCACACTCACTCGCGCACCCACACTCACTCGCGCACCCACACTCACTCGCGCACCC
>NC_061827.1:29610463-29612963 GCF_019202785.1 Penaeus chinensis | reverse complement strand
CACTGTCTCTCCAACAGTGAGGAGGCCAAAGAATCATCACCGAGAAAAAGATAAAGAAGAAGCACAACAGGGAGGATCTCGGGGATCCCCCCGAGACTCCAGTAATCCCCGGGAGCCTCGGGCTCTTGTTGAATATTCTGACGTAAGTTCAGAAGAATTCTCAGAGCCAGAGGCTGGTGAGATCACAGATAGTCCTAGTCAGAGCCCTGTTATAAGCCCTCGGTACGGTCGCCAGCGTCCTCGATCACCAGCACGTTCGGCAAGACCTAGTCCCCGTCACAGCCCTGCCCCAGCTACCTACGGTACCAGCCTAAGCCGAAGTCCATCCTACGCTCCCAGATCAACACCTCCAAGACCCCCTCGTGAGCCACTACATAGTGACGGAGAAGTTGGAGCCTCTCCTACATCTTCACATCACACGCCCCTAAGCTCCAGACCCCTGGTACCATATCCAGTGGTCATGTCCCCTGACCGTCGTACTTTAGATACTCGTGGGGAGTACTATCGTTCCAGGGATCCGTATCATCATGCACGCACACCATCTGAGTCAGAAAGAGATCATTCTCGTATTCGTAAGAAGGAACACAAAAAAGAAAAGAAGAGAAAACATGAAAAGAAACGTAAAAGATCTGAGAGATCTCATAGTCCAGTTTTGCACAAGAAAAAGAAAAAGAAAAGTAAACACAAATCTCGTAGTGGAAGTCCAGAATTTGAAGAAGAAGGTGTAGGTGATGGTAGTGTTAGTTCCGAAGATGACATGTCAGAACCAATTGTAGTTAAATGTGTTCCTAGAGTTGCTCCTAGTCATGACCCTAGATCAGCAGGTGCACCATCTAGGCCAAGGAATCGTGGTGAGGAACCCAGTCCAGTTAGTTCTCATGATGATGAAGTTATACACTCTCCACCACAACCTGTTCCTGAAACAAATCATACTCGTAGCAATGAGCTTCGGAGAACACCACCACATATTGCTCATCATAGATCCAGAGAGCGCACTCCTACTCATAGGTCACCACACAGATCACCACATACGCCCAGCCCGCCTCGCCACCGTAGTGCTCGTCATGCTACCCCACCTCCACCGCCTCAGCCTCCATCTGCAAGCAAGGGTTATGACCGCTCTGGCCGAAGTCATCATGTAAGTCCCCGCAGACCATCAACACCCCCTCTTCCAAGTCAGAGGCGAGGCAATATGACTCCACCACCCAGAAACTCTCCAAGAAGGGCAGCTCCCCATCGAGGCCATACCCCACCTCCACCTTACGGCAGGAAGCGCTCCAGGTCTTGCAGTCCAGTTCAATATGTAGAGACTCCACCTCACACCAGCAGCAGGTATTATGGAGTTGCATCAAGCTCTCGCAAAGAGGAGAAGAAGAAAAAGAAAAAGGACAAAGACAGGGAGTATCATTCTCATGGAAGGAGAAGCAGAAGCAGGAGTCGCAGCCCAAGTAGAAGTCGCAGCAGAAGCCGTGGCCAATCACCAAGGTAAATGTGGTTTATCTTAAGCTTTAACTGGGTGTGTTTGTGTGTGTGTTTTGGGCCTGTCTGATTATTGGTCTGGGTGTTGTGTGTGTTTGGGTTTGTTAGTGTGTGTTCTTTATAATTTGTTTTTAAAATTCTGTTGGTAGTTTCCTTCCCTTTTTATTCTGTTTTTTTTTTGCTTACTTTTGTGTTCGTTTTCTTTGCTTGCTTTAAACCTTCTTAACCAACTTACATTATTCTAATTGCTCTTTGCTAATACTGTTTTGTCAAAATTATTTCTTTCTACTTTGGTAGATGTATGTGAAGTGCATGCTAATGTTTAGTGTATAAGCATATGCACTAAAACTTACCTTCTACTAATGTGGTTTTGGGTACTATACTGTGCTAGATTAACAACTTCTTCACCAGGTGCACAAGTGGCTCTGTATTTGTGCATTCTTGAAAGATGTAACATTTCTTCCTTTATTTTAAAATTGATCAGTTCAAAGTAAGATATTGCATTAATAGGCAAAAAAAGATTATTTGTGTACACCTCTTTGAATAGATAGAAAATAACTATGCTTGTAATATGTAAATTTTAATATACAACTATATTATTAATCCATAGAAAAAATATGATGTACGTTTTCACAAGGTGACATTGTAGTTTTTCTTAGTAAGCAACATAGCAATTGTGTTGTTTAATGGTAACATCTGAATAGTTCTTTGTCATTTTTAAAATTCTGTTAGTCTTTTTTATCAGTATTTGTTTCTTTTCTGCTGATGCTAATATGTATATTTATATGCTTTATTAACTTTATTATTTTTACTGCTACTACTAATACTACTACTACTATTATTACTACTACTACTACTACTATTACTAATACTACTACTACTACTACTACTACTACTATTACTACTACTACTATTACTACTACTACTATTACTACTACTACTATTACTACTACTACTATTACTACTACTACTATTACTACTACTACTATTACTACTACTACTACTATTACTATTACTATTA
>NC_061827.1:29592963-29607963 GCF_019202785.1 Penaeus chinensis | reverse complement strand
CTACTATTACTACTACTACTATTACCACTACTACTATTACCACTACTACTATTACCACTACTACTACTATTACTACTACTACTATTACTACTACTACTACTACTATTATTACTACTACTATTATTACTACTACTATTACTACTCTTACTACTACTACTACTATTATCTTCTTCATAATGCTCTGGACTTTTCACATTATATTATTATGATAGTTTCTTTTGTTTTTATTTCTAATAGATTACTTAGCATAAAAAAAAAAAAAATCATAATTTTTTGTAATTTCAGTCAGCATTTTTAAGATGTTCATTAACCCATTGCATCTGGATGATGTGTAGTTCACACCATGGCTGACTTGGTTGTAGCTCCAGATGACATGTGATTCCTGTCATGGCTGACAGTTGTGGCTCTGGATGACATGTATTTCCCGTCATAACAACTGCTTGTGGCTATGCAGGTCAATCATGTTATGTTACTATGATGCATGCATTACATTTTATGCCTTTCTCTATAAGTTACCTACACACCCAGGGGCATTGCCTGAGGGAGAAAAAGACATGTAATGCTCTGATTGGCTTTTTTTTTTTTTTTTTTTATGAAAGAGGCATTATAATTGCATACAATCTCTTATTTTGTAAGAATAAGATATGTAAAACTGAAAGAAAATCCAGTTTCTATCCCACAGTAAAACCATATTCCATCTTTTACAGTGTGTAGCACATATAATGTATGGAAATGGAAAATTTACATAATCAAGTTACTACAGCAACTGAAACGAATATGCATCTCTGAATGTGCAAAAACGTTTAAGTCAAGTTTTGTATTCAAATAAAACAAAAAGAAATTATATTGCTTTGTTGGTATGGTATGATATGTGCAAAATATCGCTTTAGTCTGGAATAGGCCCAGGAGTCAAACCAAGCTGGCTGTATATTCTCCCTGAAGGAGAGGCGAAGTACACCCCAGATTCCCCTGGAGGCAATGGGTTAATATTTCATTTGCATGTGACATTATTAGCTATCGGTTAATGTGAATCAACATAAAACGAACAACTAGAAATAATAGTAATATATTTTTTTCTTTCTTTCTTCCTTTCTTACCTCCCCCCCCCCCCCAACTTATCCTTTGCTGATGACAATTAACTAGGCGAAGGCGTTCAAGAAGTGGAAGTCGGAGTCCTGGACGTAGACGTGGCGACAGGAGCCATAGACGATCATCCCCAGGACGTGGTGGTACAAGACATACACCTCCACGTCGCACACCACCCCGTGCTGCTGCTGATCGCCTAGCACATGAGAACAACATGAGTTCAACAAGCCTTTTTGCTGAATTAGTCAAGAGTAGGAAAAATAGAGAACGCATCAAGCAGTTAATGACAAAGGAAGGTGAAAAGCCAGAGAAAGGAAAAGAAAATGTTGAACCAGAAGGTGGTGGCTCTGCTTCTGGACCAGATACCCCTGGACCCACAGCATCAGCAGCAAGTATTCCTAATGGTGCTGCTAAAAATGACACAAATGCTGCAGTGGACCAGGAAGAAATATCTAATCCATCATCCCATTCAGAACAAGAAAGTGCCAGTAATTCTGTAATTAAGATTGACTTTAAGAAAGTGTCTGTGCCAACAAGCTTGACTAAGCTGCCAATGCCACCAGGGATCAACCTTGAAGACATTGATTCTCCCACTTCTCCAAGCACACCACCTGAGTCCAAGCCTGCAAGACTTAGTATTACCAAGGACCTCCCAATGCCTCCAAGTAAGTCAGAAGATCATAAAGTATTTGTCTATTTGATAATCTTAAACCTACTCTAGCATGATTGTGATGGATGGATATTCTCATATATATTTCATATATGTGCAGTTTCAAAAAAGGAATTTGATTTAAATCATTAGCAATGGGTGACATGTGGTCAACTTAGGGGGAATAATCACAGACACTAGATGAGGCTCATTACATCATGATTGTATATTATGTTTGCTGGGATGAATTATTGTGCCAGACAACCACTCAAATGCAGAGCTCCCATTCCTAAAGTTTTTACCCATTATTATTGCATTACCGGTACATACCATCCTAACATACCCTGCTTTGTTCATGTATGTGCATAGACATCATGAAAATTTCCTGTTTCCCTTTTAAGGTTCATTGCAGTTTGATTAAGTCAAAAGCAGAAATTTAAACAAAGAATGACTCGTGTATATCGAGAAGTTGCCATATCTTGTTCTTTTAATTTTTTTTCAGTGATAGAAGGAACTGAAGAATTGTCACCAGATGATGATGCAATGAGTACACCACCACTTGCAAGAAGTGGCCCACCTAAACCTCGTCCTAATTTGGTCAGGCCAAAAATCCTGAATGCAAAACGACAAGACCGTACTTGTCTTGAAGACTGGAGTGAAAGATGTGTTGAAGTATTTGATATAATAGCCCAGATTGGAGAGGGAACCTATGGGCAAGTGTACAAGGCCAGGGCAAAGGATAAGAAGAGTAAGTATTGCCAGTTTTCCTTAAAAGTAGTAAAGTAATATCAGTACTAAGACAAATAAACTCTTATAAGATCACTAGTAGAGCTATATTAGTTTCCTTATTGGAATCAATTATTTGCTTTTCTCCCCAGATGATGAAATGGTTGCCTTGAAAAAAGTAAGATTAGAGAATGAGAAAGAAGGCTTCCCTATTACTGCTGTACGAGAAATCAAGATCTTGAAGCAGCTGAATCACAAGAATATTGTAAACTTAAAGGAAATAGTAACAGACAAGCAGGATGCTGTTGATTTCCGACATGTACGTTGTTCTTTTTGTGCATTCTCCGTTTGTGTTGTAAACAGTAAATTATGTTTTCTTGTTTTTACTTGGGAACTGTTCAACTCAAAAGGTTAAGAGTGCTAGTGTGAATGTGTAATGCATAGTCATGATTTTTTTATATTGTGATTTACTAATTTGGTTTATTTTTACAGGACAAGGGTTCATTTTACTTAGTTTTTGAGTACATGGACCATGACTTGATGGGACTGTTGGAATCTGGCATGGTAGAGTTCACAGAACAGCACAATGCCTCAATTATGAAGCAGCTTCTGAATGGGCTTAGCTATTGCCACAAGAAGAATTTCCTTCACAGGGACATTAAATGTAGCAATATTCTTATGAACAACAAGTAAGTGCACATTTTGGTTTTAATATTCATTCCCATAAAGAGAAAGTAGATATGCTTCCCTTGTATATGTTGTATTTTAGGGTATTTATTTGTTGTATTAATTTTTTTTCCAGAGGTCAAATCAAACTGGGTGATTTTGGTCTTGCAAGATTATTTAGTTCAAACAAAGAACGTCCATACACAAACAAGGTTATTACTTTGTGGTACCGCCCACCGGAGTTGCTCCTTGGAGAAGAACGTTATGGCCCAGCAATAGATGTGTGGTCCTGTGGATGTATCCTAGGAGAATTATTCCAAAAGAGACCACTCTTTCAGGTTGGCTTTGAAATTGGTCTCTCTGTTTTAACTACATTTTTATTTTGAAAAATAGTAGACTTCTTATGATCATATTATATTATGGTGATCTTTTTTTCCCTTTATTCATGAAATTGAAATAAGGAACTAGAGTTCTGCTCGACATTTATAAGAAATTTTGTAACCTCTTTTTTTAATACACCCAGGCTAGCACAGAAGCTATGCAACTAGATGTAATATCACGAGTTTGTGGAACACCATCACCAGCTGATTGGCCTGATATTGTTAAACTTCCTGGATGGGGCACAATGAAGCCTAAAAAAACCTACCGTAGAAGAATAGTGGATGACTTTAGAGACAAAATGCCCACACCAGCCTTGGATCTTTTAGACCAAATGCTGAAGCTGGACCCTTCCAAGAGGATCAGTGCTGAGAATGCCTTGAATGGAGGTTGGCTTAAAAGTGTTGATCCTGAGCTGTAAGTATCTTTTATATTTTGATTCTGGTAATTTATGAACATATAGTTTACATGGAAAAGTGTGGTTGATAATCAAATGTGCAAAATATATAACTTTAAAGTTCATGGTAGTCCATGTAATAGGCATCTGCTGATGTGAATGAAAGGAGGGATTGGAGTTGCATGTTAATGAAGTTATTAGTTATTAGACTATTCTTTGTGAAGTTGTTTGATTATCGCTGTTGCCGCATGTCGATGATGCTCATTAGAACACACATTTACATCATTAGAGACTCAATGAAGATAAATGATTACAGTAATATATTCAGCTGGCTACTGCAATAAATATTTTTTCTTTCTTTCTTTCTTTCTTCTTTTTTTTTCATATATTTAACTGTAATTTGGACTTCCATACATTCGTTGTCATCGCTTTAGCTGGTATTTGCAGATAGGAATGTGTAAGAAACGGATCAGTTATTGGTTAACAATAAATGAGAATGGGCCTCCAAAGTATACTTGTCAGTATTAATATGTGATTATTTTAAACTGTCTTTGACTCGATAAATTTGTTTGTCTCCTCATGAAATTGTCTTTGATTGGTAGTTTATGTTTATAACAGCTAAAATTTTAAGACAGGTATGGATGGACTGTCTTTAACCTGATACTGCTGAGCCACGCCTAGTGGCGTCACAACAAACCTCTCGGTCTGCAGAGTATGGTTATATGCTGCGGCGATGAGCCAGAGCGCTTGGAGTGGGACATTTGGCTAGATGTAGCGGACTCCCATGCCCAAAGTCTGCTTATTGCCATTAATCTCCTGAGTGTAGAATTTTTATTTATTTTTTTCACCCGTCAGAGTTAGGTTAAGACTACAGTGCTAATTAATACAAATATGAAGATAAATCTGCATAGGATGTGATAGAGAAAACTTGGAAGCCTCTTTTGATTTATTGTCAAATGTTAATTAAGACATTTCCTACATTTTAACAGATGATTTCTATGCTTGTCTGTAAGGACTGTCTTTAATTTATTTATTGTCAAATGTGCATGTAGCAGTCTCCATTAGTTTTATTGTTATTTTTTTATTAAAAAATACAAATAACACTGCCTGCTTTTACAACTGATGCAATGACTCTAAACTAGGCGATGCAGCACAACACATTAAGATGAATTAAATGTGTAATATTACCATTATAATATAAGTAAGATTTATCTCAATATTTACCTTATGCTGTTATCACAATATATTATCAAGATGGGTCTGTAACAATATAAATGTTTGTTCTAATTAGCATCATTATCTTCGAGATGAGGCAACACCACAGATCATAATGAATACTACACTACACCTGGTTCCTGAGCTACTTCTGAATGCCCAGCTTCCCATTTTAGTTTCATTATGATTACACTCTCCAAGGCTTGGGACACCTAGGCTGGCTTCAAAATTTTTATTATTTTATCTGTGTAATAATATTCAACAAATTTCCAACTTGCTACATACTATAATTTATCACAGTCCACAAAAAACAGCAGTATATGGGCAAAGAGTACTTTAGTTTGGCTCCCCTTAGTTCCCCAGGTAGTAGGCCTAACTTAGTCTGGTCCAGGGAGTCAGAAGGCTAATGTGGAACCTTTGTCTAAGATAAGAAGAGATTTTCTTGGTTATGAATAATTCTTGTAAATTATTTCACAGCATGGAACCACCACCATTACCCAAGTACCAAGATTGCCACGAATTATGGAGCAAGAGAAGAAGACGTCAGTTGAAGGAACAGCAAGAAGCTGCATTAGGTGTTGGTCCACCAGGCCTTCCTGGAAAAGGAATGGGCATTGGAGTTGGTCCGCCTGGTTATTCTGGGGTTCATAAGGATCAACGCTCAATGTATAGAGGGGGCCCTGAAGATGGTAACCTTGATGGCAGACGATATGACTCCAATAGCGGAGAGGGCTACTTAAATAATAGCTTGCCTACCTCTCGTAGTAATTCCCCTGGACCCCCATCATTACATTACCAGAGCCAGGGGTCACATACACCACCTGGAACAGGGGCAGGAGATAGTCTGACTCCACCACAAGCAGGTCACCGTTATAATACTCCTCCAGTGACACATGATGAGGGTCATCCTCTTTACCGACCACTCTACCACATAGCTCACCTAATAAATACAAGACAAACTGTTGTATTTGGTCAGTTAGCAGCACTAATGAGTGACCAAGTAAGTTGTGTATACAATTATTTGTTTTACAAATTGCCATGTAATTATTTTTATATTAAATATATTTTGTTGATGCTTGAGGATTAAAAATTATTCTGAGAAAACGGGTATTCTGTATATGCTTCCATTTTCAAGTAGTAACTTATGTTTCACATTCTCATAATTTTTTTACATACATAGTAGGGTAAATATAAGAAATATTTCAGATTCAGGATGATATATTAATCCAATGAGACTGGAAGGGCATGTATACATGCTATTTACTGTTTATCTCATTTTGTAAAGAAAAGATTTTATTTTTCATATCTATTAGTTTTGTTGGTAATGTTATAATTATAATGGCGGTAATGATGATAATAGTATCACATAAAATGGGTATGGTCAGAACTTGCAATGGCAATTTTGTTTACATAGGTGGCTCTATAATAGTAAAGTGGATGGTGCATGTACCTTTTTTTTTTTTTTTTTTTTGCTTGCAAAAGTCATAGAAACCTTGTTTTAGGGTTTATTTGGCATATATATATTACTAGAATTTAACTCAATGGCACCGGGTATAGAAAATTAAAAAAAACTCTACGCTCTGGCGAACGGCGGACAGCCGCACGCCTCACATCGGGTGTATTGTTATGACGGCGATAGCCGTGACCCGTCGCCATTGGGTTAATATCCTTGTACAGGCTGTTGTTAGTAGGAATTATTAGAAATTATTGATGATAATACACTATTTGTAAATTCAATGTTACAATGAGTTGCCTTTTACTTGACTTCTTCTTATAGCTGGATTTGGGCATTCGTCGCCTCCTTGAACGTCTAAATGCAGCAGTCCTATTAGCTGCCACAACGAGAGAGAGAAGACTACGAGGAGATAGTAACTCGCTTGAAGTAAAAGATGTGTCTCTAGAACCAAATGAGCCTATTATCACTCCTGCTGGTGAGTATTTGCTTGTTATAGGGGTTATTGTATGTTTGATCTTGTTGACAAGAAAAGAATCTAACAGTGGGTAATCTATTCATACTTTTAGTTGAACTTGAGAGGACTTGACTAACGAGCAGCTTTTATTTTTACAGGACTGTTGGGAGGAGATGGAGAAATGGGGCTTTTATCAGAGGGTGTTCGTGAGGCTTTGGTGCAGCTGATGGCACTCTTCAATATTCCTGTCTCTGGCTTGACTCCAGGACCTATGCCCCCACTTAGAGGTCAGACAGGTCCTCACCCTGACCACAGCCACCGATACAATAACTCAGGTCGTGTTACATGACCGTCTTCCCCCAAGTTTTAGGATGTCACTCAAGGCTCAGGTTTGGTAAATAATGAACTGATTAATAGATTGTTTATAGTAAAAATAAAATTTTAAGTTGAAAGTGAAATTTTAAGTTGATTTATGTCCATTACAAGGTATTTCATATGTATAGCTGATGTAAGATTGTTTATAGTAAATATGAAATTTTAAGTTGATTTATGTCCATTACCAAGTATTTCATATGTATAGCAGAAGATGTAAATGGATTAAAGATGGAACACCATAAGAAATAGGGATGTCATTGATTGGTTGGTATATATTTGCTGTGAGGCATTGAAGCTTTACTGCACCCAACCAAATACCCCTTCTCAATTCCTCTTCCCTTCTGCTTAATTGTGTTGTGCTACAACCACCTGAACAGCCATCACTGATACCCAAAGGAGTGATGGAGTGTGTAAAGTTGATAGCAAAAGACCTTGCTTTTATGGGCATTCAGGAAACATTGATGTGAAATTACTTATATGAGGATTGAGAAATTACTTATATGAGGATTGAGAAGGATACAGAAGAATTGTTCCATTCTGAGCAAGGACAGCAGGTTAGTGGTGAGTGACATAACCTCTCCTATGCATTGGTTACAGTCACAGGAGATACTGTCATAACATTCCGTAAAGCCTTCAAGTTTCATTTGTGAAAAATGATAATGACCAAATACTTCAACAGTTTATGAGTGAGCTTGAGTGGTGTTGACCTTTAGTGTCTTGTAGGACATCACTGCTGTCCTGGAACAAATGGTCTGATGCCAGGCAATGACACTTGTCAGGCTGTTCAATCTGTGATGTGTATTATAACTGTAAAAATAAATTATGCACCTCCTTTATTCTGCAGTTCCTCAGTTTTAGCTGTTTTGATCCTGAGGTGTGCAGGTTGTTACTGCAAGTTCTGTAGAATTACCGAGATTTTTTTGTCTATAGTCCATGGTGTACCATTGGTTTGTAATGGTAACTTTTGTATAAATAAAATGAATGTAAAATAAAAGTCTTTCAATTAACTTTGTAAAGTTCTTCAAAATTAGACTTTGCAAGCTTCTGACATATTTATCACTGTCTTGTAAATATCTTGTCTTTATCATTTTGACTATTTCAGAATATTGTTATATTAAATTTTTAACTGTATCAAAGTGTTCCAAATACAAATACAAGCATGTTCAAGTGTCTTCTTGTCTTCAGAAAGGCGCTGAACTGGTTTTGACTTGGTGTACTTAAAAACGCCACCTCCAAAATTACTCTTAAAGTACATGAAACATTCCTTAGCTATAAGCTCATCACAACTATGTTAACTTTGCATTCTACAAATAAATAGATATATGTTGTATGTATTCTTAGTAATTAGCAATATTTAATTGCAGATATCTTTGTTACTTATTAATAAGGGAACATCAAAGTAAAAACTGAAGATTTATTTATAATTTGGTTACTTTCTTGCAAATTTGAAGGAACTAGCTGAAAACCTGCAAGTAATATCAAGCAAATTAGATGGAAGATGAATTTAAAATATATGTAGCTATTACAAAGCTGTCAGTGGATTAACACCATGCACAAGCTAATAGCCTTCCTCTTGAAAGGAAATGTGTTCCACAGTCATTTAAGGAAATTTATGAAGAAAAAACTATGAAGGACTTGGAACCACCCCTCACTCTCAGCCTCTCTGTTCTCACATCAAAGGTCATGTAGCACTATGGGAAGGCATTGTGACAAAAAAGAGGAAAAGGAAGGGGATTAATGAATTAATGATAGACTGTGCTACACTTTTGGATAGTATAGTATGGAAAAGGGTAAAGAGAGTGATGAGGTAAGACAAAAGGGGAAAGTGAGGTAAAGGGCAAGTAGCTCAAATGGAGAAAACGGGTCTGTGAGAATGGAAACAGTGAATATTTGAAGCGTTGAAGAGTTATTATGAAGTGAGTGATAAGGGTAAAAATGGGTGTTGGAGAAGTAGGAGGGGAAGAGTTCAGGGACTTGGGATCAGGGTGAAGTATCAAAAGAAATATCAATAGGGGTAAGATCCAAGAAAGGCACTGTTGTGACATGCCTGTATATCCAGGAGGGAGTGGAAGGGATAATGGGGGAAGAAGGGGGTTGGTGCAGGTGAAGCAGGGGGGGATGGGGTGTGTTGGGGAGTGAGTGGGAGGAAGAGTTGTAAGGGGAATGTGTAGGAGGAGTAGGCACTCGGAAAATGGTAGAGATTGGAGTGTGGATTTAGAATGGCAAAAGAATTTGACTGGGAGGAGGAGGGGGTAGAAATGGGAATGTAAAGAGTGGGAGAAAGAAATACTGGAAGAAATGCAGAATCATCTTTGCAGGAAGGAGTAAGGCAGAGTGAAGGGCAATACTGGAGTAGGGAGCATAAGAGAAACCTTGTTTGGCATGGTTCCTTTCTGCCTTTCCATAAAGTGAGTCCAAGTTTAAATCTAAAAACTGCCACCTCAGACTCAACTTGTAGGTAGAATAGCCCTTATAAAATACATTATGGGAGCCACCACAATTGACACACCAGTGTGATTTTGCAGAGCAGTTTGAACGACTGGGTGCATAGAGGGCAGCAGGTTGTGGAGTGACAGTGTCTGATAGGGTAGCCAAGATGCCAACATTTCTGATATTGATGGGGAAAGGGTTGATATTATTGGACAGGGCAGGACTCTCTGCCAATATAAACATCAAGGGGGAAGGCGGTCTACAGACAGTAATTTTGGCAACATTGGTGGAGGACTTAGGGTGGCTTCTAGGGGCAGTAGTTTAGCACTGTACTGATACTGCATCATAGTCAGCAAAGCAGGTAAGCAAGTTGGTTCTACAGTCTGACCAATCCTTGTTTGTAATCTGTCAGCAAACTCAGATCGATGGAGACCGTTCCAGCACAAGTATGAAGGGATGGGTGAGGCTGGGCAGGAATAGATTGGCTAATGAAGTTAGTCACAGTAGGTAATGCACAAGCATGGTCAAAGGCAAGAACAATTGGCTTCTGTGGGAAACTTTGCCTACTTGTTTTTGGAAGCCAATATTGGAAGAAGACAGTGTTGTCAAAGTAAGGGGGTGTAGGAGGGATCACAAAAAAATTATCCCCCTTGGTTTGTAAATGGTTAATGGTTAAAAGCAAAATAAATGTGCTAGACATCTAAGGTCATGTAGCACTATAGTAAATGGTAGTGAAGGGTGGTTGAGTTAGTGATTAGTTGTCAAAGTTGGGCAAAGGAATTGACGAGTAAATGGGTTAAGGTTGGGTAAGGTAATGTATAGGGGTTAGATCAAGTGAAGGATGTATATGCATTTGAGGAATGAAAAAGGTTGTCAAAGCAGAAAGTGTGAGAAGTTGTGGGAGGGATCACGAAAATCGGTCCCATTTGGCTGGGCTAAATAGATTATTTAAGAATTTTGTAGAGATGGGGGTAGTAGAAGGACGGGGGCATGTGGAAGAAGGAGTAATGTTGAGGGAGGTAGTGTTATGGGGAGGTGGACAATAAGGTTGTAAGGTAGTAATAAGGGAGGATGGGGTAGTTGATGAAGAAGGTTGTGGGGGTATAGTTGTTGAAGTTGAGCATATTGGGAGTAGAAATGTCTCCTGGGGTGTTGATTAGGGTGGATACTGTACTAGTCGGCATTGAGGAGGGGGTATTAGTTGTAGTGTTCAGAGCCATGGTCAAAGGAGAGCCTGGGGTCAGGGAATCGGGCGAGTTTGAATTGGTGGAGCTATTTGATGAAGAGGCAATTGCCTCTAATAATGGTATGGTTAATGGTTAATGGTTATTCATTGTTGGCCATGATAAGCCTGGAGTATGTTGGGGAGAGAAATGGTCCACCCCTCAGGGTCGCTTGAGGGGTAAGGGCTAGACAACTAAAGCAGGGGAATACCGTGCCCATGGCTCCCTCAGGCCGTTCAGGACTGGCACAAAGTCAGCCTTTCATCCTTTCAGCACGGCTCTCACACCTTAGGAAGTGGATAGTAGAAGGGGTTGGTGAAGGGACAGAAAGGAAAAAGTAGGAGGGGAAAAAAAAGACCATGCAAAATTTGTTGAGTCGAGGGCGGAGTCCCAAGGTTGGGGAGTTCCCCAGCATTGGGGTCCCAGTCTCCGCCTCCTAAGCCCCCCCACGACAACAACGGGCAAGGGATTGGGGGGGGGGGTTGGTTGGTTTGTAAAGGTAGAAGTAGTAGCAGGACGAGGATGAGAGGAAGTGGAAGTGATGTTGAATGAGAAAGTAGTACAGGGAGGAAGGAATTGTAATTAGGGAGAAAAGGATAGAAAATGAATACTGTGGAGGATGAGGAGATGGAGTGGAGGAAGGAATATCTTCTGAAGATTGGATAATGACATGGGCAAGTGACTTGGAATGGACTGAGCTGACAACAAGTACTGAGGAGGGCTCCCCCAATCCCCCCCCCCCCTTCTCTCTCTTTCTTTCTCTTTCACACATTCACCCACCCCTCTCTGCCAATGTCACTCATTTGGGCTGATGTATCTTTGCATGGAAATAAAGACATTTCTTTTTAGCTATACACAGATAAACACAAGAAACATATAGTAGATAAATCAGTCAACATTTATTATCATTGTTTTATTTTATTTTATTTGTTTATTAAAAAATATATTTTATTTATTTATTTTTTCTTTTTTGAGCTGCAGCGGTTGGCCTTTTCGTAAATTTGTATGTTTCATTCTCGCTCTGTGGAGAGAGGTCTTACCCCGGGTATATGAAATTTACGCATCGTCCGATTACAGTAACGACATTTTTTTTTATTTTTTTTTTATCAGCTTTATATGAGCATGTTTATTTAATTTCGTTCACTTTTCAAAATTTCTCTTAAATTCTATAATACCCATTGCTATCAAAGCCATATTACATGTTCAAACTTTATACAAACACGCTATTGGAATAATACAAAATCGAAGAGATCAATTGAGACACTGTGTTTAATAGGAAAAGTTTCCGGGTATTTCCAATGACTCTATCAACAACGAAGATAATATCTGTGTTCATAGTTTATTTCTTTGATCTCTGAATACAGAATGATTTTGAAATATATTGAACGCAATATATTTCAATGGTGAAATAATAAGCACAATGGAAATAAGGTGGGCCTCTAGTAACGAATTTCCGGCTTGTTTTCAGGCTTAAAGAACGGAGTTTAAACGATGACGTAAAGTAGGCAGCTCTTAGGACTGTAGTTGTGAAATATTGTATCATACCTGCAATGGACGAGAAGGGGGATGGAGGGGTAGGAATAGCAGAGAGTGAAGTGAAAGTACGCCAGTCGGCTCTATCAGAGCACCAGCATTGGGAGTTCGGCAGTGGTACATATGAAATAGGAGAAAGAACTGGGAACTGATCTAGAACTGACCAATGGAAATCTAAATGGAGGGAAGGGGAGCATAGAGAGAGGTCAAGGCTTAAAAACAAAATTGCGTGCGTATGGTAAAGTGTGTGGGGAGATCTGAATTAAGAATAATAAGGTCAGTTGTGGAGAGGAAGCGTTCTAAGGATCGGCGACGGGAGTTGGTGATGGAATCACCCCAAAGAATGTGGCGGCAGTTAAAAACACCAACTATGAGGAAAGGTGGCTGGAGTTGGGAAATTCGATTTTCAAAGGCAACACAGTCAGTGGGGTGGGTAGGGGAGAAGTAGACTGAAATTACTGTGATCCAACGGCAAAGAAATATGCGAATAACTGTGTACGGGACAGTGGTTTGATAGGGAGGTATAACATAATGTGTTTTCTTAAGGATTAAGTGTAGACGAAACATAGTGAGTCTCTTTGAGGCAGATAATGGAGAAGGAGAGGAGAGGAGAGAAGAAAGGATATGCCAAAGGTCAGTGAGAACGTAAACCACGAATATCCCAATGTAGGAGAGCTTTACTTTATTTGATCTATGAGTGATAACGGTTACAGTGCGTGTTGAAAGGGAAGGATCTAAGGGGTGAGATAAGGAATAAGTGGGAAAAGGTAGTGTTGTGTCAGGAGGGGATCTGGGGAAGGGCATAGTTGCATAAGGGATTCACTTGTGTATCTAGGAGGGAGTGGAAGGGATAGAAGAGATGGAGGGAGGGTTAACGTAGTTGGAGCTGGAGCTAAGGGGGATGGACTGTGTTGGGAGGGAATAGGAGGAAGGGGTGTAGGGGGAATATGAGTAGGAGGAGAATGGATATCGGCAGTCACTTTGAGTGTGTAGCGAGCGGAAGTTGTGGAATTTGATGGTGATTGAGGGTCAATTTGGAACTCGAGTATCATCATCATCATCATTTGGGAGCTAACGCCTGCGGGGGCGCATAGCCGCATCCACCCTTCTAGAGATTCAGATAGAATAGCAACATCATCAGCAAAGTCAAGGTCTGTAACCTTGATATTGCCCAGAGTTGCTCCACTGTGACTTTGGACAGTAGCTCTACCCAGTATCCAGTCCATGCAAGTGTTGAAAAGTGTTGGTGCAAGAACACAGCCTTACCTCACACCTGAACTAACAGGAAAGAAGCTCGACAGGCCCCTACCACACTTTACAGCACTTTCAGTGCTTGTATATAGGTTTGCTATTAATCCAATAATGAGCTCGATGTAAGCTGCGAGCAGCCCACGTCTGAACTCACGACGGCGCTCTACAATGATTCGTCTAAGTGCTTCCTGTCCGGCTTCACGCAGAGTGAGACCAAGTCTGAGTTGCCACCTCAGACTCTAAGTTGTAGGTGGGGCAGCCCCTGTAAAATACATTCTGGGGGCCGGTTATGACCAGATTGGGCACATAGAGGCATCAGGTTTTGGAACGGCAGTGTTTGGCAGGATGTCCTAAACGTTGTCAAAGCAGAAAGTCTCTTGAAGGCAGATAATGGATGGGTTATAAAGAAGAAAGGATGTGACGAAGGTCAGGTCTGTGAAAACGGAAACCGCGAATATTTTAATGTAGGAGAGCTGTATCTTAGCTGATCTATGAGTGATAACGGTTATGGTGCGTGTTGAAGAATTTGAAGGGGAAAGAGCTAGGGGGTGAGAAAAGGAATGAGAAGGAGAAGGTAGTGTTGTATCAGGAGGTGGAGGATCTGGGGAAGGGCATAGTTGTGACATAAGGGATTCACGTGTGGAAAGGATAGAGGGGATGGAGGGAGGGTTAATGTAGGTGGAGGGGAGATGGACTGTGTGAGTGAAGGGGGAATATGGAGGAGGATGAATATCGGCAGTCACTTTGAGTGTGGAGGAGCGGGAGTTGTGGAATTTGAGGGTGGATGAGGGGTTTCGGTGTCAGTTTGGGACTCGAGTAGATAGTTTTGAATATCTTCAAGAGTTTCTGTAAAGGAGTTGGTTGGTGAGTTTTGTGAGACAAAGTTTTTTTTATGAGGGGGGGAGAAGAGACTGGTGTCTGAGGAGTAGAGACAAAGGTAGGTGGTGGTGTGTGGTAGGAGACAAAGTTAGGTGGAGGTGTGTGGTAGGAGAAGAAGGGGTGGAACGTTTAGTCTGTCTGATGCGGGTAGTGCGAGGAGGGAGAGGGGAAGGTGTAGGGGCTGCAGTAGAGATTGGAGTGTCTGGATTTAGAATGGCGAAAGAATTTGACTGAGGAAGGTAGGAGGTAGAAGTGGGGAAGTAAGATTGAGGAGGGATAGGT
>NC_061827.1:29567963-29572963 GCF_019202785.1 Penaeus chinensis | reverse complement strand
GAGAGGGAGGGAGAGAGGGAGGGAGAGAGGGAGGGAGAGAGGGAGGGAGAGGGAGAAGGAGAGAGTCAAAATGAAAACAAATACAAAATATAAGTCTATGGAGGGAGGTGAATGGTATAACACTCTTCCGTGATACATCTTTGGGCTCTGAGGGAACTCTCACAGAGTATGGCAGGTGTCACTGGAGAGACAATGATCGAAGAGGGAGAACTGTGTAGCAGCATGACCCTGTAACCTGAAGTTCCTGCATAATTTCCCAGGTTGGGTCACACCAGGTACACAGCCATGTCCGTGCTCATTGGACAGCAGGCTCCACTCATTCCCTGCACGCACATGTACTTAAACTGCAGAATCCAGAACCAAGATCAGCATTCTCTGATCCTCCAACAGTACATGACAACAGCAGCAGCAACTCAAGGACTGCCCAGTCCTTAGCTGACTGGTCAGCCTTCCCCCTCCTCCTTTGATCTCCACTTTATCTTCAGCAACCCAGCCATTGGGCACTCACACCCACACAATCACTCCATAAAGAGATATATACCAGTCCAAGTAGTAGATGCAATAACATTTACTGTACCTATAGCAGCAAGACCCTGCAACCTGGAGTTCAGCATAGTTTCCCACTTTGGGTCACACCAAGTCCAGTTAGTCCACAGCCATGTCTGCATTCATTGGACAGCGGGCTCCCCTCATTTCGTGTGCTCACGCTGCGCACCTGTACTTAAGGCGCAGAATCCGAAACTGAGATCAGCCTTCTCTGATCCTCCAGCGGAACATGACAACAGCAGCAGCAACATAATGACTGCCCAATCCTTAGCCAACTGAGGAGCCTTTTGGCTCCCCTGTTGATCTCCACTTCATCTTCAGCACCCAGCCATACCTGTGGGCACTCACTCCCACACAATCACTCTATAAAAAGATACAGACCAGTCCAAGTAGTAGATGCAATAACATTTACTACAATTGCTTCGAGGGGAATTCTGATGTGTACGCCGCCTGGGTGAAGCTTCAAGCCCCACCAGCATCTTTGCTAGCTTCTCACAGATGAACTGTTACAGAAGGGATACAAGTTGCATGCCGACAACTGGTATTCCTCCCTGGCTCTCTTCCACTACTTGCAGGCCTGTAAGTACAGTCCATACCAATAAGAAGGGCATGCTCTCAGACCTGCAGGGAAGCCAGGGACAAATCAACTTCCGGAGTACACTAACCGGAATGCTTTGCCTTCAGTGATGATGCCATCAACTGCCCACACTATCAAGGTCATCAAATTGCCTCCCAAACCACTGAGGGGTATAGAGGTTGAAGCCCAAAGTTGTTGTTTCATACAGGAATGGCTTGAAGGGAGTCAACCTCTCGGATCGGCTGGCACTATTGTATCCAACAGATAGAAAGACCATCAAGTGGTCCAAGATCTTCTATCTGCTGAATATGACAGTCATCAAAGCACTGGCTGTCCATAGAGCCCTTGGCAGAAAACTATCAAGAGGGAGTTGGTGCAATGGATGCAGAAGCAAGGTGGACACCCTAGATCTTTCCAGCATGTTCCTCCTCAGAAACATTAGGAGGAAGAACACCAGCAGGTACACATGCCAATGGAAAATATTCCAGCACTGGATGGGATGTGCACTCTGCTGGAAGAACCACCATCGAAGGAAGGACACCAGGGTGATATGTAGCGCCTGTAGTGTTTCCCTGTGTCCTGCTCCATGTTTCAAGGAGTTCCACAGGTGAAGAAGGGTGTGATGTAAATATATACATATATACATTTATACATATATATATGTATATATATATATATATATATATATATATATATATATATATATATATAAATATATATATATATATATATATATATATATATATATATATATATATATATATATATATATATATGTGTATATATATATGTGTATATATATATATATATATATATATATATATATATATATATATATATATATATGTGTATATATATATATGTGTATATATATATATATATATATATATATATATATATATATATGTATATATATATGTATGTATGTATGTATGTATGTATGTATGTATGTATGTATGTATGTATGTATGTATGTATGTATGTATGTATGTATGTATGTATATATATATATATATATATATATATATATATATATATATATATATATATATATATATATATATATATATATAGCTACTACTAGACAATTCACAGGTACAAGGAATGGTACCAGATCTTCTTCCTATACAACCTGGCCATCCATTATATCTTAGGCCGAAGGGATGGCACGCCATCACCAAGATAATTGACAGCAGGAGGAGGTGCTGATGGTGTTTGAGGCATGGGATTAAGAAAAATAACAAGACCTACTACCCTGATTGCAATGTAGGCCTGTGCACCTATAAGTGCTTTGGGGAATGGCATGCAGCAAATTTACCCTCACAATATCTTGGGAAAAGAGTTACTGAGAGTAACAAACATGGCCTTATTATTGAGTCTGAACTCCATACTAAGACTTCCAACTATTACAATTATATATATGAAAAAGCTTTACTTAGCTGTGTGCAGCATAATGAGGGTCACATGGTTTTCACACCCTTCCTGGCATCCATAAGTAAAGGCATGCATGCAGTATACCTTGGAGAGGTTGTTCATCAACCTATGGAATACACCGCATATTTGAGTTAAGGACTAGATATTTAACCCTTTGACTGCTATAAGCAGATCTATCCACCCAAAATATTACTACCATTAACCCTTAGTCATGGGTTCATTTCATGGGCTGACCTGGCTGTGGCTCTGAGTCATGGCACCAGGTGACATGTTATTCATGTCATGGCTCCAGGTAACAGGTCATTCATGTCATGGCCAACTTGGGTGTGGCTCTTGGCTATGGATCACTTCTGTCATGTTGCTATAATGCATCCCCTACCATCTGTGAACTTCTATGAAATTGCATCTCATCAACCTAGCCCTTGTGAATGTTTCCAAAGCTTCCTATTAGCAACCTTTTTAAAACATTTTATAAAAAACAATTTTTGGAAGATTTTCTTGCTCTTGTTTACATATTTTATCAAATATTAATGAATTTTAGGGGTAATTACAAAAACAGTATATACAGGAGATGCTGAAAATGTGTTATGGAAGCAGAAAACACATTTAACTTTTTTGGTGGATTATCATTATCATTACATGAATGCCCTTCAAATTTAATTCCACAGTTAAAGGGTTAAGCAACATACTAAACTATTTCAGTTCCACATTTCCTAGAAGAAATGCAGTTTGTGAATAAAAAACAAGAAGCTCTAACCTACAAAGGGATTTGGAAATGTGAATGCTAAACTAAGCTAAGCTAACCAACCCAACCTAACCTTATTGGCACAAGAAACACAAGAAGATATTACAAGTTAAGTATATTATATCTTTTCTTTGCTATTACATTGAAAGAAGAGGGCAGCAGACAAGAGGTAGATAATAATTTTAATATTGTTTAATAGAATGGAGGCTACTTAAAAGAAATTACCGTGGAAGTATTAGAATAATCTGAAATCCATGTTAACTCTAAATCAGGTCTGTCCAAGTAAAACCATTCAGTACTTGTAATATTTACTTGCATATGAGAAGATTAATAAATAAATATCCCTCATGATGGGTAACTGTCCCTACCAGTGAGATTAATGGACACATAGTAAATGCTACAAGAGGTGCCACATGTGCTGGCATGCAGGTCATGGAGGGAGACCCAAGTTAATGTTGTGTTGGTGCTGTAGTGTGTCCTTATGCCCCTTAAATTGCTTTAAGTGTTTTCATAATCAAGGAGACAAGTAGAAGGAGAAGGAATGGTATGATGAAAATGATTTTTAGTTGTCCCTCTCCTGCTACACTTTTTGCCATCCCTTACATCTTAAACTACTGTTCAACTAGCACAGGATCTAGATGGAGGAGGAATTGTAAGTACAGCATGTATTGTATCTTTTTTCAGTTTTCATAACCATTTCTCTTGAAAAAATAAAAACATTTTTTATCATTCTACAACAAAATAAGAAAAACTACTGTCCATTGCACAAAATCTACAATATAACTGAAGAAAATCATTGCTAGAACTTGTAATATGACCTTAAAATACAGATTCTTTTTCCACATTTACAAATCACATCATAAAAACTATATGAATGGGGATGGTGAAAGCACTACAAGATTTGATGTGCTTCTCCTCCCTCATGTCTCAGGCAATCACCCAGGTGGAAAGCTACATGCAAATTTATGCCTTGTCATGAGTGGGTTAAGGGGACCATCACTGTTAGTGTTAACTTTTGGCATTAGTACATGAATGAGGAAACTACCAAATGACAGTTGGAGTCTACCTCTGGTGATTTCTTACAGTAGTAAGGGTGGGTAATTTGTGGCAGGAACACCTGCATGGACTCTTGCTTGTTACAAACAGAAATATAGCATTTGATAATGAAATTACAATATAGATAGTCATTTCTATACCAATATAAAAATGATAGAAAATATAAATATTTTTTTTATATACATCATAAGATTTAGTGAAAACCAAAGATGGTCCCTTTTAAATAGAGGATAAGCACTGGGTGCCATAGTGTTCAAATTAAAGTCAGTAACTGACAGAGAAACAGAGACAAGTTCTATCAAAAGGAGCCCAGAGCCCATAACAGATTCAATACATCAAAATAAAGTTAGAAAAGAAGACTGACTAAAGATCTGACAAAAGAAAAGGGAAGTCATGTAACTTACTTTCAGCAGAATGGATAGATTCTGCATGATTCTTTAAGAGAAAAGGATGACTTACTGACACGGAAGAGAAACTTACAATATGGTTTTATTATCATCATTACTATTACTATTATCATAATAGTTATCATTGTCATAACAACAACAATAATAATAACAATCATGTTAATAATAATATCAGTTTCAATAATAACAATAAAAATAATAAAAATAATAATTATACTACTACTATTAATAATAA
>NC_061827.1:29535463-29562963 GCF_019202785.1 Penaeus chinensis | reverse complement strand
AAATGGAAAAGGAGGAGAAGAAAAAACAATGCAAAATTAGTTGAGGCAAGGGTTGAGGACTAAGGTAGGGGTGATCTCCCATATTGGGCCTCAGTCCCTGTCTCCAATGCCCCCCACGACAACAACATACAAAGAATCGTGTGGACTTTATACTGAGTTATTTGTCTTGGGACGCAGACCCCCATGTTATCACCTTATTTCCCTATCAGGGGCTCCAACCTGGACCCCCACCTGACTGCCAGGGACTTACTCTCTAAATGGAATTTGTCTCAACCTGTTTTTTTCATTTCTGACATTATTTTTTGCCTCAGCAGATTTTTTTTCATATATTAAGGACTATTATAGTGCCATTATATTTTCCTGTAAATGTATAACAAAGTATTACGAGCTGCACAATTTTCTCATTTTCAACTTAGGAAGGAAATACCACAGCTGAAAAGTGTCTTATTTCAAGTCCTTCTGTCCATTAAAGGCAAATTTTACCTTCTACTGCATAGCTGTGGGAAATTGAAATTATACCAAAACAGTTAATGTTTGAACACTATTTATGTGAATGCTCTTGGCACCTATTCCTGTCTACTTAGAAGTGTCCTACTAATTTTTGTTGAAAATTTGGGGCTTTCCAAATATATGTAAAATGCTGGTGGTGGAGTATCATTTTAAAAAATACAAATTTTGTGAGATTAAAGATGTGTTCCCTTAAGCTGATAATCTACAGTGGATAAACCATAGTAAAAAATATAATAATAGTAAGTAGTCGATTCATTTACTTTATTCTATATTAACATTTACCTAAATATCAGACCAAAACATAGAACACCATATTCTTATCTCTTAAGTAAACCACTGGAAAACTGGCTCGAGAAAATACCTATGCCAAGCCACTACATCCAGAGAAATTAGCAGGTCTTGTGGCGCCCTTGTTTACACTCCCGAGCGTCGCCCGGCAGATATAGGAGCCATCGCATTCGGGAACCTCACGCGCCTGTTTTGAAAATAGAAAATCTCATGAATAGATGTACTGAATACTCTTAATGACCTTACTGTATCATACTATCACACAGATCACACCTACTCTATCTTTAAGTAAAGGCAGTCATGCAATTACAATATTATGAAAATAATAACAGTAACATAATAAAATTTATCTTTAACAGCTTTCCTCGTGGGTAATTTTACATTCTCATGACCAGCAATTCTGCAAGTACTGTCTTAGGGAGGAGGAATATCGGCTGAATGCAAATGCATATACATTTGTTTAATTTCAGCTCCGTATGGAGTGAATTCAACATTTCTGCAATGCCATGTGCAGCAGCTGTTTCAATGGTCGGTCGATCTGTGCGCGGCGTGGTCGTGGGGAGCAACAGATACCGCGCCGGGTAATGCAATTCTCATTGCTTCACTCCTTAAAATCTCTTCAAAACATCCTTCCTTGTACTGGGTGAAGGCATCTGTTACTGTTATGTGAGTGAACACTGACTTAACATTTGGGGACCTTTGTGTGTATGTGGGGGGGGGGGGGGGGTAGCTTAGCGCCTATTGAGAAGTCCTATATTTTTAAAAAGTTTGATGAAACTATATATATATGCCGAATTCAAACACAAATTCAATTATTCCAACTTGAAAAGTTATCTTTTATTGCATCTAGAGAAGCATCTGAAATTAAAAAGAATTAACAAGAGTCATTTTAGTGCCCCTTTCCATCGAGGGGTCTGCATGAAAAATGCTCCCCCCCCCCTCCGCCCCTTATCAACGACATTGCGGGTAATTTACTTAATGGAAGTAGCTATGCTGGCCGGGTTTTCGGTGTACATTGTAGTTATCGTTATATATCATAACCCTTAGAATACAAAAATCCTGATGAGAGGGATGGATGACCTGCGATATGGAACAGGGTATTTTGAGTAAGCTTTGAATAATAAACTCAAATCAATAAGAGCCTTCTTCCCTTCTATATATTTTCTTGTCAGTGAACTCTGCGCATGCCCGGATGAATGATTAAGCAACATAGGCCTAGGATATCAAAGGAATGGGGCACCACTGAATGCATACGAAAAGTAACGACACGCAGCGGTGCAAGGGCAGCATATTTGTACAATTTGTGATTTGTATTATTAAAGCCAATCAACCACCGTTAGTAATTAGATATGCCATTTGATACTTGAGCGGTACCATTACTGGGTACTAATACAGAGCATCAATTGGCCTAATCCAGGCCTGGATTTGCATTACTCAAGCGACATTTAAACCACTAATTAACTTGTGCATGTCAAGTCGATGATCAACAACTCAAGGACAGCCTGATGAGCCTACACCTGTAGTTGCGACAGGACTCTAGCAAATACACAACAGGATTTTCCCAGACTAAGGTTGAAATTTCCCTTGATTGCCCGACGATTTTCAATGTAAAATTATTGGTACATATCCATACCCCCTCTCTCTCTCTCACAAATTATATAAAAATAATTATTTCAGCATAAAGTATCCTTACACACACACACACACACACACACACACACACACACACACACACACACACACACACACACACACACACACACACACACACACACACACACACACACGTGTACATTAGAGATGGGGGTGGGGGGGTAATACAGCAATGTTAATGGCCAATGCTTTTCAGATTTATTCAATCATCCCTACACATCTATCAATCCGTCTGTCTATCTATATATTTGACTGATGCTTGAAGTGCATATATGACTGATGTTTTGACCATTCGGAGCTCCTACTTTGGCGTCCCGGGACAAGTTGTTTATCTCATCCATCCCGCCTTCTTTCAGCTGGGCGCGTAGGACATTTTAACATTTTTGTTTATGTAAACAGTGATAATTGCAGGTACCCATAAGATATTAGTAAGTAATCTTATGGCCCTTTATTGTTACTAAAAAATATTTTTGCGTTTGTCAGTTGCAAGTAAGTTCCCTATGCATCAGAAGAGTTGCAAAACCTGTGCATGTAATATAAACACACCGATATGATAAAATAGTGAATGTTTATTTCCGAGCTGCTTGCATTGTGGGAAGTGAAGGCCTCGGATATTTCGAACGCGGCCTCGTTGCCCTACTCTGTGATCATCGGAAAAGTATTATATTGATTCTGAAAAGGATTGTTTAGTTGGATATTTGGTATCAAAGGATATAGTAAAACATATCTAAAACATCTATGATGTCGCAATAAATGCTAATCCTTTCCATGGGAAGAAACTGAGGGTTCCCTATAATAGTGTCTTTCACGCTTCAATGCTCTGTCCTGAAGATGGGCAACCACCAAAACATTGTTTACCGTCTGTCAACTAAAATTACATTCAATTTGTATTTGATTTAAGATAACGATAAAGCATGTAAAACAAACAAAATACTAGACAATTAAAATTCCACCTTATTGAATAGGGAAAACGCATGTTATAGTCAAATAAGGTTTGCGTCCACTAAGTAACTGTACTATATCTAGTTTGTAACCCGTAAGAGAGCCATTCAGCAGTATCGACGAACAAGTCAAGGAGTTGTGAACTCACAAAACGAAGCATTCGTTATGAAGATAATATGGTGTTGATACAGATTGGAGACTGCATGTAATAAAATTGTACATATGCCGCCTATATTTATCAGATAAATCTCTTCTTTTCATGGGTAAGATACTCTAAAGTTAATCAAAGAAAATGTTTATCATTCGTATAATTGTGTGCATCAAATATTTAAATGTAAAATGTTTACAGGTTGAACTCAGAGGATATAAGTCAGATTTGAATAAAAAATAATAAATGCCATCCTTTAACAACTTGAAACACTTGACTCTCTATACATTGTTTGACGTTGCCTTGTGGTCGCTACAAAACACGGCATCATCGAATTGTATGCTCAGTCCTGCCACTGGAACCGCCTGGAAGAGGTGCAGGCCCTGAGCTCCCTATCTGAGGTGAACCAGCCTTTGGGTGGCTGGCTCACTGTAGAGGGATGAACAAAGAGTCCCAAACAATGATGCCTATCTTGTAAGTGGAATAGCATCCCCTCTGGTGTCTCCCCAGGGGTTCTCACCTACCCACGTGTTTGCCGTGCGTGGGCCACACCCTTGTGCGCTGGAGGTTGAGCGATGCTGTGCATGAGTACGCACTGCGGCTAGCAAAACGCCTCTTTGATCCCTTATAGCCTAATCAATCGGCTAGTCTTCGGGAAGCTAGGGTCAAGCAATCATGGCACCCTTAGCACTCACACAGGTCCTGTGAGTGCTGTTACAATGGCTATTTGCTGCATATACCCTCTCACCACCCCTGTAGATGTTAGACATCAGCTCTAACATACAGCTTCCCCTAGTTGGACTCCGTGGAGGGTGGGGCCGTGAGAAGGTGAAAAAACTGCTTATTTACAAACCAAGGCACTGACCATGGCAGTCACTACGAAGCCATGTACGGCTTCTAGTGGCAAGAAAAAAAACACAAGCTGACTCTGTCAAACCTGCTACTAAAATGGAACAGACACAAAACTTATCACCCAAAAACATGTCTGTCCATGATATTATCCAGCAGATGGACTCTCGTGGTGGCCTCTCCGGGGAGACCTCCTAACGTCCTCCCTGTCCAAGATGGAGCACAAGCTGAACCAGCCAAACCAGCAGCTGCTCCAATGACTAGAGCCCAAAATCCAAGTTGAAAGGGCGGTTCGAAACGACCTAGGCCGAAGACAGACTCTGAGTGAGAGTCTGGACCCTAGTCGTTTCACATAGTTTAAGGTTCCCTCTATACCTGAAGGCTTACCAACTGGTCAGAGCATTGGAGATGTAGAGAAAAAACCGGTTGTTAATGGTGACCCTGAGAGAAGCCTCATTCACTACCCCTGATTTTGGTAACTGGGGCACCTACAACTTCAGATAAGTTCTAAGGTTGTGCCTGAGCCACTTTGGTGCTTCAAGTGCCAGAATATGGTCACCACCAGAATAGCTGCAAAGCCAAGCCCAAATGTGGTGTCTGTAGCAATGCACACAATACCAAGGTGTGCCTTAAAGCACACAAGTAAGGACAAAAGGACACAACAGCCAACTGTCCCAACTGTGCCAAGAGGCATCATGTCTGGAGCCGTCCCTGTCAGTAAGGAAGCGGCCCTCAGGCGACAAGAGGTTGCTGAAAAGTGACCAGACTTTGTTCCTGCTCCCTCAGACACCCATCTCTGTGGACTGAACAAAAGGAAAAAGGCTCCTTAACCTCCTAAGAGGAAGGAAGCACCTCCCCAGCCGACACCGGACATCTCCAACTTCAATGCACACCACCCCATCCTGGCTCCCTGCAGAGGACCGGATGCGACAGGCTATCACATAGCCAGTGTGTTTGAGACATTCCTCGAGATCGCTCTTCTCAATACCCAAGAGTCAATGCATGTCCTAGATCTCACCCTGTCCATCGCAGCTCTGGTGGGGAGAATCAGATGGTGTGTCGATGAGACTGTCACAAGTGACCACTATGACACCGTTACTACCCGCATGGTAGATCATACAAACAATTGACTATGCAGACAGGTGGTGCAAGCATTGTGGTGAGCCGAACGCCACCCTGTTGCATTTCTTACAGAGTTGTGAGCACACAATTTTTGAGACAGGGACCACCCACAACAGCCGCCAGGCTGGTAAAGAAATTATGCTGCATGCTTACATCATGGCGGCAGGAGTGCCTGCTGGGAATCCCGCCACCATAGTAAGCATTGAATGTCAGAGAAGAAAATGAGACAGCCATAAATAGCTGACACAGGCTGGGCTATTATATGAAAAGCCATGGCAAAGCTAGATCTTCGTAAACCTCAAACGAACGACGAATTTTGTGCTGACATACAGTGTTTTGAGAAAAAAAAAATATTATTCTTAATTTCACTAGTAATTAGCTAATAGAAAAACAGTAAAGTAATTATGTTCGTATGTGTTTTAATTACTAGCAAAATATTGTGGAAGCTTCAAATAAAATTGAAAAAGTACCTGACTACTCCCAACTCACTGTTTACGAGTATACACACCACCCCTCGCTTCACAAGGCTGTTGAAACTTCCAGATGTATTTCTCAGATTCAGGCAAACCAGTTTTCTCCTTCTTGTTACATCCATTGTTTTGTATACTGAAAGTGGCAGTACAGGTCTTTTTTATAGCATTTCCGATACCCCTAACACTCTGATATACCTTTGATAAACGTTTTCCCTTTTCAGACACTTTACTGGAACCTGTTGAAAGATCTTTTCAATTTGTATCAATTTGTATGCCTTTACCTTGATACAATGTGATACACTCCGACCAGCCAATCAGATCTCAATATTTTTTCAGATATATTTCACGTAGTTTCAGATTGGGATTTTTTATTTTCATTAATTACGAATGGCATCTTAAGTGTCTTAATAAAAATTCTGTTACATAAGTGCACGGAACGACTTGAAGCATCTTCTGTACGCGTCACAAAAGTTAATACTGGATTAAAGTTAATCCAAATCCACAGTACTTGCACAAAAGATGCATTGCCAGGCACACGAGTCAATTTTATTATCCGTAAATCTGTTGTTTTATATAAAAAAGCGGATATCTGTGTAATAACAGTTACGATTCACCCTCTACAATACCATACGCTTATGCTGATAACGAAATATTTGCTACAGAGGGGAAAAAAACATACATTATATATATATATATATATATATATATATATATATATATATATACATATATATATATATATATATATATATATATATACATATACATACACACAATATACGCTAACAAAAAAAGTTGTTGCGCATCAAGTTCGTGACGTAACATCAGCATCTTTCGCGTACGTAACCGTTATCGGGGATTGGTTAGAGACAAAGCGCTTGTGCCTTGATTAAGGGACACGTGATAAGAGTATAAACCAACGTTGGTATTAATATTCTTATGTGCAACTATTCCTACTGTACAGGAACGAGGTAGTTGATAGAGGAAGAGTCCTGTTGCATGTTCTTTTTAATTAATTTTAACGCGTCTTTGTGAGGAAATACATGCACCAACGTCTGACGTTTGGATAGTATGGTATGCTAAAATGTATGCTAACCAAGACCCGCCGGAAGAACTATATCATAAAGCAATATAAACGTGTATAGGCGAGTGAGTGTGTTTTTATGTGTTTATGTACATGTGCGTATACACTCGCTAAAAAAAGTATCTATACTTTTTCTGACTTCATTAAAACATAAGACGATGACGAAAACGGTTGGAGCAATGCTGTGAGTTCGATTTGATATTGATACCCTGCCAAGGGGGTGCTGGCGAGCAGTTGCCTTCACGACATTGCTTGTATAGATAGGCCTGTTATCCTGGACGAGCAAACATGGTCCCGAATCGGAGAATATCATGGTCCCTACCGATGGTAGAAATATCTTCACTTTCCACTTATGCCCCGTAAATCTGCCGTGCCCGACATCCGCCAACTCCCTAACCCAGCTGCTGTGTATAATCATAATAATTCATATACATACATATACCTATAAATATATAAGCTAAATAACAATAAATGCATAGTCTCTAGTGTACAAACATTGCATCCAACCACTGAACACGTATGGGCTGTTGCGACTTTTGCGCGCGCCAGTCAGTTATGCGAATGAAAACGTGAGAGAAGCTGAGATTTTTACGGGTCTACATTCCATCCACAACTGACTTTATGATGAGTGTCGAACCCCCAGGTTTAACTCCTTGTGACGTCATGCACGAGACGGACGCATTTGGGTAACTCAGTAATGCCCATGAGGGGAGCCCGTCCTATTTCGACTGATGCTGACTAACCTCCAGGCAACAATAGCAACTTCCCGCGCCTAGGCGGGGTGCGAGACTTTACTTGTATAGACCTTGACTCGCACATCCCTCTCCCTGTTATCGTGTGTGCGCGCGTCAGACTCGCGAACGTACAGCCAACTCGGTGCATAAGCGATGTCAACATGCAAGCTGGGGCTTTGGTATTTGGTAAACATTTGTAAATTATGTTGCACTATAAATTATATCCATTCAAATGTTCGTGCAAATGAAGGTATGTCCATGATCGCAAGATCATTTATGTAATTAAACTTCTTTTGAGTACAAGGTTTTTACCATGAACAAGGTTATCGCTTTACTACCTTTTCAGGGTATTTGTATTAAATTCCGGATAAAGTTTAAATAATCGCCATAGTCCAATGGTCATTAAATTGGCTTATTACAGAATTAAGCTAACTGTTTCTTTATTCAAATTAATTAATATTTAGTTGGTATAAACCCAAGGCTATATGGAAAGGTCTTACCTTGATTTGTATTTTAATTTTCCTAGGCTTGAGATGTTTAAGATTTTAGTGAATGACAATCAGGATTTAAGTAAAAAAAAAAAAAAAATATATATATATATATATATATATATATATTTATATATATATATATATATATATATATATATATATATGTATATATGTATGTATGTATGTATACGTGTATGGAATGGTTACTTTTAGCAAAAGATGTGGAAATAAAAAATAAAGGAGATGTGTGATGAGACAGCATGTATAATAGACCATAACTAACATAAGACATGTCATCATCAGATAATAAAAGAAAGCTAGCAATGAAAGCATAGGTAAAATTCAGACAAAAGATATATGGAAATGGCAGTGTGAATGATTCCAAGAAACCTATCTTATATGTACTTCTATTGCAAATGAAGAATAACATTATTTGACATAGAAGTGTGAGGCCAAGGTTGGTGAAACTGGAAATTTTCCCAGGGATGAATAGGATACACCAAAATTGAACTTAAATCATTAAGTAAATTATATTTTTTTTGTTGTTGTGTGTGAGTGTCAGTTTATGTGTGAGAATTAGTGTGTGTGTGTGTGTGTGTGTGTGTGTGTGTGTGTGTGTGTGTGTGTGTGTGTGTGTGTGTGTGTGTAAATGTGTAATATGTGTATATTAATGTTTGTATATATATACATACATATATATAGGTATATATATGTATGTATGTATATATATATATATATATATATATATATATGTATATATCTATATTTATATATATGTATATATATGTATATATATGTGTATATATATGTATGTATATACATATACATATACATACACATATACATACACATATACATATGCATATACATATACATATACATATACATATACATATACATATACATATACATATACATATACATATACATATACATATACATATACATATACATATACATATACATATACATATACATATACATACACATACACATACACATACATGCACACACACACACACACACACACACACACACACACACACACACACACACACACACACACACACACACACACACACACACACACACATATATATACCTATATATACACATATATGCATATATATATATTTATATTTATATTTATATTTATATTTATATTTATATTTATATTACACACACACACACACACACACACACACACACACACACACACACACACACACACACACACACACACACACACACACACACACACACACTCACACTCACACTCACACTCACACTCACACTCACACTCACACATGCACACATGCACACATGCACACATTAGACACCCATACACAAAGGTTGGTAGTAATAACCATAGTGGTGGTGGTGATGGCCATAGTTGGATGACACAGAAGTACTTGCAAAATGTTTATGGAATAATATTTGATATTTCAGAGGCTCAAATGGTGCACAGCAATTGAAGTTTTGGAAACAGTGATAAAGGGTGTGCAAATATTCTTCAAAGTTCTTTGCATATAATCATAGAAACTACTTAGATTTGAAGTAGTTATGTGTTTATTTATTTATTTTTTATTTTTTTTTTGCCAGTACAGAAAAATGAATGGAAGTATAATTACCATGTCCTTTCAGGGGCACTTCTAGCAAAATATGGGCACTGAACGAAGCAAGAAAAAACATTTTTCCATATTGATGGAAGCATGTTGAGGTACTAACTTTTTGCCATCGTATGAATTGTACATGAAATTGTGTAGTCATTTTACATATGTTTTTATTTATATTGCACACACACACACACACACACACACACACACACACACACACACACACACACACACACACACACACACACACACACACACACCCACACCCACACCCACACCCACACACACACACACACACACACACACACACACACACACACACACACACACACTAGTGTATATATAATCACACAGATAATAAGGTGTTTATATATTTAAAAATATAAGATTTTGTTAGCAGAGTTATTAAATTTGTTGACTTGTTTATCATACAAATTTAACTGATTTCAAGTAAATTTAAGTTTTCTTAAATCTTGAAAACTTATGCATGTTTATTATATATAAATATATATATACAGTTTTTTTTGTTTTTTTTTTACAGGAGTCTTCCCGGCAATATATGGAGTTCAGCCTATGGAAGAAAACTTACTTTGATCTCTTTACTATCAAGTAGAACAAAATAATACAAACATGAATGTCAATTTGTTTTGGGAACACAGTGTTAAGTGTGAGTTTTGTGAGGCAACTTTTGACACCCAGGACACACTTAAACAGCATCTAAGACTTCATTCTCGAAGAAAACCTTACAAATGTGATGACTGTGGGGCAAAATTTTCATATAACAGTACCTTAGAATGGCATAAGAAAAGTCATACAGGTGAAATGCCCTTTAAGTGTGATGAATGTGGTGCACAGTTTCTGCAGAATAGTATGCTAGTATGGCATAAAAGAAAACACAGAATAGGTGAGAGTTCACAAAGCCCAGCTATTGTTGTGAATATGGCAAATATTTACCATCAGCAAAGTGTACAGAACTTTTCCAACATGTTCAATTTACCCGGATTAATGACAGCTACAAATTCTGTAGCCTCAGGTACTGCCTCAATGTCTACATGTAATACAGAGGGCCTAGGCACAAATACAACACCTAATTCACATATTTATACTTCTGTGCCTACTCATGTCAATGCGACAGCATCTTCATCATGCGGAATTCTGTCAGATTTATTAGGTAAGAGAAAATTAGATAGTGAAGAAGGGACTTTTCGTTGTGACATCTGTGGAGCATTGTTTATGCACAGTGCAAGTCTAAAGTCACATATGCAAAATAAACATAACATGGGTGACAATAATCCATTTCATATCCTTGCAAGACAACAGGAAGCTAGTGGGCAGATGATTCCACGGAAGAAAATAATTTTAGAAAAACCATTCAAATGTGATCTGTGTGGTGCTGGATTCAATACTAATGGTCATTTAAAAAGTCATCGACAGAAACACATTGTAGACAGACCTTACAAATGTGAGAAATGTGGTTTGACATTTTCAGATAAGTCCATTCTTGAATCACATGAACGAAGGCATCAAGCTGAGAGACCATACAAGTGTGATCGTTGTGGTGCAGCATTTTTCCGAGAGAGTCATTTACAAAGACACTTAAAGCGACATACTGGAGAGTTAGTTTGATTTTATTAATAAGATGGTTATATAAGTAGTGTATCTAGATTGGTTAAACAGTTTTCCTTTTGCCATTTTCCATTCCTTTATTTATATTAAAAGTTCCTTTATATACATGAAAATAAATCTCTAAGACTCTATAAGTATGGTAATTTATATTGAAATTATATTAAAAGTTATTTACCCTGTGTAATATTAATGTGTATTGTATATAAAGTGTAGAAGTCTGAAGGCCAGACTTTATAGATAGGTAGTGTAACTTGTACCAAGAATTTGTATATTAAATTAAAATATAATGGTAGTTTTAATTTGCATAAATGTGTAGGACATAGCATTGCTGACTCCTTAACTTTATCAAGTGTGTGTGTGTGTGTGTGTGTGTGTGTGTGTGTGTGTGTGTGTGTGTGTGTGTGTGTGTGTGTGTGTGTGTGTGTGTGTGTGTGTGTGTGTGTGTGTGTGTAAGGATACTTTATGCTGAAATAATTCTTTTTATATCATTTATTTTATATTTTATATATTATTTTTACATGTTCTACATTTTTTGGAATTCTTACTGTATACCATTAACAAGATGTAGAGTCTAACATTCCAAGGATACAAAAACAGATGCTCATCCCACAAATATTTTGCATGAACAATAAACAAGTAATGATATAAGATTTGACAGTGGTTTTTAATTATTTCCCATATTTTTGCATACATAAGAAGATTTACTTAAGTAATGTATTAATATGTAAGTTATATTGATATATAATTATTAATTATTAATTAATGTTATGGTTAAAAGTAATACCAGAAAATGTTGAGTCATCTTGGATATTGCAATGATATAAGTTACTTCATGATTTTTTTTCTCTCTTTTTTCAGAGCTTGGTCTCACCAAAGTACTGACCTCATATGTTCATTTGTCACACTTTACAAATTAAATTGTCCAGGAAATGGCACCAAAACACATTCAGCTTTTTGTATGACATTAAATTGATTTTATCCATTCATTTTGCAATTTTTATGACAATTAGAAATGTTAATAAT
The DNA here is from genome assembly GCF_019202785.1 of Penaeus chinensis. Lineage (NCBI taxonomy): Eukaryota > Metazoa > Arthropoda > Malacostraca > Decapoda > Penaeidae > Penaeus > Penaeus chinensis. The sequence continues at coordinate 29,550,404 of NC_061827.1, read as the reverse complement.
TTGAATGTAAACTTTTAAAGTGTATTTATTTTTACACCGCCCATCACAAACAAATCTGTCTGGTGTAATATACATTTTGCTTATGTATATCTTTCCCATCCTCCTAAATCCCTTGCCTGTAATTCTCCAACTCCTTCGCCTGTCCATTTTCTAAGGTGGGACAGCTGTGTTGAAAGGATGAAAGGCTGACTTTGTGCCAATCAGGGAGCCATTGGCATCCCTCAGGGCCTCCTCATGGGAGCCTTGAGGGTGTGGACCTTTTATCTTCCTCACGTATTTCAGGCTATCCATGACCATTAAATGGGAACTGAGGCTTGCCCCTTTATCAGTTAATCCTCCTGAATCTAACACCTCTGGTTTACCAACCCCTGATTCTCCTTTGATCATGGCTATAACTACTACTACACACCCCTCCTTAACAGCTGCTTATGACTTGGAACCATCCCGAATCGTCTACCCAGGTTTTAACTCAACCTTCAAAAGACGCCTCTCCCTGACTCCCAATATCCTTAACACAATCTCCTGCACAGTTGTCTCTATTTCCTAAATTTTCCCTTATTATCTCTTCAACATTATAGAGGACATCTGAAACTTCCTAAGCATGACCCAAGATAATGCTCCCCTTTCTCATTTATCTACAATTCCTCTACCCCATCCTGTCTACATTCAAAGTGTCTGCTGACATCCATCCTCCTCCTCATATTCCCCTTCCCTTCTTCCCCCCACTCCTCCCCATCCTCTCCTACACCAACCCTGCTTCCTACCCCATTATCTCTCCTGCTCCCTGTTGGCTACTCACATGAATTTCTTTTGTTACAACAGTGTTCCTGAACCCTTCGACACCTGATGAACTTCCTAATACTACACCTCCTTCCTTTGATCCCTTTCTTCATTCTCCGGGTTCTCCTCCTGCTAATTCTACAACACCCATTTCTACCCTTGTTACCCATTAATTACTTCTTAATGGCTCTTCTGCAGTGTAAAATTTGAGGTTTCCATTCTCACATACCTGACCTTTGTCACCTCTTATTTTCCTATAACCCATCCATTATCTTTCTCCAAGAAATCTACCTCCAGTACCATTCCCAGTTACTATTTTGTATCATCCTCTCACCTTCTTCTTGTCTCCTCCATATTTGTCTATCATAAAACACTATTCTATACCTCCCTTACAAACCAATGTCCCTTGCACTGTTATTAGCATCTTTCTCTGCTGTTGGATCACAAATGTTTCAATTTACTCCTCCCTTCCCTTGCCTTCCTATAGACTTTTTTAGCCTTTGAAACTTTCCTTTTTCCACTCCAACCACCATTCCTCATAGATGGAGATTTTAACTGTTGTCACACTCTTTGTGGTGATTTGCTGGAACACTCTAATACTAACCTTGTCCTCCTAAATTCAAACCATCCTACCCTCTCTGGCATGCATACAATGATTTTCATGCCTTGATCTTTCTCTTTGCTCTCCTTCTCTTTGTCTGGACTTCTATTGGTCAGTTTTAGACCATCTTCATTATAGTGATCACTTTCCTGTTCTCCTTTCTCCTACTTCCTATGTCCCACTCCCCCAACCTCCCTCACTGGTGCTTTGACAGAGCTGATAGGCATAGTTTTACATCTTTCTCTTCTCTTGACCTACCTCCATTATCCTTCTCATCTTTTTTAGACATGCTTTATTATTTCACAATCAGTGTCCTAGTTGCACCCTATACAGCCTGAACCTAATACTTCCAAATGTGTTCCATGGTGGAACTCAAATTGTACCAACATGCTTCAATTGAAACGTGCACCTTGGAACAGCTATCCTTGCAAGAGAGACACCACCAGTTAATTAACAGCCCTCATATCATTTAAAAGGGCATCAGCAGAAATGGCCTGTTAACTTATGTTGCTCCATAACATCATCTACATCTGTTTCTGTGCTTTGACAGTGGATCCATAAACTGACGGTATTCCCCATTCTTCCCCTATCCTCCACATCCAAAATCCCTCCATCTCTGACCCTCTTCAAGGAGCTACTGAATTTGGTACCTATTTTAGCCAGCTCAATAGTGGCTTTTCCCTTTCTCCACATTCTCTTCCATAAAGTCAGCCAAATAGCATACTCCAATCTCCTTTTTAATGCCCCTTTTTCACTAAGTTCCAGATGGTTTATATTACCGTAAGTTAAGACACTGTGTGGGTGCTTCATGTTCAGGGTGATGTAGCAATGGTGTGCTTGCATGCCTTCTCACTTGCAGCTGCCACCACTGGCTAGTCTAGTGTGATACAGGGAGTATCTCTGCATAAACTTCCCCAGCCAGTTCATAGCCTCTATGTCCTCGAGACTTCTGCAGTGCTTCTTCGTGGCCACCCATGAAAATTGGGAACTTTGTGGTCCCAGGCTAAACTGTGAGGCGGGCTGTAGATTCCATTGGAAGGGCAAGTATTGGGGCACAGGATGGGAACAGGAGTTACTCATCCTGCCTGCACCCTGGTAGGTGCCAACCCAGTATGAGGCCTGTGGGGTAAAGCCCAAGGAACCCCACAGGTGGACATTGGGCCCCACAGCCTGCCACCCTCCCTTATATTGGGCAACATCAGCAGGGTGGCTGAGGTGACATCCACCCAAAGTGACTACCCCGATGTTTATCAAGTGAGCTATCTGGGTAGGCACTTGGAACATCCGGTCCCTGTGGCAGGATGAGCGGTTACCCCTGCTATTATGGGTATTGAAGCAGTTGGGAGTTGAGGTGGCTGCCCTCTCAGAAGTGAGAACACCTGGTAGTGGCACGGTCAGTATGGGTGGGTACACCTACTGCTGGTCAGGCCTTAGCGATTATCATCATCTCCAGGGCCATCTCCAGCTGACTTCAACCCTTGTTAGTAGAAGTAACACCGTTTGATATGGCATTGAGACTGAAGCATGCTTTTGGCTTTGTGTCTTATTCCTGTGTATACTCCTACTGATGTATGTAAACTCAATGAGAAAGGCATTAAATGGCAAACTCACATCTGTAGCAGACAAATGTCCTAGCAAGACATTCGCATTGTTCTGGTGGACTTCAATGTGGTAACAGCTGTGATTGAGCTGGCTACAAGATGTCTGTTAGTCCCTATGGCTTGGGAGCTGATTCCAGCAGGGAGAACAGCCTCCTTCCCCGGGACTTTGCAAGGACCTAGAGACTGAGGATTTCTGATTCCTGGTATTAGCACTCCAACATGCATTGCTGGATATAGTATAGCAATACTGGTACTGTGGCCAGGGAGACTAACCACATTCTTGTTAGCACTTGCTGGAGGATCCTCCAGAATTGCAAGGTTTACTGGAGTGGCAAATTCTGTGGTACTGACCATAGGCTGGTTGTGGCTACCCTACAGGTCCACTTCAAGATAAAGCAGAAACGGCCTGTGTCAAGTGACCACTCCAGGGTGTTTCACTTGGATAGACTGAAGGAGAGGGAGTAAGGCTGGAGCTTTGCCATGGGAGTCACTGATCAGTTCACAGAACTCAATAACCTGACGGATCCAGTAACTCTGTGGGAGACCAAGCACAAAACACTCGATAGTAGCACAGGGGTCCATTGGCTAATGCCCGAGGGCAAGGCAGAATCTCATATCACAGGAGTCATTGGAAGCCACAGAGATGTGTTGCATGGCTCGGCTGAATGGCAGTCAGGATGTGCACCATTCCTTGATGCGTAGGGCTTGGACACTGTTGAGAAAGGACAAGGAACAGTTCATCAGGAATTCTGCTGAGGAGTTGAAGGCCGTTTTTTGGTTAATGACCTTTGTCCTGCCCATAAAGCCCTGAGAAAACTGAACTCTAAGCCCTTACAGATGACTGCAGTCCACTCAGTGGATGGACAGATCATCTCAGATGATGGGTTTGTGAACGTTGGGCTGAATATGTTGAGCAGCTGTAACAGGTAGACCCTCCAGCAGTTAGTCTGGATGCAAGTGGTACCACAATAGCTGTGTCAGACCCACCAAACAGTGAGAAACCTCTTACCCTAACTGAGGTTAAGGAGACGATCTCTAAGCTAAAAGGTGGGAAAGCTGCAGGCTGCTGAACTGCTAAAGGCTGGGGCTAAGTCTATGTCATGGGGCTTGTATGCAGTGTTGATTGCCATCTGGCAGTCTGGTTTCATTCCCCCTGACCAGATGAGATGGGAAAAGGGGATTGATGGGGCTGTAGCAACTACCATAGCATCACATTGCTCAGAAAGGTTATCGCCTACATCCTTCTGAAACGGATCCATGACCACCTACTTAGGCATCAGAGACTTCAGAGACCAGAGTAATCTGGATTCACTCCTGACAAGTCCATAATAGACCATATCCTAGCATTATCCTAGCCAATATCGATCTCAAGAAGCGTTTGATGCGGTGCATCGCGAATCGCTATGGGAGATCCTGAAACTTAGGGGAATTCCGTCACAGATTATTGGCTTAATAGCAAGCCTATATACTGGAAATGAAAGTGCTGTAAAGTGTGGTGGGGCCTGTCGAACTTCTTAACTGTTAACTAGGGTGAAGCAAGGCTGTGTCCTTGCATCAACAATTTTCAACACTTGCATGGACTGGAAAATGGGCAGAGCTTCTGTCCAAAGTCAGTGTGGAGCAACACTGGGCAATATCAGGTCACAGACGACTTTGCGGACGATGTTGCTATCCTATATGAGTCTCTTGAATCACTGGTAGTGGCTCTTGATGCATTTAGCAATGAGGTGAAACCCTTGGACCTAGAGGTCTTTTAGACCAAGATCAAGGGAACCCATTCAATCAATACGTGCTTGCAGTGAGAATGTTGAAGTTACAGATCGGTCTGGCAGCTGGAGTCATCAGCTCGACAAACAAGAGCATTTGGAGATGTCGGTACCTATGAAGGACCAAGCTATGTGTCTTTAGGGCCTTGATACTGCCAGTTTTGCAGTATGGTAGCAAACCTGGATGCTATCTAGTGCCTTGGAGTCTCGTCTTGATGCCTTTTGTAACAAGTCTCTATGCCGGATCATGGGGTACAATTGGCAGGACCATGTGTCCAACCGACGTCTACACCGTGAGACCTGTTACTCGCATAATCCGGGACCGCCAACTGAGGCTGTATGGGCACCTAACTCGGTTCCCTATAGATGACCCCGCCCGTCAGGTCGTTTCTTTTTTTAGACAACCCTGGGTGGAGGGGGCCTGTGGGGCGACCTAGGAACTCATAGCTTGGGCAACATGACCAGACCTGTTGCGAGGAGCTAGAGATGGGCCCGAGGGCCTGCCTGGACCCCCGTGGCTGGAAGCGAAGGGTGGATGCGCCCCCGTCGGCATTAACCCCCCCCCCCCCCCCCGATGTTAATGATAAGGCACCTCCCACCTACATCCTTGTCCTTCGTTCTATCAATATTCAATAGTATATGAAAGACCGTGAACTTTCCTCTCCAATGACGTGAAGCCCTTGTACTTTCTTTCCTAAAATCAAATAAACCCGGTACCTTTTCTCAGTCAAGTTTTGCTGGATTCCCAGCCATGTGATCCCCGGCAATGAACAAGCAGATGCATTAGCACGCTCTGCCGCCTTTTATACAACCCACTGACCTCACTTTTCACGCATTCCAGCCACCGACTACTACTACTACTTCAAAACTTTCTTTCTAGTTATGTCTGACCACCAATTAACTCCAAACCATAAAACCTATCTTTCCTTCGTCGGCCCCTTACCACTAGAACAGAGGCTGGGAAACTGCTCTTGCCCGATTGCGAATAGCTCACACTCGCCTTAAGCATTATAAATACGTCATGTCACGCTCCGACCCAAATTTGTGATTTTTTTTTTTTTTTTTTTTATTTCTCCATATCCTACCATCCAGTCCCCGCTTTACTGAAGGGTGTACCCTCGCTTTTCCATGTTGTCCTCTATTCCCCGACCCTCTAGCCCAGGGGTACTCAACTGGCGGACCGCGGTCCGGATCCGGACCTTCTGAGTGTTGCAGTTGGACCTCAGACCCCAGGAAGATAAAATTCTAGTTAAATAGCATGAAGGTCCTGGTGAAAGTATCTTGCAAGTTTTTTTGTTTTTTTGTTTTTAGTCGACTATGACTATATATATACAGCCAGGGTCTTTTTCAGGGAAAATTATGAGATTGTTTTCTTTTTTATATTTCATGTAATAAAAATTTCCGGACCTATGCGTACATTGGAGCTTGTCTAACTGGACCTTTGCTTATAATAGTTGAGTAGCCCTGCTCTAGCCTGTCGGACATACCCACGGAATCCACAACCTTTTCAATTGACAACTTATTCTTCCTCAGACACACAGATACCCAATATTTGATCTAATCACCCTTTGTCCTTAACTCTTCAATCAATCCCTGTCCTATCCCATTTACTCCCCCCCTTTTTACTTTTTTCACTGCCATATCTTATTTAATTCTAATAAGGAAGTCATTTAAACCCTTTTCACAACAATACTTTACCGTAGTGCTAATACGACCTTTGATGTCTAGCACACTTATTTGTTTAAAATATATTTTTTTTTTATCTCTGAAACTGGCTATTATGGGTCAAATATGCATTTAAGCTTTAAAAATTACCGTCTCCCCAGTCCCCACTTTTATTTTCAGTACAAATTTACAAGATAATTTCAATGTGTGTGCGTGTATAGCAATTTCTTTTGTTTCATTAAACTATCATCTCAGTCTCCCCAGTCCCCATTTTTCATTTCAGTCAAGTTTATATAATAATTTCATTGTGTGTTAATTTCTTTCGTTTAATTTTTGTTAAATCGAATATTGAAACGGGAAATGACACCTATACAAGCCTAAATAATGACCGATATATTTATATTTCTTATTATTTCCATTTTTTTTAATTTTTTTTTTTCAGTATTTTCTTCAGTTCATCAAAAAATGCAGGTCTATTTGCACCCACAAATTTCACATTAAATTAACTTTACCTTTTCCATTTTTGCTACATTTTCTCAATAATACATTGCCTTGATTTCTAGATATTTGAAGACAAATAGTGTGAAATGATGAATGCCTCTGTTTCAGATACTGCGATGTGATCCCAATTTAAGCACGTTTGCTGTTGGTAAACAATAACATCGAACACGTGCTCGGAGCACAGAGAAAATTGGGCCGGGGAAATTATTAATAATCTCGAAGACATGCTCTTAAGCCGACACGGAGTGAACAGGGTAATCAAAGAATCTTGAATTCGTGGGAAGGGAAGTTGAAGAAACTTAGCCCAGGAGAGAAGCCTGGAATCTTAAATGAAATGGACTACGATTCGCAAACAAATAGAAGACCTGGAGAAGAAAGTGACAGTGAAGAAAATCCTGATTTCAAACTTGCCCGGAGACACGAAACCGGCAGAAATTTAGAAGAATTTCAATCACCCACTACAGACAACATAACTACCAGGCAAGCAAAAACTCATGTAGTACTTATTATAAACTTAACCAAAGAATCAGAAATAAAAAATAATAATAAACCAACGAAAACAACAAATGCCTGAAATAAATCAGTATCTCAAATATATTTATATTAAATGAGTCCGTAAGAGTGCTCAGAACAAGCAAAGCTATGATTTGAGGTTGATAGGTTAACAAAGATACCACCCTTAACCCCTTCTTGATGGGTCACATGCTGAGGCATCATAACAAATTGTTTAATCAGTGGAGTGCATTACAAGCTTGATTTTTTTTTAATTTTCTTCAACCATCATTAAAGGGTTAAACTAAATCATCAAACTGGTTGACTGCAATAAAAATTGCAAACAATTAGCCTTAGATCAAAACAGACTTCTCATATGGTACAATATGCCAATTTAAAATTGAAATAGATCCTAATGAACTGAAAAATAAATTAAGACCACTGTTGAGACACAATAATGAAATAATAGTTTTGATCAGAATAAGTAAGATTAACAGTGATATAGAAAACAGCAAAAAATGGCTACTACTAAAATCCCAAAGGAAAATGTTTAAAGGAGCTTTACTAAAAAGAGCTGCCATAGAACACACATCCTACACAGTTCAATAATATACCTTCCCAATCCCAAAATGTTTCAGGTACCTCAGGTACGGTCATGGAATTATGACATTTAAAAACAAAATGAGATGTAGCAAATGTAATGATTTCAGCCATGATTATAAACATTGTCCAAATAATTGCTATTGCTTTTACTGCAATGAGAATCACCCACCAAACAGAAATGCTTGCAAAATACACAAAATGACACCAGATACACACACAGAACACAGTATCCAACAACCTTGACATAAACAAACAGTTTCATTATTTGAAACCTCTCCCCAAGCATAACCATAACAATGCCAGTGAAAACCACATGCTAAAATCACAACATAGATAGATAGATAGATAGATAGATAGATAGATAGATAGATAGATAGATAGATAGATAGATAGATAGATAGATAGATAGATAGATAGATAGATAGATAGATAGATAGATAGATAGATAGATAGATAGATAGATAGATAGATAGATAGATAGATAGATAGATAGATAGATAGATAGATAGATAGATAGATAGATAGATAGATAGATAGATAGATAGATAGATAGATAGATAGATAGATAGATAGATAGATAGATAGATAGATAGATAGATAGATAGATAGATAGATAGATAGATAGATAGATAGATAGATAGATAGATAGATAGATAGATAGATAGATAGATAGATAGATAGATAGATAGATAGATAGATAGATAGATAGATAGATAGATAGATAGATAGATAGATAGATAGATAGATAGATAGATAGATAGATAGATAGATAGATAGATAGATAGATAGATAGATAGATAGATAGATAGATAGATAGATAGATAGATAGATAGATAGATAGATAGATAGATAGATAGATAGATAGATAGATAGATAGATAGATAGATAGATAGATAGATAGATAGATAGATAGATAGATAGATAGATAGATAGATAGATAGATAGATAGATAGATAGATAGATAGATAGATAGATAGATAGATAGATAGATAGATAGATAGATAGATAGATAGATAGATAGATAGATAGATAGATAGATAGATAGATAGATAGATAGATAGATAGATAGATAGATAGATAGATAGATAGATAGATAGATAGATAGATAGATAGATAGATAGATAGATAGATAGATAGATAGATAGATAGATAGATAGATAGATAGATAGATAGATAGATAGATAGATAGATAGATAGATAGATAGATAGATAGATAGATAGATAGATAGATAGATAGATAGATAGATAGATAGATAGATAGATAGATAGATAGATAGATAGATAGATAGATAGATAGATAGATAGATAGATAGATAGATAGATAGATAGATAGATAGATAGATAGATAGATAGATAGATAGATAGATAGATAGATAGATAGATAGATAGATAGATAGATAGATAGATAGATAGATAGATAGATAGATAGATAGATAGATAGATAGATAGATAGATAGATAGATAGATAGATAGATAGATAGATAGATAGATAGATAGATAGATAGATAGATAGATAGATAGATAGATAGATAGATAGATAGATAGATAGATAGATAGATAGATAGATAGATAGATAGATAGATAGATAGATAGATAGATAGATAGATAGATAGATAGATAGATAGATAGATAGATAGATAGATAGATAGATAGATAGATAGATAGATAGATAGATAGATAGATAGATAGATAGATAGATAGATAGATAGATAGATAGATAGATAGATAGATAGATAGATAGATAGATAGATAGATAGATAGATAGATAGATAGATAGATAGATAGATAGATAGATAGATAGATAGATAGATAGATAGATAGATAGATAGATAGATAGATAGATAGATAGATAGATAGATAGATAGATAGATAGATAGATAGATAGATAGATAGATAGATAGATAGATAGATAGATAGATAGATAGATAGATAGATAGATAGATAGATAGATAGATAGATAGATAGATAGATAGATAGATAGATAGATAGATAGATAGATAGATAGATAGATAGATAGATAGATAGATAGATAGATAGATAGATAGATAGATAGATAGATAGATAGATAGATAGATAGATAGATAGATAGATAGATAGATAGATAGATAGATAGATAGATAGATAGATAGATAGATAGATAGATAGATAGATAGATAGATAGATAGATAGATAGATAGATAGATAGATAGATAGATAGATAGATAGATAGATAGATAGATAGATAGATAGATAGATAGATAGATAGATAGATAGATAGATAGATAGATAGATAGATAGATAGATAGATAGATAGATAGATAGATAGATAGATAGATAGATAGATAGATAGATAGATAGATAGATAGATAGATAGATAGATAGATAGATAGATAGATAGATAGATAGATAGATAGATAGATAGATAGATAGATAGATAGATAGATAGATAGATAGATAGATAGATAGATAGATAGATAGATAGATAGATAGATAGATAGATAGATAGATAGATAGATAGATAGATAGATAGATAGATAGATAGATAGATAGATAGATAGATAGATAGATAGATAGATAGATAGATAGATAGATAGATAGATAGATAGATAGATAGATAGATAGATAGATAGATAGATAGATAGATAGATAGATAGATAGATAGATAGATAGATAGATAGATAGATAGATAGATAGATAGATAGATAGATAGATAGATAGATAGATAGATAGATAGATAGATAGATAGATAGATAGATAGATAGATAGATAGATAGATAGATAGATAGATAGATAGATAGATAGATAGATAGATAGATAGATAGATAGATAGATAGATAGATAGATAGATAGATAGATAGATAGATAGATAGATAGATAGATAGATAGATAGATAGATAGATAGATAGATAGATAGATAGATAGATAGATAGATAGATAGATAGATAGATAGATAGATAGATAGATAGATAGATAGATAGATAGATAGATAGATAGATAGATAGATAGATAGATAGATAGATAGATAGATAGATAGATAGATAGATAGATAGATAGATAGATAGATAGATAGATAGATAGATAGATAGATAGATAGATAGATAGATAGATAGATAGATAGATAGATAGATAGATAGATAGATAGATAGATAGATAGATAGATAGATAGATAGATAGATAGATAGATAGATAGATAGATAGATAGATAGATAGATAGATAGATAGATAGATAGATAGATAGATAGATAGATAGATAGATAGATAGATAGATAGATAGATAGATAGATAGATAGATAGATAGATAGATAGATAGATAGATAGATAGATAGATAGATAGATAGATAGATAGATAGATAGATAGATAGATAGATAGATAGATAGATAGATAGATAGATAGATAGATAGATAGATAGATAGATAGATAGATAGATAGATAGATAGATAGATAGATAGATAGATAGATAGATAGATAGATAGATAGATAGATAGATAGATAGATAGATAGATAGATAGATAGATAGATAGATAGATAGATAGATAGATAGATAGATAGATAGATAGATAGATAGATAGATAGATAGATAGATAGATAGATAGATAGATAGATAGATAGATAGATAGATAGATAGATAGATAGATAGATAGATAGATAGATAGATAGATAGATAGATAGATAGATAGATAGATAGATAGATAGATAGATAGATAGATAGATAGATAGATAGATAGATAGATAGATAGATAGATAGATAGATAGATAGATAGATAGATAGATAGATAGATAGATAGATAGATAGATAGATAGATAGATAGATAGATAGATAGATAGATAGATAGATAGATAGATAGATAGATAGATAGATAGATAGATAGATAGATAGATAGATAGATAGATAGATAGATAGATAGATAGATAGATAGATAGATAGATAGATAGATAGATAGATAGATAGATAGATAGATAGATAGATAGATAGATAGATAGATAGATAGATAGATAGATAGATAGATAGATAGATAGATAGATAGATAGATAGATAGATAGATAGATAGATAGATAGATAGATAGATAGATAGATAGATAGATAGATAGATAGATAGATAGATAGATAGATAGATAGATAGATAGATAGATAGATAGATAGATAGATAGATAGATAGATAGATAGATAGATAGATAGATAGATAGATAGATAGATAGATAGATAGATAGATAGATAGATAGATAGATAGATAGATAGATAGATAGATAGATAGATAGATAGATAGATAGATAGATAGATAGATAGATAGATAGATAGATAGATAGATAGATAGATAGATAGATAGATAGATAGATAGATAGATAGATAGATAGATAGATAGATAGATAGATAGATAGATAGATAGATAGATAGATAGATAGATAGATAGATAGATAGATAGATAGATAGATAGATAGATAGATAGATAGATAGATAGATAGATAGATAGATAGATAGATAGATAGATAGATAGATAGATAGATAGATAGATAGATAGATAGATAGATAGATAGATAGATAGATAGATAGATAGATAGATAGATAGATAGATAGATAGATAGATAGATAGATAGATAGATAGATAGATAGATAGATAGATAGATAGATAGATAGATAGATAGATAGATAGATAGATAGATAGATAGATAGATAGATAGATAGATAGATAGATAGATAGATAGATAGATAGATAGATAGATAGATAGATAGATAGATAGATAGATAGATAGATAGATAGATAGATAGATAGATAGATAGATAGATAGATAGATAGATAGATAGATAGATAGATAGATAGATAGATAGATAGATAGATAGATAGATAGATAGATAGATAGATAGATAGATAGATAGATAGATAGATAGATAGATAGATAGATAGATAGATAGATAGATAGATAGATAGATAGATAGATAGATAGATAGATAGATAGATAGATAGATAGATAGATAGATAGATAGATAGATAGATAGATAGATAGATAGATAGATAGATAGATAGATAGATAGATAGATAGATAGATAGATAGATAGATAGATAGATAGATAGATAGATAGATAGATAGATAGATAGATAGATAGATAGATAGATAGATAGATAGATAGATAGATAGATAGATAGATAGATAGATAGATAGATAGATAGATAGATAGATAGATAGATAGATAGATAGATAGATAGATAGATAGATAGATAGATAGATAGATAGATAGATAGATAGATAGATAGATAGATAGATAGATAGATAGATAGATAGATAGATAGATAGATAGATAGATAGATAGATAGATAGATAGATAGATAGATAGATAGATAGATAGATAGATAGATAGATAGATAGATAGATAGATAGATAGATAGATAGATAGATAGATAGATAGATAGATAGATAGATAGATAGATAGATAGATAGATAGATAGATAGATAGATAGATAGATAGATAGATAGATAGATAGATAGATAGATAGATAGATAGATAGATAGATAGATAGATAGATAGATAGATAGATAGATAGATAGATAGATAGATAGATAGATAGATAGATAGATAGATAGATAGATAGATAGATAGATAGATAGATAGATAGATAGATAGATAGATAGATAGATAGATAGATAGATAGATAGATAGATAGATAGATAGATAGATAGATAGATAGATAGATAGATAGATAGATAGATAGATAGATAGATAGATAGATAGATAGATAGATAGATAGATAGATAGATAGATAGATAGATAGATAGATAGATAGATAGATAGATAGATAGATAGATAGATAGATAGATAGATAGATAGATAGATAGATAGATAGATAGATAGATAGATAGATAGATAGATAGATAGATAGATAGATAGATAGATAGATAGATAGATAGATAGATAGATAGATAGATAGATAGATAGATAGATAGATAGATAGATAGATAGATAGATAGATAGATAGATAGATAGATAGATAGATAGATAGATAGATAGATAGATAGATAGATAGATAGATAGATAGATAGATAGATAGATAGATAGATAGATAGATAGATAGATAGATAGATAGATAGATAGATAGATAGATAGATAGATAGATAGATAGATAGATAGATAGATAGATAGATAGATAGATAGATAGATAGATAGATAGATAGATAGATAGATAGATAGATAGATAGATAGATAGATAGATAGATAGATAGATAGATAGATAGATATATAGATAGACAGATAGGTAGATAGATAGATAGATAGATAGATAGATAGATAGATAGATAGATAGATAGATAGATGTAGATATATATGTAAGGGTGATTATAGATGGATATAATAAATTTAAGAATGCAAGCCATGGAAGTTAGGTTCACAAGTGTATTTTTTCAGCGACCTTATGAATGCCCAGCTGAGGGCTGCTCAAGGTCCTATACTCGACAGCAGCACTTGAAAAGACATCTTGAAACAACGCATGTGTGTGAATCAAAAGAAGACAAAATTAAGTAAGTGGTTATACCATTATTTATGTTTTATTCTTTCTCATGTTAGTTTATAGTTTATATCATTATATTTGATAATTATTTATTGAGTTTTTTTTTTATAGACATAATGATTTGTTTATGAGGTTTATGTTAATGAAACAATATCAGATTTAAAAGCATTTGCTAGTTTTTAAGTTGTTTTGATATTAGTGAATTTGGAAATTCTGTCAACAGATGTGATGATTGTGATAAGATGTTTTCCAATAAATATTCCCTCCGGAAGCATCACTATAGGTACCATGTGCGTACTCCATTCACATGCAGTGAATGCGGACAAACCTTCAAGAAGCAGCAACACCTTAAAACACATACTTTTGTGCATACAGGCATCAAGCCATATAAGTAAGTGTTATGTTTTTTTTTTTTTCTTTAATTTCCTTCTTTTTTTTATTTAAAACCTAGAACA
>NC_061827.1:29507963-29530463 GCF_019202785.1 Penaeus chinensis | reverse complement strand
ATGCTGTGCTCATTTAAAAATAATTTTTGTGAAATGTCTCTTCACATAGATGGCTATGCTAGTGCTTAGCCACAAATGAGTCAATTGGTAGACTTTATGACTTTACCTGATTTCACTTTCCCTTGAATTGACAGGAAAACTAATGCTATGAATATCAATGGTGCTATTTTTGCTATAGACATTATAATTACTATAATGTTATTGACATTAATAACAGCAATATAAGATAACATAAAGTATTTTAGAAATCAAGGAAAAGGGTAAACAGGTGAGACAGGCAGTACTCATAATTGGCTCATTGATGACTTAGTACAAATGTAGTAATCTATGTGTTTAAACAATGAATAAAGTAATCTCACAGTAGGTGTAGGTAATGGTTAAGTTTCAACCACCCATCTTTTATATGGAAAATTAATGGATTTTACACTGTAACAAACAGCAACAGACACTAGCCAATGAAAACTTTAATAATGACACTAGTCTTTTCTGACTTGCCTACAAAAAATGTTTAGTGTGCCTGCCCGCTGCTCAAAGAGGTGCACATGTGAAAAAATAACCAATTGAAAGCCTGCTGAAAGTTTTGTCACAAAATACATCTACCACTAGAAATACTACCATGTTGAGGATGTACGATGGCGAAGCGTAATAACTGAGCCATGATGATTTACTTATTGGCAAAATCTATATGTATTGCATGAAGTAAATATTAAGAAAAGATTCAGAAAATTTCTAGCCTTTCAAATATATGACAAAATTTTCATGTTCAAAGTGCTTCCCTTTAGGATGTCAATTGCTCCAAGGGTTTTTTCCAAAATTTCAAATGCCAGTATGTTACATAGACATCTCCAATTTAACCTTGACTACAGTAGCTTCAGATGTGGTATGGGGTTACCATTCTTCACTAGGCCATTCAAACAGAGGGAGATTTACTCCTTTTTGGAAGTGAAACATATAAATATGCAAGAACTAAACACTGTTCTACTAGATCTTAGAGGCTGGACTGATGAATCTTTCAACCATTCAGACTCTGTCAGACAATCTGCAGTCATTCATTGCATCAACATAAAGGGTTCAACAGGATCAAGAGGCCTTTGGAATTAGTCAGAATTTTTTTTCTATCTTTGTGCCAAGAAAAATTATTTTCTGATGGCATCCAACATTCTTGGGTGCCAGAATGCCTTAGCAGATACTTTAACCAGGAACAATACCTCTGTGGTGGAATGGGTCCTATCTCAGAAAATTTTAAATTCCTTGGTTCAGTCAATAGGCATTCTAGAGGTAGATCTGTCTGCAACAACAGAGAATTGAAGAGTAAGAGACCAGACAAAGCGGCAGGGGACCAGACATCTTCATGGTAGACTGGCAGAAGTGGGGATACAGCTTTCCTCATCCACTTACAGACTTGATGACCAGGGTGATTCAGAAATTGCAGGGATTTTCTCAAAAGAGCATTCAGAATAAAATGATCTTTCTCTGAAACTGTGATTGAAGATACCTTAAGAGCATTAACATCTTCAACTATTAGACAATATGAGAGTGGCTGGAATATGTTCCAAGATTTTATTAGGGTGTCCAATATTTCTAATATATCCCCTAATAGTTTTCTTTCTGTTGCTTCATGGCTTTTTCACAATAAAAATCTTTCAGTGGATGCCATTAATACACATGTCAGTGTCATCAAATTACTCATGAAAATTGCTCTAGATTTGGAAATAAACAAACCTTTCTTTATGTTGATAAAGAAAGGCTTCCCTAGATCTAGACCAAAAAGCAAAATATTCCTTGCTAATTGGCAAGAACTATTAATTTCCTTGAAACAGACAGATTTGGAGAAAATACCTCTGTTCAAAATGTCTTCAATAAATAGAACAACCAATTTGACTCAGTTTGGAAATTATTTCTTCTCTGTTTCCCTTGCACCCTGTTCCATCATAGCAAAAAATTAAAGGCAAGGGCACAAACTTCTTCCTGTGAAGATACCTGCTTGGATAGTTGAGGTGTTTACCATTCTCTGTGCCCTTTGGTGGCATTAAATAGATACTTATTGGCTTACCAAAGTAATTTAGAGAAATTATGGGTGGACCCTAGTGATGATATAGTATTCACCTCTCAGAGAACAGTATCTATTATTTGTAATATCAAAGAAGCTTCCAGGTTCAAACCCAAAAGCCAATCAAATCAGGAGCTGTGCAGCTTCAATGGCATTTCTTAGATCCTTTGATTCGGATGTTATAAAAGATCTAGGGCGGTGGGCAAAAGCAGTGTCATTTGTTACAAGATATTTAAGCCAATGCCGATGGGCATGACATGTACGTATGTGCTATGCCCACTGTGAGTACTTGTTTGATTGTTTTTACACATGGATAGCTACACTTGTACTAAGTCACCAATGAGCCAATTACAAGTACTGCAAGTCTCGCCCATTTACCCTTTTCTTTGATTTACGGAAATATTTTACATTATCTTATTTTGCTGTTACTAATGTTTATAACATAGTAATTGTAATGTTTATAATAAAAATAACACCATCAATATTCATAACACTAGTAAAAAATACCTTTTTCCTGCCAATTCAAATCACATAAGGTCACAAGGTCTACTAATTGACTCCTTTATGGCTAAGCACTAGCAGAGCCATCTATGTGCAGAGATATTTCACAAAAATATAGAAAATGAGCACAGCATTTTCCCCATTTTTATTCATTTTCCCCAGCGGCATTGGGTTAAAGAAATAATGAATCAAGCCCTTTGTGCAGTTGTGGGTCTTTCCTTTGTTTAATAAGGAATAAAATGTGTATTTTTTAAAGATGAAGGTGCATTTCGTTATAGGTAAAGGCAAAGACATTTTTTTATAATATTAACCCAATGCCAACGGGCATGACGTGTATGTTCGTGCTATGCCCACTGTGAGTTACTTGCTTGATTGTTTTTACACATAGATGGCTACACTTGTACTAAGTCACCAATGAGCTAATTATGAGTACTGCCTGTCCCACCTGTTTACCCTTTTCTTTGATTTACGAAAACATTTTACGGTATCTTACTTTGTTACTAATGTTTATAAAATCCCACCAATTCAAATCACGTAAGGTCTACTAATTGACTCCTTCGTGGCTAAGCACTAGCAAAGCCATCTATGTGCAGAGACATTTCACAAAAAATATAGAAAATGAGCACAGCATTTCCCCTATTTCCCTGCAAAGAATTGAAAAGTATTTATATTAAATAAAAGATGAATACCTATTTTGCTTTCCTGTATTGTTAAAATGCCCTTTAATATATTTTCTTTTTAAGCAACCTAATTCCTGCTGAGAATTAGGCAAAAAATGAAAAGGGTTTAACACAAGGAAACCCACATTTTATGGCATTTTTCAGCAGGAACAGTCCCCCTCCTCATTTTACTAAAACAGATCTTTTCGTAGTATTTGACAAATGTTTTGTTGTGAGCCATGGACATGAGTCAGGTGGGGAGGAGGGGTTGTAACAGTTTGAAAGGTAGTTTATAGTTTATATGTGGAATAGCCCTGTTTTGGTGAATCAAGTGTGGATATGTCAGGAGGATTGAAAAATTATCAGTCTTAACCTATACTAGTTTACTTTTTATCATTTTGGTGAGAAACATTGCAGACAAAATTCCTGCTGATAACGCCTTAAAATGTGGGTTTTCCATATGTCAAACCTTTTAATTTTTTTAAACATACATTGTTCAGTGATAGATATAGTTTCCTCTTCATCCTTTTTTCAGCAAAAATTAACACGTCATATGGCCACCCATGCACTAGATTATAAAAGGAACTACACATCCAAAAAGCCAAGGAAACCTCGTAAAGACAAAGGTGTTTCAAGGACAGATTATTCACGTTTACTGTCTGGGTACTATGAAGATGAAGAAGAAGCTACTGTTGTCAGTCCAAAAGACGATGGTGAAGTCAAGGACATGGACACTAATCATGAAGTAGTCCCTAATGGTCAGGAGAAAACTGCAGCAGAAAGTAAAGATGAAGAAGAAATGGAGTGCGAGTGATATGAAGACAGGCTTTAATTGATTTATACATTTATTCTTAAACATGCCAAGGAATTGTCCGTGATATTTAAAGCTTAAGAATATTGCATTGGTACTGCTTTCAGTTTTGCATAGTGAAATGTATAAGATTTTTCATTTGTAGATTTTAGTAAAAAATTTGATCTGTATGCATGTTTGTGGGTCTGTTTGGGATTGCACAAAATGCTCAGTAATGTGTTATTCCCCATGAGAAATGATTTTATAAAATATATATAATTATTAATGGAAAAAAAAAGTCCATTAATTTTAGTAAACTTATACATCTCACATGTAAAATACATTATATAATTCACATGGATTCAATGCTTATAACAATACAATGCTTATAACTTTATGTGACTGATTGTGAGTTTTCTGAAGAATAGTTGTTAATAACATAGTAATATGGGATATTAAAACACTCTCTTGGTTATAAGTGTATTCACTTACTGATTATATGTTATACATGCATGATTTGCTTACAGTATGTTTCATTACTTGCAGTCTATAATAACTGGTGCTGAATTATGTACAGTAGCAGAAAACATGTAATGAAACTTGCAGATATTCAATATAATATCTTCAGGCATAATAGATGTTTCAAACTTCCAGAAGTATGAAAATATTTTAAGAAATTGACTGTTCTTAGGAGTTTTGCATGAATATGATGCTTCTGCTTGTGCATCATTAATTATCTTCCTAGATAGGCTAGTTTTTGCCATGTGTGTGTGTTTGTGTGTGTGGATGCTTGTATGTGTTTGTGGGTATGTGTGCGTGTGCATTTGCGTGTTTTAGCTGTTTGCATGCATTTATTTATTACCCTTCTTTGTATTTTACATCATAAACAAACACATTTAGAAAGCTATCTAGGCTTATGTTTAAGTTCTAGTGTTCTAGTTCCTAGATTGATTGATTGATTGATAGATAGACATAGATCAATTGACAGGTTTATATTTACTTTTATATTTGCATATGCACATAATATTTGGATATTGATAAAATCAATATAGGTCAAGTCATCTGCTCCATACTAGTTGAGAAAAAAATAAGGAGAGCCATGGAGGGAAGAACCAAGTCTGCTTCTTGTATAAAACCTATGTGATGTAAGTGAACACTAAAAGTCTGGTTAACTGTGTAGATTATAAGAACATTTGGATAAGAAAGAAACAGGGAAACTTTACAAAGACTTCATAAGTTAGAGTAAACAATGATTGAAGGTTAAAGGAGGAAAAAATCCAGTTTAGGGATGAGACATCTCAAACCCAACTAAATTTATTCCCAGATCAGAAATTCAGCAATGGACAAGCAGTAACAGCAAACGACTGAAGGAACACAATACCCAAAATGAGTAAAGTACATTATGGATAATTGAAACCAAACTTGACCTCCCTTTAGAAAGTGTTACTTTAGTACTCATAGACTATAATGTTTGAATAAATTATTTGAAAGATGTAGATAGAGGGGTAGTACTTATATGAATTGGATTAACAATAAAGCCTTGCATCTGTGGGGGGTAGTAATATGGATAAGACTGACAATATAGTATTTGAAAATTCAACAAAACCCCATTGAGAACTTATTGTTTATTGAGACAAAAAAAAAAGAGACTGTTTTACAAAAAGGAGATACAGATGAGCAGCACATAAGATTTTATATCTTTAATGGAATTAAATGCATGCCAAAATACAAAACCATAATATACAGACATAATAATAGTTAAATGTTTACATGCCTCTACAAGTGTAACATGGTACAAGAAAGTTACAAAAAAGTTGCTCAATAGATGCCTATGTATTTAAAAAAAAAAAAAACTAATCCCTTGGTCGTTGTTGTCATGGGGGGGCTAAAGACACAAGGAATGAGGCCCTATGTAGAGTCCTCAGTACTCACCTCAAATAATTTTGCATAGTCCTTTCTTCTCCTCCTTTCCTTTTCCTTTTCTTCATCCTCTTGTTATATTCACTTATCCTAATCGTTAAACTTATTTTTGCCATTTTTGCCACTGTACTTTATCATAATGCTTCCTACTCCCTTAACTAATTCCTCTTCAAACAACCTTTACCTTTTACTACACCCCATCAGCTCCCCCTCTCTACCCTTTTCACTACCATACCACCCTCTAGTAGTGTTCAACCTTTAACTTTACCCTAAACATTAACTCATTCCAAACCCTTTTCACTACTCTAATGTACCACAGCACCATAGGACCTTTGCTGTCATATAGGATTTCCTTAGCTCTGCCTTGGACCTCAGCTCTCACCTCAACTAATTTTGCAGTGTCTTTTCTTCTCCCTCTTTTCTTTTCCTTCTCTTCTTCAGCCATAAACATTACCTTACTTTTATCTTTATCTTGGGGCTTTTGTATACACTGCTAATGACCGTAGATGTTGATGAGGCAGAAAAGTTTCAAATAAATAAATAAATAAATATTTAAAGAAGTTACTACAAATTATGGGAATAAAATGAAAAAAATCATATAATTGTATTTTGATAGCACCTTCAACTGGAAGCATTTGGACCTAGAGTGCAATCTAATTCATAAGTAAAAAAAATATTGAGAAATAGTGAATGTTTTTATTAAAATGTGATTGAATACAATAGGGAAGGAGACATAAATAGAGTATAACTATCAAATTATTACCTTTTGCAGGAAAACCAATTGGAGAGATAAAATGAAAGAAACACACATTATGGAAATGTAAGAACATTCAAAATAAAAGTAGAAAACGATATTACACAAAGAAGTGCAGACCTCAGGATTTTGTAAAGGAAATTTCTGCCATATTATAAAACTGAAAGACAGGACCAGAAGTGGTTAAGTGAAAAATGTATGAATGAAAGAAAACAAACATCTTTCATAGAAAAGATAAAAAAACAAGTCACAGGCAACATACGAGACATTGAGTAGTGAGTAGTGACAAGTATACTCAGGCCTTGAGAATAGCAAAGAAAGAATTTAAGTTGTGATATAATTAACAAATGAGTCAAAGCTCTTCTTATTCTATAGTAATAGTTTACCAAAAAATAACAGTGATGTATTTAATCCTTTCATCCTAAGACTGTAGCAAAGGGGTTGTTTTTATTATCATCTTACCTGGCTGCAGGGTGTTTGTTGGTGTTATACTCTGCATTGTAATTAGAACTCCATTTGAACAAGTTTTTATTTCTTATTAGGAAGAAAGACAAGCAATAATCCTGGCTTTTACCCTTCTTTGTGTATTTGCATCTTTGTCAAATACATTCAGGTATCTGGGCTTGTGTTATAATGAAAATGTAAATATAGAGTATCACTGGTAATGGCATCATTTTGGGCTTTCTTTAGGAATATAATAATGCCATCTGGTTCTTCCACGTTATGTCAAGCCAATTTAGTAGTATGGAATCCTTTACTTTTTGTGAAATTTATATTTTCAGTAAAGTGTTAATGGGGTTTCTTTCTATTTCAAAGAAAGTATCTTTAAAAAAAATGCGTATTAGAATATTTCATCTACATTTCTTTTTCTGTAGCGAAAAGTGTGAGTGTGCGTGTGTGTGTGCGTGTGCGTGTGCGTGTGCGTGTGCGTGTTGGTGTGTGCACGCGTTAGTCTCAGAACTTCGATAAAGTCACAAACAGAATCACAGATAGATGAAACAAATACAACTGCAGAAGACGTACAATCACAATTGCAGTAACAATAGCAGTAGATGAGTAAACTTGTAGATGCAACCACAGTGAAAAGAAGGATACAATCAGATAAAACCACTAAAGGTCACAATTTAATGACCAAACGTAATGTCATTACAATTACAAATGCAATCATTGAAGATAAATACAATCACAGATATAAACGCAAAAGACGGAAGAAAGAGCGAGGGCGAGCACGCGCGTGAAAGTAAGAAAGTAGGAGTGGAGAGCAGAGTGGAGAGGGCCATATTCTACCCAGATTTGATATTTGGCGATATCTTCACAATCAGTTACGTCAGAGAAACTGATGTAAATTTGAGCACTTCCGGAAAATATTGACACTAGAGTAGTTGATAATTAATGGTTAAATTAAATAAACGTGCTAGACAACTATGGTAAAGTAATGTGGTGAAGAGGATAGAAATATGTTAGCGATTGGGATAAAATGTAAAGGTTGTGTAATGGCAAAGGTTGTAGAGTGCTATAGGATAGAATGGTAGTGAAAAGGGTACATAAGGGGAAGCAAATGGAATACGCAGGGATGCCAGAAACATTTTGAAGCTGCTAAAACAGGGCACATAATGTCCTGGTGCTTAATATCCCAAAAACAACAGTTTTAAAATTTTCCAAAATAGTTTTATTCTCCCGGATTTGGTAACAAATTCTATGGCAACTTTCTCTGAATTAATGTTGTCAATGTGTTCTTTGTGCAAATTAGCAAACATGTTGCATAGGCTGTTTGCTGTCATATTAAACCTCAAGCATGACTTGATATGTCGTATTGTACAAAAAGTAGAGGTGCTGTGTAAAGTTTTACGTTTCTGTCATGGTCTCCTGTTTCCAACACTTCTATTTGTTTATTTATTTTCCTGACACATTTGCTTCAAAATGAGACTGTCATGAACAAAAGCAGAATTCAGTACTAAACCATGAAAAGAAGTGACGTCTTCATGGCCTGCGCACCCAAGCCTCATAATTGTTATGGGCATCACTAAGCCTTATTCGCGTGCTACACCATGGTGAGTGGGATTACGAGAACTATAGTAATGAAGATTATTTCAGTCAAGACCCCTTCTCTCTGCTTCCTAAGATGTGAGAGGTGTGAATAGATAAAAGGCTCGCTTTAAGTCAGTCCTGAACGGCCTCTTCAGTTGTCTTGTTCTTCCCTTCATAGGTAATTTTAACTTTTCCGGTTCCCTGACCCTTGGCCCAGCTTTTATCAAGACTTTGAACATCAATATTACTACCCCTCCTCAATACCTGATGCCAATTCAGTCTATCCCAAGTTACCCATCCATCTCTTTATCCAATCTTCAGAAAACATACCCTCCTCTCTCTCAACATCTTCCATTCCATTTCCTCATCCTTCACAGACTTCTTCATTTTCTACCCCCCCTGCCCTCCTTATTACTTACTCCATCCTTGATATGTTGGCATCTTGGCCTCTCTGCCATACACTGTCGCTCCACAGCCCCATGCTCTCAATGTGCCCAGCTTGGTCATAATCGTTAAAACCGCTCTGCGCAATCACGTGCCAATTGTAGTGGCTCATATCATATATTTTATTAGGGCTACAAGTTTGAGTCTGAGATGGCAGTTGACGTGAGGTCCCTGCTCCAGTCCTTGGCACTGCTCCTACCTCTTCCGCCGAAGATGTTTCTACATATCCCACAGTATCTCTTCCTCCTACTTCTTACGTTCCCCCTTCTCCCACACTCCCGCTCCAAGACTTTTTTTTGACATTTTTAAAGTCAAACACTCCAATCTTTACACTCCCCTGATGCCTAACTCCCTCCTCACTCTGCTCGTCGCATCAGACAATATAAACATTTCACCTCCCACAACCTCTGCTACACCTACCTCTTCCTCTTCTGTCTCCTCTTCTTCCCCTCATAACAAGACCTTCGTTTCTCAGACCTCCCCAACCAACTCCCTTTCAAAAACCCTTGAAGACGTTTATCCCCCATCCACCCTCCTGTTTCTCCCATTCCCACTACTTTAAAGTGACTGCCGACATCCATCTTCCACCTATACATGTTCCTCCTACACCCCGTCTTCCCAGTGCACCCCACTCCCCCTACATTACCCTCTTCGCTACTATATCATCCTATAGTTCTACATGTAACCATTAACCATATATTCTCATTATTATTGTTGTCGATATTGGTATTCTCGTTTTTATTGCTGACTTCGTTGCTGTTACTTTGTTATTCCTGCCATCATATGGATGCGCGCGCGCGCACACACACACACACACACACACACACACACACACACACACACACACACACACACACACACACACACACACACACACACACACACACACACACATACACACACACACACACACACACACACACACACACTGTAAGGCTCATCTACTTGATACCACCCATATAACATTGTTAATGTATTACATATTCAAAATTCATTCACACATAGTATAATGATCACTCTCAAACTGTATTTACACATGTATAATATAACCACATTAAAACAGACCAGTTTAAGCCTGCGCACAAGCCAGCCTTCTTTGCCGGTTCTATTCGTCTTCCATTACGTGTTATCCACTGACTAATCTTGTGTAATTAAAAAAAAAAAAAAAAAAAAAAAAAAAAAAAAAAAAAAAAAAAAACTATCCGGTGATGCTGGAAAAGACTGATAGTATTCATACTTCTTACAAAATAGAACCTAGCAACCAGAAGGTAAACATTGTCTGCCGATCCTTCCCTGCAACCACTCTGTCGGACTCTGACCAACAGTTCCTCAAAAACGCAAACCTAATGTTGGCAGCAGTGCGATTCGAATCTGTCTCCGGAGACTAATGATGTCTCCTCTTTTGCAGATTTAAAAACATGAGGACGGATTTCCCTCAGTAAATTCGCATTAGTCTAAATTCCCATTAGGTAGACTAGTCTACCTTTTTCTTTTGCCGACTGAAAGGTGCGTGCAAGCGTGTCATCTACGTTTAGCGATTATAGTTATGAGGAAGATAATGATAATTACTGTTATTATTGTGATGATAATTATTACCATCAACTTCGTTGATACATCATTGTTATCATCATTATGTTTTCCTTAATTGTTATCATTATGTCTCCTTTATCACAGATTTAATCTAAATATTTTTTATTACATACATTGTTCTTTATATGAAAAGTGGAAGTTGCATAAGGTTTTGCATCTGTTCGTGTCCACTACGAAAGAACTGCGTGTCCAAATCAGACACCTGGGTAATTCCGATGATCAAGGACATTTACTTGATTTATATATTACATCAGCACAGGATTTTCTTCGACATTATTTAGGCCTGTAAGGTTATATAGTAGATGTACAGAAAAAAAGTCAATAATACCACGCCATACGACTTGGATACATTGGAAATTCTTACCATGTCGTTCCAGCAACTGTCATGATTGATTTCAAATCTTACCTGTATAGAGTGAATGTGTATTTGATATACTGCTAAAATGACACAAAAACATTTTATACAAGTTTATATTAAAAAAAAAGTTTTACCAAGAAACTTGCAATGTGATTCGTGATTAATGAAAATATAAATCCTATCCTAGACTTCGTGAAATATATCTGAAAAATATCACGCTCTGATTGGCTGGCCAGAGTGTATCAAACTGTATGAAGGTGAAAGGAATACACTTTGATACAAAAGTGTTTCAACAGGTTCCAATAATGTACGCGTGAAGGGTAAACATGCATCAGAGTGTATCAAAGTGATGGGGGTTTCAAAAATGTGTGTGCATACACACACACACACACATATAATAATATGTATGATACACTCTGATGCATGTTTACCCTTCATGCGTGTATTATTGGAACCTGTTGAAACACTTTTCAGTTTGTATCAAAGTGTATTCCTTCACCTTCATATAGTTTGATACACTTGGCCAGCCAATCAGAGCGCCTGTGTGTGTGCGCATGCGCATATGTGTATATATATATATATATATATATATATATATACACATGAATATATATTTACATATATATATTTACGCACACACTCACCGCTGTTGATGTGGAAGACAAGTAGCACTACTACCTCTCGACCGTCGCTACGGCTTTCCACCACTTCTTTCCAGAAGAAACACTCAGCACACATCTATCGGACCTGCCTTGGATCAGGGGCCGCATCAAACGGCTCATTCAACAGAGAAATCGAGCCTTCCACTCACATAACATCACCGTCTACAAATCACTCTGTAACACAGTCATCAGGGAAATAAAGACAGCCAAGAAAACCTTCTACCTCAACAAACTACAACACCTGCTGCCCAGCCAATGGTGCAGGAAGGTTCAGGAGCTGTGCGGCCTTGCAAATCAGCCATGCACGTTTCCATGCACCAGTAACCTCAGCCCCAGTGAAGCAGAGGCTCTCAATTACTACTTTGCCTCGATTTGCAATCAGCTACCTCCCTCGGACACCACCCACCTCCAAGCCTACCTGACGGCCTGCTCACTTTCTCCAACAGTCAGCCAGTTCCAGGTGCTTCAGAAGCTGGAAGAGATCCACCACCCCCCTTGACCTGCCAACGCAATGGAACTTGCCACAATGAAAGACCGCATTTGTCACCGCCATCGGGAAACCCCAAGCCCCGCCTCATTTGGCGAACTACGAACCATCACCATAACTCCGTTGCCCGGCCTGCTGTGTGAAAGCTTAATCGCCGACTGGGCTTACCAGGACCTCGCGCCCAGCATTGACACGGCAGTTCGGCAGTTCCTCCTCTACCACACACTGTCTCGTCAGATTCCTCGACTTCATCCACGCCCACCTCGACAAGCGCAAATCCTCCGTCACCAGCATCTTCATAGATTTCAAGAAAGCCTTCGACCTGGTGGACCACATTACGGTCATCTCAAAAACAGCAGCTTCCACAGGCATCATCCCCTGCTTGGCAGACCTTTCAAACAGGCAACGGACCGTGCGCGTGCAGAGTCAAGTTCCCAGCCTTCTGCCACTCATGTGCGGAGTCCCCCAGGGGACTAGAATGGGGCCCCTTTGCTTCCTAGTCATGATTAACGACACTCTCCTTGATACCGAGCATTGCTGGAAATATGTGGATGACTCGACCATCGCCGCCACCATTGAGTTCCTCCCCTGACCACTCCGTCATCCAGCGCACCCTCGACAATCTCTCCTGGACCACCGCAAATCACGTCACTATCATCCGCCAGATGATGCAGTTCGACTTCACCAACCCTGCGCCCATCGTCACGCGGGCTCGACGTGGTCTATTCTACCAAGCTGCTCGGCTTCACCATCAACGGAAAGCTCTCCTGGACGCAGCACGTCAGAGACATCGTGAGGTCTACCTCGTATAGGCTGCATCGCCTCAAGTCCCTTGGCGTTCCTCTTCCGGAGCATCAGAATATCTACAGCCTATTCATCCTGCCTAAATTGACCTACGCCTCCCCCGCCTGGCTCCCCTTCCTCACCGCCAACCAGCTGCTTCAACTCGAGAGAGTACAAAAAAGGGCAGTCAAGGTTATTCTCGGTCCTATCTATACCAGCTACGACAGCGCCTTAACTACCCTAGGCCTCACCTCCCTCGCCACTCACTACACCACCTCACTGCAGCAGTTTGGCCTGAAGTTGCTGTGCCATCCACACCACTGAAAACTGCTGCCCCCGACGCACCGCCGCCTCGCCGGGCCCTACGCGTCGCCAAAAAACTAATGCCCACCAGGGCCCGCAGTGAACGTTACCACCGGAGCACAATACCCATCAACGAGCACTAGCACTTGCCTTTTGTTATTTTGTTGTTATAGATTGTTAGTTTACTTTGTTGTTTGTTGTTTATATGTGTTTATGTATATACAGTTTGTCTCTTTATCTTTATTTCTATGTATATTTTCAGTCTGCATGAAAATCAATAAACCGATTATTACTATAATTTTTAAACACGTACTTACTCATTCACTCACTCAAAAACACAAACACTAAGCACCTTTAATTGGTGTAGAGAACCTCAATACTGGACTTGTTGGGTAGTGATATAATTTTACTGCTTGACTCTTTATTGGTACAAAGAGTACAACAAACGGCGATAAATATCACAGGATGTGTAACAGGGAACTGCGCTAAGCGGTGGCTAGACTTGTGTATGAGCGCGTGTTCATTTACACGCACCCACACACGCACATATCTATATCTATATCTAAATGTCTCTCTCTCTTTCTCTCGATATATATATACATATAAATATATATACCTATACATATAAATAAATAAATATATATACATATATATAAACATATATACTGTTTGATTATCTGTCAGTTTATTGTTTTGTTAGGGTACATGATCGGAATAATAGTGGTATAATGTATGTTCTGCAACACTTTATTCAAATTGTAATGTCACACTGCATTATTGTTTAGTATCAATGTGGATCTTCGTGATCAGAATCATGGGTAAAAGCTCGATTTATATAATCAAACGTATTTTCATCGACCTCGACTCCGGGAGACGGGGCTCGGGATGATACCATACCAACAGTTACTCGAGGAGCTCGAAGTCCACCTTCGGTTCCACCCGTTTCTGCTGCTTCTGGGTTTTCTTGTCTATGAACAGTTGCAATTACCGAGGGGACCCCTGCAGGTTTTTTCTGTAGAAAAAAATAGTTTTGTAGAAATAGTTGCGAAAAGGAAATCGGTAAGTGAATGATTTTGTTTTTAATTTGTCAAAGACTGCCCAATTACATATTACATATATATTACTTGTGTATTTATTCACATCTTGGAAATTACACCAAAAACATTGGAAGTTACCTTGAAGTAGCGAAATGAAAAACTATCTGACAATTTCAGCTTTAAGTACATAACCAGTGCAGTAACTACAGTAAATACTGTCATTAATATCAACAGACTCAACAGCACCCACACCCAAGTTTGCCATAATAAAGCACTTGACGCTATTCCGAATGCCGCTGCAAAGGACGTTGCCATATACTCTCCTGTAAAGAAGCAAAGAAACACAGAATAAGGAAACTCTCAATATAATCTGTCGTCAGATGGTGATCAGACCTGTAGTTGCCCCCTGCGAGACTGTTTGCTCTCCTCAAGGATCTACTTTTTAAAAACTCAATTACTACTCTATGGGTCCCGATGTGGCTTAAAAATGCCCCTCATTTTTTTTTTCCTAAGTTTTGGTTAGCTTCGCTCGCCTACCCGCCCATGCCCCTCCGGGAAAAAAGCTGAAATGACGCCCCTATTGGAAACTATTCTTGATTGGACTTCGGTGTAATCAAATGGCTTAGGGTTGTGATCCATGTTATAATTTGGGTTTGGGCATGAATTCTTCATGTTTCACATATGATTATATGTAAGCCATTATAGAGAATTCTCTGGTAATGTTAGACTTTATGATTAATCAAAGACACAAACAGTGTAAATCTCACGTTATTATTTCCTCCTTTTTGGCTACAATATACCAACTTCTGAAGAGGTTATAATCCTTTAACATTCCTCTAAAGACTGTATTTAAAAAGTATACGTTGCTTGCCGTCAGTTGTGAATTTAGCTTCCATTACATTTCTCGCTGAAATGTTAGCTGTCTTCGGCAGATATATCTTCTCCTCTTCGACCAGTGTATTTTTTGTTATTTTCTTATTAACTTTACTTTTGCATAAAAAAAACAGGTTTTTGTATATAATGCAAGTAAAACTGGTGATCAGTAAATTTAAATCATCGAACCTTTAACTCTCGTACGATGTCAACGAGAAAAAGTATCCCGGTATACTTTTTATATTCCAGGAGAGAATCTTCAGAAGCGTTGCCAGAATAACCACTGCCCAGAGTCCTAGTGTTGTAAGGACCGATCAGTATCATATCAAAAGGAATTAAGCAGGATATAACTACAGGCCCATTGTGTTGCATAACTACAGTCCGAGTTGCACAACCTAAATGGTACTTATTACCAGTAGCATTCTTTATTTTGAACAGTAAGGCGAGGCAAAAATCCTTTGAAAATGATTCGGTTCAGGATAGACAAGCCTTTGATAACAGAGTAGAGCACTACCGCAGCGAACTACCTTTCTGGGCAGAATGATGTTCACTGCGGAGAATCAACTATTATTTTTCGAGTAGTTCAGTAAAAGACAAGCGATCACTATAATGCCATTGGGAAGAGCCGAAGTTATTAAAGCAGTTGAGCTTTCACTTTTTTTTTATATTCATCTGTGCTTACCGTCCCTTTTTTGACAAATCTTAATTTTCTTCTTTTAGTTCACCTGGCAGTTTTGATTTCGTATTTAATTTGTCAGTTATCAGTAGCTAAAGATTTTCCTATAAGTCTAAAAGAAAAATATGAAAAGAAAATTAGATTTAGTCACTTGCATTTTCTTTCAAAAGCCACATAAGTATAGATATCTTTCATAAGATACACCTTTAAATGTTCAAATATTTCTCTAGGCAATCAAAAGCCTTAATTAAACGTTCAAATTTGTAAAGTTATTTGAAATGTTACAAGTCCGTTACACGTCGTACGAGACACTTGCCTAAAAAATCCTTCCATTTAAACAAATTTTAGTCTAGATACCTTTAGAGCGCTGGTTCTGACATACCTTTGTTGCAGTTTATTTCATAATCAACAGTTGTGTTACTGGTTAGTAACTCAATTCTAGTTCTCGTGATACCACTTCTAGTGAGTCTCGTGCTGGCTGCAAGAGGTGTTGGTATGACTAAATTATCCATTGATCTCTGGGGGTTTTCTTGTGCTTCCTTGGGAATCACACCTAGCTGAAATAGATGCTGGAACGGCAGCCGTAGGTACAGAATTGTCCAAATCCCGTGCAGCAAAATTGGCGGCCAAGATAACTGTAATTACATATTACGAAATTCATGTTCTGAATAAATGTATGTGTATACAAATGATAAATTTAGCAAATATGTTTATCTTTACGGTCTCTTTAACTGTTCAAGGCAAGTCAGACAAACCCTAGCACAGCTCAGAGATAATTTTTTGTTTGCCAAACACACTGCTTCACTTGCCTTAAGAACGTTCTGGTAGGTGTTAACATCTTGGAGGGCAAGGGACA
This sequence comes from Penaeus chinensis, assembly GCF_019202785.1. Lineage (NCBI taxonomy): Eukaryota > Metazoa > Arthropoda > Malacostraca > Decapoda > Penaeidae > Penaeus > Penaeus chinensis. The sequence continues at coordinate 29,513,692 of NC_061827.1, read as the reverse complement.
CATCCCCCCAGTGTACCCCTATGTCAGCATCCATGGCTAAGCGGTACACCTGTTGTCCCCACGTGTTTTCAAGCACTATAACCAGTCGCAGGACCTTCACCATATGTCTGGGCCGCAACTGCAACACAACAGTATCGTGAAGACTCACCGGGGGCGTATGGCGGTAGGTGTCATCGAGGTGGCCCATTGCACATCCTAGAAAAAGCAAAATTATCTTCCATGTGACGCGCAAGTTTTTTGTCCTAGAGTTACAAAATGAATGAAATAATTAACATTAACAAACAGCTTTAATCCATATATTTGATATAGTCTGGAAACATTTCAATACCAAACCTTAAGTATGAGAAAGTGTAAGAGTGTGTGTGTGTGTTTGCATATGTATGTAATCCTCTTGTCCCCATCTTGCAATACCAAACAATCTTTTTCAATCACTTTATGATCCTCAGACCATGTGGACGTAGTCACGCCGTTTGTCCACGGCGCTTGGTCATGTAACTGAAGCTCTCCATCAAACTACTTCATCGTACCTTGTCTCAGACACTTCGCCCGGTCTCTAGAAAGCTATGTAGGTCAATCCTTGATCTTTTTTAGCGGCCCGGGTGCGCCATTAGCGGGGGCTCTGGCCGACTCCTTTTTCTTTATGCTTCTCCACCACTTCTGCCTTAAGGAACCAGCACCACCAGCCAACCGCTGGTCAACTGCTACAGTACATTTTTTTAATAAAGTTAAGTTACTAGTGATAGTCTTATTCACATTTTTGAATAACCAAGCAACACGTTACAGTGTGTGTGTGTGTGAATGTTATGAAATAAAGGGAAAATGAGTCATAGTAACTTATAAATATCATATATATCATATGCATATTTTCGTGCCACTAAGTCATGGTCAGCCACCCATTTTTTCATCCCCAATGGATATTAGAGACATGAAAGATTCTTTTTTTTTTTCTTTTTTCTTTTTTTTTACGAGTGGCTCAGTGACAACAACTTTGCAGTCCATAAGGTAAGGCAGATATTCAATAATATATGATACCAGATTCCTGTTCTAGACGATGAAAATATGCAGTGATACGAAAACAGACGAACTTTTAAGGTGGCAGGAAATGAAACCCACGCAAGAAAGATGACTCCGAGGATGTGACTCAGAGTTATGTCATCTCACAACACCGCGTGTATATTTGTGTACATATATATATATATATATATATATATAAATATTATTGTGTGTGTGTGCGCGCGCTCGTGTGTATGCATACGCATAAACACACACACACACACACACACACACACACACACACACACACACACACACACACACGCACGCGCGTTATTATTCACTTTTATTTTATTAAACATTCATACGACAAGACGAAGGAGGATATATAAACACTCGGGTATGACATCTTGTGATGTTCAGACCTTCTTTTTCGGACGCAACAGCAATAGATTAAAAATTCTTGTGTCCCAGGAGCTACTCTGGTGTCCGTGGCCTCTCGTCACGATATTTTTTTTTCTAACGTAAATTACATAACGTAAACATCTGACTTTTCAGAACTTTCAACACTTTCTGCTTTGTTTGCACCCTCAGTGCCTTGCATTTGCAGGTCGCACGAGACTACAGTAGTAGTAGTCAGCACCCCACCTCAGACCCGCAGCACTTTTCTACACCAGGGTAGCCTTTACGGGCATTGGCTTCTGGGTAGGGAGGCCCAATAGTGTAAGCCGTCCTTTGGGTGCACTTTTTCTTTTATTCTAAATTATTTTCCTTACTTTATGTGACTTCCCTGAGCCTACCGGAGTACCCTTGTGGGCTCCCGTATTCGTTTGGGGAATGAGCATCGAATTACCGTCCTTCCTAGTTCGAAGGTATGGAGGGGTCTTCCACATAACTCGATCCCTCTTTGGTACTGGAGAACGCAATCAAGCTTCCACTGGGGGGGGGGGGGGGGGGTAGAGGACGGAAACTGCCATACTCTTCTCTTAGCTATTACTGTTAGGTTGATTACCAATAGTTAAGGACAACGGGAACGGGCCCGAAACCCAGCATAATCTCAAGGAAGGGGGTCCATGACACTCCTAAGACTAAAGCAACTTTGAACAATGGAACACTACTGCTGACAAACGTGAGCATCGAATTTTTGCATTCCCTCCAGAGAATGCAAGGTATTTGACTGTCAAATGCGTGAATGAAAATCTATCGCTTTTGAAAGTTAACTCCTTCATCATCAATGTCCTTAATGGTCAAGTGGACGGCGATTTCGATTTTGCCCGTAAATTGCGAGATGGTTTTCTTTGTAAAAGTGTAATTCAACTCCCAGGTTAATGACGCAGATTTATGATTTGAAAGTTAAAGTAAGTATCCGTATTGGCCCCAGTACCTGCAAGGAAGTAATCTTTAACAGGAATTTGAGGACAATGGAGGAGAGTCAAATTCTTGAAAAATGTGAAGGACCAAAGCGTAGTGGACGTGAACTGCATGACCAAAAAATGAATGTACGAACAAAAACCGGATTGTGCTTTTTTACTTTTGCTTAAAATAAAATTCCTGAGTATGTCACAGTTGGATAAGAACGTGCCCAAGTGCGACCTTACATTAAAAAACTATGCGCTGTAATAGATGCCAAGCGTTTGGACACACCTCATTACGATGTAATGATATATACTAGTAAATTTACTTGTGGTAAATGTGCTGGAGCTCATGACACTGCTGAATGTACTGAGAACACTCTTAAGTGTGCTAACTGTGGAGGTCTCCATCAATCTAGCTCTGCCGAGTGCAGCAGCTTGAAGAATGAGACTGAAATATTAGCATACATGATAGGGCATGATGTTAGTCACCGTGAAGCCAAGGGGAGAGTTGAAGGTTTGACCAGCAAACCCAATACTTCCTATGCTTCAGCAACAACAAACAGCACTCCCAGTGCAAAAGGGATCAGTCAGGAGCTTGCGGCTAAAGACAAATACATTGCAGAGTTAAAGGAAACGGTTTGGGAATTAATTAATCAGATTAAAGAATTGAATAATACAATTCAACAAATTGCTAAATCAACCCAGCAAAAGGAGCAGCATCATAAGGAGGATGATACCAAAACAATCTGCATCACACCTTCTCGTCCAGGGGGCTCCTGCTAGGACTTTGCCTGGTTTTTGGTCTGTTTCTCGGCACAGATCATCTATTGGGCATCTCCCCTGCAGCGAGACGCAGCACATGGAGGCTACTGTCTCAAAAAATACCCATGGGAGGCCCCTGGGTAGAGAGGGAGAGGAGGACGAGCTTCCCTCAAAGAAAAAAATAAATAAAATCGGCGGACAAGTCACTTCCAAAACCACATAAAACGTAATCTTTGCGTTAACCATTAGACAATGGAACTGTCGACATCTTAGAACTAAAGTAAATGAACTTAGTTTATTAGCCTCGTCTTATGCTCCCGAGATTCTAGTCCTCCAGGAAACGCATTTAACCAACCCCGTCTCAGATGAGGTCGTTTCGTTGAAGAACTACCAACTATGTCGGAAGGATCGAGAGGGTAGGGGTGAAGGCGGAGTCGCCATGTACATCCACTAAAGCCTCCCTTTCACTGAAGTGGCAATTGGTTCTACATTGGAGTTTGTCGCATGCAAAGTAAAAATCAATAACGCGTATCTGACTACATGTTCAGTTTATTGCCCACCTGATAATGTGGTAATTTATGATGAGCTTTTTGCTCTTCAGGATAGTATGCCACAAAATAAATTAATCTTAGGTGACTTTAATGCTCATCATACGTTATGGGGTTCCCTGCGAGTGGATAGTAGAGGTGAGCAAGTAGTTAAGTTGATTAATGATTCTGATCTGGTCCTTCTCAATGATGGTAGTCCAACGCTCCTTGGGAAGCGATCACCTACCTATGTTTATTGCATATTCATGCGACACGATAAGAACGCCTTCAGCACCTAAATTTAACGTAATAAGAGCAAACTGGGTCGCCTTCACAAGGAGCGTCAAGCTCGAACTTGATTTTAACTCGATTTTAGATGCAGCAATGCTATCCATTCCTAAAACTTCGACAGATAGCGTTAAACATAAGAGTTCCATGGAGGATACCAGATTGCCGCAGGGCGCTGTGCCAACGCAATAGGACCTACAGGCTTTCCAAAAATAATATCAATAACAAGAACTTTTGCAATTACAAACAAGCAAAAGCTAGTGCTCGTAGAACAATTAGACAAGCAAAAAGAGATTCCTGGTGGAGCTTTGTCTCTACAATTAACAGTAACACCACAGTGTCACAGGTTTGTTTACTGCCAATAAAATAAATGAGAAAACAACACATTCTCCAAAATTGAAAATTTCATTCATGAAGAAACCAATTTCGATTCACCTAGAGACACTGCTAATGCACGCACCAGCCAGTTCTCATATACAAGCAGCTCAGACAATTATCATCCCGCATTCCTAACCACCAAGGAAGCGGCTGAGCTGCAACCTATTCACTTTGCCACAGAAGATGACTTTAATTGTCTGAGCCCTAGAAGCCTGTAGAGGAACATCCCCAGGCCCCGATGAGATTCGATATGAGATGATAAAGCATCTTAATTATGATTCCATGATTAAGTTGTTAGAAGTGTACAATGAAATTTGAAAAAAGTCACATTCTTCCAAACTCATGGCACTTCGCCCACATCGTTCCCACACTGAAAGGAGAGGGAAAAAAACAAATCTGCCATCTCCTACAGCCCAATTGCGTTGATAAGTTGCTGATCCAAGGTCATGGAACGATTTGTCTACAGTAGGCTATTGCATTTAAATTCCAGTAATTTACAAGTTGACGAGCAGTGCTTCCGAAAGGGACGTCAAACTCTTGATCAACTATGAAAATGGACAGTCCTATTCAAGAGACAATTGCCTTTTTTTCAGTATTTCCAGTTCTATGACTCAAACTTTTTTCCGACAATGTCACTGTTTAGGACATTTTTGTCCAGGCAAGAGGGGTCCCACGAGGAAGTGTCTTGTCACCACGTTATTTCTATGTATGATCAATGACATTTTACCAGCTTGAATACTCACTGTATGTTGATGAATGTGCATTATGGCATTCCAGCAGGATTGCAGAATTCTCGGCAAATCGCATCCAACTGACACTGGATATGATTCATAACTGAGGCCTCCAGTGGGGTTTTAAGTTTTCCATAAGATAGAGTATTGGGATATTTTTACACAGAGAAGGAAGCCGGACAGCAGGCTAACTCTAGACAATCACCCAGTACCTATTCCAAATTCTGCTAGATCTCTTGGTCTACTCGTTGATTGTAGACTTAATTGGAAAGCCCACATTGGTCAATTAAAGAATAAATGTCAAGGCGCACTAAATCTATTAAAGCGCATTTCTGGTAATAAATGGGGAGCTGATAAAAAGTCTTTGCTAATGATATTTAAAGCCTTTATTAGGTCTAAAGTGGATTGTGGGTCAATCGTGTATGATTCAGCATCGAAATCAGTTTTGAAAGGTTCGGATGTACAGAATGCTTGTTTACGTGTGTGTCATGGACCCTTGAAGTGTACTCGGATCGAACGTCTCGAGGTGGAGTCAGGAGTACCTCCCCTCCGACTCAGACGCGGCCAATTAGCTTTGACCTATGCCGCAAATGTGGCTCGAGACCATCCTTATGGCAATCGAGGGATTAGGCCCCTTGCCACGCGACTCAACGACATCGTCGTGAAAGTCGGTATAGATCTCTCTACCATTGATA
>NC_061827.1:29487963-29492963 GCF_019202785.1 Penaeus chinensis | reverse complement strand
AATAATTACAATAATAATAATGATAATAACAATAGCAACAGCAGCAGCAGCAACAACAACAACAACAACAACAACAATGATAATAATAATAATAACAATAATAATAACAGTAATGATTGATGATGATGACAACAATAACAAAACTACCAATAATATAACAACAATAATAATAACAAAATAACAAAAAAAAAAAAAAAAATAAGGGTAATATTAACCTAAAGCCTTAAGGAAACATTGTGTTCACTGTATTATTCTTTTGTGAAATGTCTCTGCACACAGATGGCTCTGAAAGTAATTAGCCACAAAGGAGTCAATTAGTAGACCTTGTGACCTTACCTGATACCACCTTTCCTTAAGGCTGCAGGAAAAATGCTTTTTTTTTTTTTACTATTTTTTTTACTAATTTTTACTATCAACATTGATGCTGTTATGTTGTGCAGAATACTTGTTTGTGTGTGGGTCTTTCAATCCTTGAGGTGGAATACCTCCCCTCCAACTCAGATGCGGCCAGTTAGCAATGACCTATGCCAACAAAGGTGGCTTGAGACCTGAGACATCCTAATGGCAATTGAGGCCCCTTGCAGCATGACTTCACAACCTCATTGAGAAGGTTGATATAGATCTCTATACCAGGCAATTAGGCCCCTTGCCCCACGACTCCACAACTTCATCGAGAAAGTTGATATAGATCTCTCTACCATTGATACCCTGGTTCAATCAAATATAGCACCGTAGGAAACCCCTAATTTCACCATAATGGAAGCTTGGCTTGAGGAACACCAGAGGTTTAGAGAGATCCTTACTGAACATCTACCTTTTTTTCATATATATACTGATGGCTCTAAGACAATAACATTAACAATAACTATACCAATAATAACAACAATAATAATAATAATTATGATTGTAAGGGCAATATCAAAAACAACAAATAATAATAACAATATCAATAACACTAATATGTAACAGCAATAATAATAATAACAAGGGGAAAGGGGATCAGTGGGACTGCAGCAATCACCAGGGCATTACACTGCTCAGTACACCGGGCAAGGTTCTCGCTCACATCCTTCTGAGACATATCAGAAACCACCTGCTGTGGCACCAGAGGCCAGAGCAATCTGGATTCACTCCTGGTAAGTCCACAATAGATCGTATCCTGGCGCTTTGAGTCATTGTAGTGTGCTAACGTGAGTTCAGGCTTGGGCTGCTTGCAGCTTACATCAACCTCCAAGAAGGCATTTGATATGGTGCATCGTGAATCACTCTAGGAGATCCTGAGATTAAGAGGAATTCCAACCAGGATTACTGGATTAATAGCAAGAATGTATACTGGTACTGAAAGTGCTGTAAAATGAGGTGGGGGCCTGTCAAGCTTCTTCCCTGTTCAGGACTAAGGCAAGGCTGTGTTCTTAAACCAACACTTTTCAACACTTGCATGGAATGGATACTGGCTAGAGCTACTGTCCAAAGTCAGTTTGGAGCAACACTGGGCAATATCAAGGTTACTGACCTTGACTTTGCTGATGATGTTGCTATTCTATCTGAGTCTCTGGAAATCCTAGTAGCGGCATTTAGCAATAAAGTGAAGCCCTGGGGCTAGAGGTCACTTAATCCAAGACTAAGATCCAGGACTTTGGGGGCTGCTAGGAGATCCTGTTCAGTTGGTATGTACTTGTGGTGAGAACATCAAGGTCACAGAGAGCTTTATATACCTTGGTAGTGCAGTTCATGACTCCAGGCTATCAGACCAGGAAGTCAGTGGACAGACTGGACTGGCAGCAGGGGTTATGAAATCTTTCAACAAGAATGTTTGGAGATGCCAGTACCTGTGCAGAAGGACCAAGCTACATGTCTTCAAGGCCCTGATAGTGCCAAATTTACTACATGTTAGTGAAACCTGGACATTGTCTTGTGCTTTGGAATCTTGTCTCGATACCTTTTATGCAGGATCATGGGGTACAGTTGGCTGGACCATGTGTCCAACCAATGGTTGCACCGTGAGATTGATAGAGGACCTGTTACTAGCACAATCCGTGATCACCAACTCAGGCTATACAGCCCCTGGCTTGCTTCCCACAGAATGATCCTGCCCACATGGGTGTCTCTGGTGGACAGGGTGGAGGAGGCCTATGGGACAACCTAGGAAGTCATGGCTTGAGCAGATCGATCAAACCTGTCATGAAGAGTCAGAGAAGGGCCGAGCCCCTACCTGGTGGCTTGCCATGAGGGACCCTCATATATATTTATGTATGTATGTGGAAACCAAGAGTGGATGCAGCTATGCATCCCTGCCAGCATTAGCTCCCCAATGATGATGATGATGATGATGATAAAAAAGATAATAATAATAAAAGAAACTATTTAAAAATGTAGCTTTTGATATTTGACTTTCTTTACTATGCACCAAATACCATAAAATAAATAAATAAAATTCATACCGTAAAGAAGAAGTTTGCAGCAGTGTTAGTAATAGTGGCCTCTAAGGAAGTTGATGAAAAGCGAAGAGCTTTTGTAAATGTTGTCCACATAATGCAATTCACCCCTACCATGAGGCCAAAGAACAGGACACGCAACACAATTGCATACTGTAAAAGAAAATTAGTGGTAGTGAAATGCTATTTAAGTTATACAAATATAATACATTTATCAAGTATATAACTATAATGGTATAACACACACACATACATATATATATATATATATATATATATATATATATATATATATATTGTATATATATATATATATTGGTCTTTTATACAGAATGAGTCAACAGTATTTAGCACATTAATCCTCTAATAAATAAATAAATCAATCAATAAATATATATATATATTTTATATATACTGGTCTTTTTTATAGAATATGTCTACAGTATTTACCATATTAATCCTATATTATATATATATATATATATATATATATATATATATATATATATATATATATATTATAGGATGAATATGCAAAATACTGTAGACACATTCTGTATAAAATATCAATAGGCAAAACTATTGGCCCATTATAGGTATGGTCCTATAAATACCATAAAACCTTATAGACCACTGTAAGTTGAATATTAGCATATTGAATAATTATGTCATACTAACCTGATCACAGAGGAAATCAATTTTTTGTGTAACATCCTCTTCATAGTTAAAAGCCATAAGTGTAGCTTCACATAGGTCTTGAGCCTCAGAACTGGCCATTGCATATTTTCCACATAAACTTGCAAGGGCTGCAAAGAGCCCAGACACTACTGCATACAGTTGTCCACGCATCTCTTCACATTAACATCTGTTACACACCTGTTGCAATATAAATGCAAATGTCAAAAAATAGAATAAGATTTAATGACAAGATCACTGTGGATTCTCATGAAATTTGAAAAAGTTTATGAGAAATATAACATTTAATCAATATGAATCTAGCTTTCATGAAGTTTTTTCCTATTGGTGCAAGGTATATGTACCATCCACTGCATTTTTTTGGTCAATTTTGTTTAAACAAAGATTTACCCCATTCCTTGAGTTTTTTTGGGGGAAGGGAAAATCTTTCTCATACTATCACTGTTATAACTGACATTACTATCATTGTTGCATTTATCATTATTACAGCATGAATAATACTAATAGCAATGAAAAAAAAAAATCTTTCTGAAAATCCAAGGAATAGGACAAAAGTCAGGTAGGCTTAGTGACTGACTAAAAACTTGTGGAGAGATTTATATGTAAACACAATTAATCCAATTGGTACGGATAGCAAGAATACAATGTCATGCCCTCTGTAATTAAAATTCATCTGTTATCTTTACACACAGATGGCTTTACAAGTGCTAAGTCACCAAGGAGCCAGTTATTAGTCTTACCTATCTCACCTGTTTACCCTTTTCCTTGATTATTTGACAGCTTCATTTGTATTGTTTTATTACCTTTAATGTTATTGCTATTTTAATAATAATAATAATAATAATAATAATATCAATGTTAACAGTATTAGAAAGAAAAACATATTTTCCCACAAATTCAAGGAAAGGGGAAATCAGGTCACTAGGACTCCTTGGTGGCTGAGCACATGTGGAGCCATCTGCATGTAACAAAATTCAAAAAAAAAAAAAAATAAAGGGACAGTGCATAAACCCATAGGCATCGGGTTAATAAACTAAACTTGCTAGTTTATGGTTGCCTCTCCCAAATATTTCTTTGACCTGATTCAAACACTTTCATGCTTTCATGTCTATTTCTCGTCAGTAAATGTCAGTTTCAGATATAAATATAGCACAAGAGAGACCAGTGAATTCTAAGACACTTTGTTTTCTGTGACATTGTTGTCACAGACCGAAAATAAAAAAAATTTATAAAGTATATAACCGGACTCAACCAAATTGCTGTTGCATCAGTGCCTTTGGCTCTCTGGAAAAGGTCTACAAACCATGTGCACTATAGTCATGGTTCACAGTGATAAGAGGAAGATCACTTTCAAATTGTTTTTATCTAACTTGTCTATTAATTAATATTCAATTACTTTTTGGATCATGGGAAAATAGAGCTCTTTACACACTGTATAAAACTGTTTTGAGCACTACTATACATTCTATGTAAATTTAGCAGTTAAATAAATAAATTATTAAAACATAAATGTCTTGTTAAATAAAAAAGATCTTCCTTAAATATTACATTTCAATGCCTTTAAATGATATTGTTAAACAAGCAAAAATGAAATCAAAGACAAAAAACTACCAAACAACTTTGTCAGAAAGGTGAATGGTGAGTTTACATACTGTAATTATCATTCAGTTCTACACTCAGTGCATTATTTGCAGTACATATTGCTGACAGAAATGAAAACCTTTTGGTGTTGCTCGAAAATATATACAGCCTGTGCTACTAAAAAATATATAGAGCCTGTGCTACTAAAAAATATATTAACAAGATATAAAGAAGCCTCATAAAATTCAAACAATAATTACTTAAACTACATTACATCTTCATACAGTT
>NC_061827.1:29462963-29472963 GCF_019202785.1 Penaeus chinensis | reverse complement strand
TATATTTACTATTCTCGTAGATATTTTATTAATACATTTCATTAGGTAGCTAGTGAATATAAACTATTATCTCCCATATAAAAAGGTTATCAACGCTATGAAGTTTACAAGTACACGGTTTTACAAATGTACTGATAAAGGCGCCAAAAAGCATACTAGCCACCATATACATAGTATGTGTATCTAAACGTACACGCACGCGCTCATACGTACGCACGCACACAGACGCAGAGACATACACACACAGACGAAGACACACACTCACACACAGAAGCACACACACACTCACACACAGAAGCACACACACACACGCAGACACACACACGCAGACACACACACAGACGCAGACACACACACACAGACGCAGACACACACACACAGACGCAGACACACACACACAGACGCAGACACACACACGGACGCAGACACACACACACACACGGACGCAGACACACACACGCACTCGGACGCAGACACACACGCACTCGGACGCAGACACACACGCACTCGGACGCAGACACACACACACACACACACACACACACACACACACACACACACACACACACACACACACACACACACACACACACACACACACACGCACGCACGCACACACACAGACGCAGACACAGACACACACGCACACACATATTATATATATATAAATATATATTTATGTATATATATATAGATACATACATACATGTACAGATACATGCATGCATGCATGAATGCATACTTTCATGCATGTGTGCATACATGTATACATACTTTCATGCATGTGTGCATACATGCATACATGTATACATACGTACGTGCATACATACATACATACATACATACATACATACATACATACATACATACATACATACATACATACATACATACATACATGCACAAACACACACACACACACACACACACGTGTGTGTGTAAACATACATACATACATACATATGATAAACAGGCCTATAAGCATATTGCATATGATATATTCCCGTAGTGGCTAATAACACAACAGTGTGGCCCACTAAAAATAAAATGCACAGGTTCATTAACAAAACATCACTAGTCCCAGGAATGGATAATGTTAATTTGTACATTTGCTTGTGACATCGACATTCTCTCGCATGTTCATGCCTCCATGTATTGTTTGGAGAAACAGTCTCACAGCTTGTATTTTGCTCAGGGACGCTGTAAGACGTTGATGGGAATGCTCCAAAGATAGGCCTATTGATAATTTTCACGTCCACTGATTTAGTCCATAGCCAGCATATGTACTGAATCATGTAAATGAATTAGAATTAAATCATTTTGGGGTATAGGTGAATATATTTGTGGTTGGTGGACCGGTGGAAGGGGGGTGAACTATCGATCAGCTTCCCGGCAGCTGCTATAATCATAGTCTCCCTCGCCCACGCGGTCCAAGTAGGATTGTGCTGTAGGCCAACCTCATTGCATATCCCAGAATGTTCACAAACATGTGCACATGAGTGTATGTGTGTCTATAAGCATTCTCGGTTTGTTATATCCGGTGAATCTCGTACAGGGTCTTTCTCAAAATACAATATTGTCTTTAAAGTTATAAGTTACTCTTAATGTGTGTTTACTACAAAAAATACAATATATGCTGCATGCTAGCTCAACCAGCAGGATAGAAAAGCAATACATCAACTACTAGTTCGTTAAGTACAGGAGGGTCAGATAAGTTTTTAAGCTAAGGTGTTAAAGGAATGGGTGTGTCCATGGGTTAGGGGTTACGAATTACAAAGAATTATAAAAGTAAAATATATTGTTGACATTGTTTTCGGAAAAGTAAACACGTATATGTTTAAGTACATTTTAAAATATATTCCATAATTTATCGTTTGGATGTATTTACCAGACAATAATAAATACAGGACTTAAAAAGACACTCACGTTTCTATTTTGCCAAGATGTTCACAAACTCATTTAAATAGTAAGCGATGATTTTCTTTAAAAATTCTTGATGAAATAGAGTGCTTGATTATAACTAGGCGGGTGAGAAGGTAGAAGGATTAACATAAATAAATCGTATTTTTGTAACACAAGATATTCTCTTTATTTCATGTGAATAAATTTCGATTTTTCTTTTTCACCATCTAAATTTGTTTTACTTTCTCTGTATTTTATGGTATATTTCATGCATATAGAAACGTAAGATATATCGTGCTAGTTACAGGGGTTAAATAGCCGATGATATATCAAGTATGTCAAAAATATTTATTTCTCCAGAATGGTTTTCAACGTGTAGGCTTTGAAAAAACACGATTTAACAATGATAATAACAACGATAATCATTGCTTAAAAGAATATTGATTAAACCTATTTCTACAGTAATAAATAACGATAAGGATATAAAGACTATAAATTGCTTTGGTAAACAGTGGGATACCATGAAGGGCAGTAGTAGGAAAGATAAATTCAGTAACATTAGCCACAACGTAAGTATATATTACTCAACCCTTACCATTTGATTTTTCTTGTCATTTTCATCTAGCCTCTCCTCTCATCCCTTTTCCTATTTTTTGTGTCTTTGTTTCCTCCTTCCCTTCTCTTTGTGTCCGGATCTCCACCTCATTTGAACCTCCTTGCTCTTCCTTCCTGGGCATGCTTCCCTTCTCTTCCCTAACGCCCCTCTTACAGTGTCCTCCTCCTTTTCCCTCGCTTCCCACTCCCTCCTTCCCTCCGCTCGCGTTTCCCCCGAAGCAGCCACGCCCATCTTCCCTCGGGAGGGGAGGAAGCCGCCACTGCAGGGCGTTGGGGCTGTGGGGATTAGACGGGCAACTTTACAACCACTAGTATAATGTACTACAGCTACGTGCGTCACTGTATACGGGAACGCGTGCCGTTACACTGCTAGCGGCGCTGTTATCAGATTGGTTGGTTCCTTTATGGTTAATAGAAATGCTACCACGATGTTAATTTGCAGGAATGTCTGTATGTAGCCTATATTTTTATTACACACACGCACACGCACACACACACACACACACCCACACCCACCCACCCACCCACACACACACACACACACACACACACACACACACACACACACACACACACACACACACACACACACACACACACACACACACACACACACATACACACACACATACACACACACACACATACAAATAAACAACGTGCGTCTGCTCTTCCACACCTCCCCTGCTTCCTTCCCAAAAGCAGAAGGCGTGACCGTCTCTACCCTTCTCCCTCTCCCCGCACCCACGGGGCACTAACACGCCTCTCGGGCTGGTATTGTTTACACTTACCTGCCGGAAAATCTCTCGATTGGTACCAGGTGCTGGATGTGGGGCCCGTGAGGAGAATGATTTAACGGATTCAAGACCAGCAAAGGAAGGGGGGGAGGGGGCGCAGAAGAGTTAGGCTTGGGCTTTCTGTTCCTCAAAGGCGGAAGAGAATCTGTCCATGGCAGATACAGAGAAATAGAGAGCTTGGGGAGTTGAGAGGTGTGGAGAAACAAAGAGAATGGACATAATCTCAGCTGCGATGTTTCCCAAATATATAGGCCTACTTTCACTCGGATGATTTAACTTCATTCAACTTTCCTCGGTAACTGCTTTCTTTTGGAAGAAAATAATGCATTAGTTGTAGGATTATATGAGTGGATAGAGTGTGGACTCTGACTTTCATGAATGAACAGAATACTCTTTCTAAGTTTGGGTCATTTTAGCGGAACAAATTATTTCCTGGCAGTTCGACAGGGTGCTCTTGACCTCAGGCCGACAGTTCAAATGAACCATGTTTGTCCCTGTATCAAAACAGGGTTGGGTCGGAAGTGCTGTTCGTGTCGTGCGATGATGAATAAGTGAAAATTAGTGTGTGTGTGTCATTTGAGTGATGGCAACTCCTGCTTATATGAGACTAAGAGAAAAGGGAGATGAACGTGTGGACATCTAAATTCTGTTTTTATTTTGAAGCTTTATATTCATGCATGACATACCTGTCTTTCCTTTCCTGTCCATATATATATATACACACACACACACACACACATATATATATATATATATATATATAATATATATATATATATATATCACTATCAGTGAGTGTCATGTTCCGAACATTGGCTATTTTATTTATAATTGCTTGTCAATCTAGTCTTTGAAATTAAAATAATATGATTTTGGTGTCTTGTTTTTGAAGAAAACGACAACGTGACACTGTAATTAAGTATTTTTGTGTCTAAGAATTGCAACGCGTAACTTAAGACAGTTGAATAAATGTTGTACATTGCAATTCACTTATTTTCTCTCGATGCTATATGCTATCTTATTTATTTTCTCCAGTGAAAGTATTTAAGATAAAGGTTATCTTTAAAACACGCCTCTTAAAAAATGAGAACGCCGAAGAGCTTACGAAACCACGTTTACAGTGTCAATCCGTTGCTCAAGCGAAACTGGTTAAGGCGAGTCGAGGTCAGCCTGATAGTGAGGCGGAAGGGGGCACTTGCTGTTGACTCGAGACACGAGTGGGAAAGATGCAACGTTTAGGTGATTATAACACACGTTAATGGAGAGTATTGTGTCATTACGTTACATTACAGTGCAAACATCGGAAAGAGAACCGATCGATCACTAGAAGCACGTGAACGGTTCACCAAAGCTGATTTGTCGTGGATCGCTTGGAGTTCACGAGGGTAATGGTCAGGCGCCGGTCGACATGCACTGCGGGTTCACGAATACGATTATGCACAGTTATTATGTGTGGCAGATGCTAATGTCACGCCGAGACAATGCAATACGCCTCTAGCTTCGTCATGAGATCAGGCAGAGACATGCATAGCTAATGAGGTTGTCATATACAGCAATAATCTGATTTTGAAATAATCGTTTTGGCAACCACAGAAATAGCACAGTCATTATGATTACTCGGGATATTTATGGCTTATCATTCGTACTGAAAGTACATTAGCTATAACAGTAAAAAACATGAATCGTCGCATAAAGCCATCATGTACTTAACAGTATTTAAGATGTGAACTTCTAGAGTTCTGTCTTCCGTCTACCACTGTTTTTCTTTCGTTGATAAAGTATGTACCAGCAGGAAGCTATTTAGTTCCTCAGAATAAGCTCGGTGACCCAGTTGTATTTCATGAATTCAGGAATGAGAGTGAGGGGCGCCACACCATGCTGCGTATAGAAACGATTTCAGCTGCATCGTCAGCACTGAGGTCATCGTAGGGTGCGTTGGGGTCGCGAGACTTAGAGAGGTTGACAGTGCATCTCACAGTCTGCTCGTAGAATGGCTTACATGCCGGAGCTGTCATTTTGTTAAGCTGGCTGTAGAAGAATTGACCGGAAATCAGGTCACCAGTTTATGAAATTCAGTAGAGCTAGACGGGCGAATTGTGGAGTCGCGGATGGGTTACATGCTATGTTGCTTATCTGCTCCCTTGAAGCATCACATAGTTCCGGTACACATTGTGAGAGATCCTGCCACGTGGGAGATGCGAGACAAGATTACATATAATGGCTGGGTTAAATGGGCGTTTAGACGTCGAATGCACTGCAGCTGCGAAGACAAGGCGCCCGGGCACTGATTTTGGAGTCCCTAATCTTACCAAATGCACTTCAATGCTTAAGTTCAGAATTATGAGTCATTGTAGTTTCGGCATTTAGTTTCCACTGATGTTTCTACTCCAAACATTACCGTTAATGTCTCCACCTCTACTAATTCATCTTTTCTTCCATTTGATAATTAACAATGCCACCTCGCTCGCAATATTAGAGACTCCTCCACACTATTTAGCGTTCTCTGCCATTCCTAACTTTCCATGATCAGATTTTGTAACATACCCGTAGGCAGTTGGTGAATCGTAGATGAGTGTTTGCTTGCCAACTAAGTTAACTTCTTTCCATCCATGCATACATTTATCCCTCTCATTCACTCATTAAATTCCCTGCCCTTCACTATTAAACCCGGCCCTTTAGATAGCCGGGCAAATTGTTTTTGTCTTCCCCGGCTCTCAGATTGCTCTCATTTGCCACTCTCACATCCTTAATTCTTCATATTTTCGGGTCATCTCGCGTCGTTCTCTCCCCTTGCCCTTCCCACCATCTGTCACTCATCTCGCCCGAAGGCCTCAGCGCAGGGCGGCGAGGAAGTGAGACATCCGCCGGGGCAGGAAGGGCTGTGACCCGTGACACACGCCCAGCCCTCTTGGCCCTCACGTGACCCGACCTCGCCGCCCCTGTGTCGGAAAATGAAGGAGTAAGACAGAATCAGAGGAGAGAGAGGAAATGTGGAAGGAGTGTGAAGGATTGGAATAAAAACGAGGAATAGAAGAATGAAGGATGAAGAGCGTAAAAAGGGAGAAGAATGACAGTCATAAGAGGCGCAGTGAGAGAGTTCATAAAATGATGTTATCTTTTGATTAAACCATTTTAAGATTTATGATATTACATTTTATATGAAAGATTAATGTTTAAACTGGTTTCACAAAAAAATATAACAAAACGAGCACAGCATTTCCCCATCTTTTATTCACTTTCCCCGGCGGCAGTGGGTTAATTGTTATGCCTAAGCTAACTGCTAACCCTATGTTTAACGGGCCGAAATACGAAAAGTTAACGTAACGAGATAACGTAATAAAATATCATGCAGTGCCAAACATATCTGGCGGTCAGACAATTATTAATTCATTCTGACTCTGTGGCGAGGAAAGCATAAGACAGCAGAGAAGAAACTTTCGTAACGAAATTGTGAATTATTAATTAGCGAGGCAGACCCTTTACATAATTTAGGCTTTCAACTGCTTATAGTAACTCAGTAAACTGTATCGGGTCCATTTTTCTTTCTTCTCCTAATGAGTTCCTCGTTTTGTGTGATTTATCAAGAGTTAGGTACCTCTTTCAAGTGATATGTGAGCCATCAATAAGCGTAGGAGCCAGTAAGGGCGAGTTTAACATGCATTACAACTGGGTTGTCGGACCTACAGGTGCGACAGCCATATCGGAGATAAGCTTTTAAAAATAATTTTCTGTGCGCACACTTTTGCCAAGCACACTTGCGCTAAATTTACTTTTCACGCAGTTATTCTTAGAATCAACTTCAACTTCAACTTCAACTTCAACTTCAACTTCAACTTCATCTTCATCTTCATCTTCATCTTCATCTTCATCTTCATCTTCATCTTCAACTTAAACTTAAACTTAAACTTAAACTTAAACTTAAACTTAAACTTAAACTTCATCTTCACCTTCACCTTCACCTTCACCTTCACCTTCATCTTCATCATCTTCATCTTCATCTTCATCTTCATCTTCATCTTCATCATCTTCATCATCATCTTCATCTTCATCTTCATCTTCATCTTCATCTTCACCTTCACCTTCATCTTCATCTTCATCTTCATCTTCATCTTCATCTTCATCTTCAACTTCATCTTCAACTTCATCTTCAACTTCATCTTCATCTTCAACTTCATCTTCAACTTCATCTTCAACTTCATCTTCAACTTCATCTTCAACTTCATCTTCAACTTCATCTTCATCTTCAACTTCATCTTCAACTTCATCTTCAACTTCATCTTCAACTTCATCTTCATCTTCATCTTCATCTTCATCTTCATCTTCATCTTCAACTTCATCTTCAACTTCATCTTCAACTTCATCTTCAACTTCATCTTCATCTTCATCTTCATCTTCATCTTCATCTTCATCTTCATCTTCATCTTCATCTTCATCTTCATCTTCATCTTCATCTTCATCTTCATCTCCATCACCATCACCATCATCACCATCACCAATCCCTATGACTTTAGTTTGTGATGACATATTGTTGATATCGAGGGAGAAAATGAAGAAATGTTTTAGAAATAAACGGATATGACGATGCAGATGATAGTAAAGATGGAATGGAGCTTGAAGACCGCATGGAAAAAAAAATAAGAGAATTGCAGTTACATGAAAAGAGAAGAAGAAGAAAAAAGGAAGTGGGTCAGAGATACGAATATGCATATATAAGGTAGACATATCTGTACTTTCTTTGCTGTGATTTTGCGTTTTTTCTTCTTCAAATGTCTTGCTTCGGAAAGGATTCCATTTTATTGTAATTTTTAGAACTATTTTATGTGAACGAATAGCATTAGTATTTCGAATAAAAACTTTAATAATTAATAAGGTATGAAAGTCTGTTTCCGCATCAGCCATGTTACGGTTGGAGAGGCATTTACACGGACGCTTTAGAGAAGGAATCCATCGTATAGGATTGACTCGATTCAGAAATCATGAAGCAATTCGCTCCGGCGTTCTTTGATACTCATCCTGTCATTATGGTTCTGTCCCTGTTGATTAACTTCATGAATATAGCGATAAAGGGATTTGGTGATACGTTTGCTGTCGCTAGAAGATAAAAACGAAGAATAAAAAGAATGGGATAGCAGAAGACAAGATTGATGATAATGATGGTGGCGAAAGAAGTAAAATGATGGAGATGGTGCAGATTTCATGCCCACATAAGCACATCCCACAAGATTCGGGCTGGAGATCGGGAATATATATCGGTCTGTTGGTCACAGCGATGGCAGTGATGATGCGATTATGAGTGGCAAAACTGGTCGCGGGCGGGTGCTGCTGTTTCCTCCATGTGGGTTAGTGTGGGGAAATATGCTTGTGTTATCCGTGGTATAAATTCTTTTAAAAAGTCAAATGAAGTGGTTCAAAAGCAGTGATTCGAGTATAGGATATAAATGCCTAACCACAGAGCTTAGGTAGTTGATTATTTTTTATTCATCGTTTTTGAAAGGGCATTTAAAAATAGCAGGTACATTGCATTTTAATGTCATTATTCAGAGAAGAGCAGGTATAATCTGATGCCTAGTCTATCAACAGTCGAATCCTGGCTGTAGACATTAAATGATTGGATCATGCTCAGAACATTTGCTGGTGGTTTAGAAAATGCATAATCGAAAGTATGTATTTGTCGTAATTTGCGTACACAGTAGTAATACGGCACGCGTTAACACCGCATCCTATCCTTACGGAATAGTCCATTTATGCAGATGAAAGACATAATCGCCATTTGCTTCCTGTTTACACCGAAGTTACTCCCATGATATTCATACTTTCCCCATAGAATTGACAGATATTAGAAACATTAATCCTCCGGGCGGTGTAATAGGAGAGAAGACGAAGCGAGGATAGCCAGGAGGAACGTATAGCTGGCGGATACGGGACTTTTAGGGGAGTGAGCTTTGAAAGAAACTAGACTCCGGTGGCACTGCAGCGGGATGGCGGGGCAGGGAGTAGAGAGAGGGAGTGGAATGGGGATGCGACCTGGCCGTGAGATTATTGGTAAAGTAGAATGGCGGTGATTTCAGAGGTTTCTTTGCAATAGAATAAAAAAAAAAACCTTTTGAAAGAGACATATGTTCATGGCAGGTATGAATATTAAGCAGAAGCAATAAAAACATTCTCGAAAGCCATACCCTGCAAGAGTACTTAAAAAAAAAAAAAAAAAAATTGCAGTGACAGTGCGTAACGGCATGATATAAACCACTGACTCTTGTTATGTTAGGTTGACCCGAGTCGACGCAGGTGAAAGTCCAGTCCCAGTGACGGAGTTTTTGTCACGTAGTGAAGGGCGGGCGGGGAGGAGTGGGAGGTGGAGAAGCGGGTGGTGAAGGGGAGAGGCAGGGTTAGACGTGGAACTAGAGGTAGACGATAAGGGAAAAGAGGAAGGTGAAGTGAAGAATTGAAACAAAAGAGGGCAAGATTAATGGGGAGGAAGAGACAGAAGAGATGTGGGCAAAGAGCGGAATCAAAGCAGAGATTGACCATGAACATTGTCACTATTTAGACTACCGTGAAGACGTTTGCTATTCTCCCAGCGCGCCTTCCACCTGCTGCGAATCCCGCTAGGCCAAGCGGGATGGCGAGCGTGCCTCGCGCTACCACTGCCCGGTTAATACAATGGAAATTTTATTACGAACAGGTCA
>NC_061827.1:29427963-29445463 GCF_019202785.1 Penaeus chinensis | reverse complement strand
TAAAGGAGTGAGAAGGGGCGAAGGAAAATGTAAGAATGAGTTTGACGGGGTTGCGAATCGCGGAGGGGTGGAGCCGCGGCGGGAAGAGCAGTTTGAATGCGAGATTGTACCCGAGTAGAGAAAATACACGGAGTAACGGGGGTCGTAGAGTACGCTTTGGCACAAGAGTTCATGATAAGAGAGAGAGAATGAAGTGGGTGAAGGATCTGTGTGATAATACATAGAAAAGTAATATGGAAATGATAAAAAAAAGTAACTTAAATGGTCAAGCTCGGTTAAAGTGCAGTAAATGTTGTCTCTGAAAAAATGCGACTGAAAGAAGTTTTCAAGATAAAGTTTATAAGCGCCTCGTATTACGCGCTGTAGGTTAAGATCTCCAAAGAGTAGTTTTGAGACAAGGGTTGCGCGTTGACAGTGCACTTTGTGGTGAAGTCGAAGGAGTCTTTGGTTGGGGTAGGAAAAGGGTGCATGAAAGACACGTTGACAAGGATAACAATGGCGGTAAAGGATAGCAGAGGTGGTTATGAGATAATGGCCGAGCAGCTACTGAAGGGAGAGACCTTGGTAACAATGCAGAACCTCCTTTTCACCCTCTCCCCCTCCCTTCCCCTCCCCTTCCACGGTGCATTGTGGCCGCCCCGGGAGATCTGTTGTATTGGTGCTGTAGTGTTTGTGGAGGGATCGACGGCATGACGTTTACACCCTAGGTGATCGCTGTATTAACGGGACATTACTGAATGGGACTGGGCTGTTTTTTGTTGCCATAAAATTGATCGTTGTGGTTTTTTTTTCCTTTGTATATATTACAATTGTGTATTGTTTGTACAAGTTATTTTGTGTGAGTGTTTGTTACATCGTCCGTCGCACAAAAAGCCGGCATTGTATTTAAAATGACTTAGATGTTGATGGTGACAAAAAGGTGATATGAGCGACGGGAGATCGCACCCCCCCACCCCCCCTCGTAGTCACAGAATTCGCCATCGCCAGAAAGACCAATGGGAAAATTTCGTTCTCGTGTCGTACTCGCGGCCTCTCTGTTCCCTTTATTCCTCTTGACAGAGATGATTTGCCTTCGAGTGAAGATGATCGCGTGGTTCCCGTGGCGCGATTGTGTTTAGATCGATGTGCGAGGGAGGGTGATGGGTGAGGCACGAGGGCTGGTTGAAGGGCGAGCGCGGCGAGGGGAAGGGAGGGGAGCGGGGTTGACGGGGACGGAATGGCGGGGTTGGCGGTCGACGGCGAGGGAGAAGGGTGAGTTTGGCCTAAAGAGGTGGATGCTGCGTATTATGGAGGATGAAGGTCGTGGTAGCACTGCCGTGGTAGGATCCTTTGCTTTTTCGCGTAAGCATGATTATCTTTGGTAAATAGAGAAAGTAAATGCAACCTTTGTTGTCACTCGTACATGTGTTGCTACTCCCGAGTCATCGTGAAGGAGAGGCTGGGATTTGCCTTATTTGCAAGGCTGTGATTAGTATGAATGAAATAGCACCGAGCGTAGGATTAGCGTTGTTTATGTTTCCCTGGTGTAGTAAGCTTTGGCGTCGCGGCCGAGGGGAGGCGAGGCCCGAGGAACCATCAGCATCCGGCGCGGAGAGGGGAGACGCCCGGATTAGCTTGTGCTCGCGGTGGACCTTTTCCCCAGATCCCCGCTCGGTCTTTACAGCCTCCTCCTAACAGCCATTCCTCCTAGCTGGAGAAAGGGAAAGTGTATATGAGCATTTATATAGATTTTCTCAACCAGAGACATATTGAATGGTGATTCAATATATCTACCAAAAGACAGCTAACCTGTCGAGGTTGTTTACACTCGGAACTCTTGTATCAAGAAAATTAAAGCATCGGTAGTTTCACATCCTACGTAATTAACAAGTTGATATCTACGGAAAAAGGTTCTTTCTCTAGCGAGAGGTAGGTCAGCTACTCTACAAAACACGTTATCCCACTTCTGTCTCCACCCCAGGCACCCCACCCTCTTTTACCCTCTTTATTTACTGACTTGGTAGTCTCTAAATGCTGTTCAAACTTCGCGTGGGATCTTTGATATTTTTGTATTCTTATTTCATAGTAGTTGTTCAGATAGCGTACTCGTGTTTTTTATTCTATTTTAAAATGTTCATGTGCAAAATTTAATTAATAATTAATAATCTACGTGTCAAGGTTAACGTTTTCGAAAATTATTCCACTTCCTGTGATTGTGAGAAGTGCATGTCTTGAAATCATAAATCAGGTGTGATGTGGTATTTAATCTGAGCGGAAGTAATGCTGCGATGCGTATTTGGTGAACATCAAGGCCAACTAAAAGGTGTAATTCTATTTAGGATTCTCTTCGGCCATGAAATATAAGTATAATTAAGCATAGCCAAGCTAAGGCAAGACATGTAGCTGTTTTACATTAGAGGCTTGATATTAAATGTATTATACCATGACACTTGTTAGACACAATTCCTTCCTTAAGAAAAAAAAAAAAAAATCCCATTCCAAATGTAAATTGAAGACCCCTAAACTAGAGCAAGATAATTATTAAGCAAATAACGGGCGAGAGAATATATGGATTGACGATTCTCCCTCAGAGCAGTGTTAGCATGAGGGGGACGAAAAAAAAATCAATCCCTTAAAGAGAAAGTTCTTGTAGAAAGTTCATTTTTTTCAGCACTGAACACACACAAAAAAACTGATTTATGGCACAAGGAAATGCCTTGGCCATCGTCTCCCTCTCCATCTTCCGTTCTAAATGAAAAGTGAGAAGTTAAACAAAGGTACACTGTCTCTTGTAGGTTCACGAGGCACTGGAATATACCGTAGGGAGTGAGTGTTGTGATAAGTCCCGCGAAGGGGACAGACCTTTTTACTCCGCCTTCCTCGGCCATTCTTCATTGCTGACCCTCGCTTGCGCGTTCCCAGAGATATGGGAAAGACATTCATCTTTATCCGTTACAGATATGAGGACAGTCTAGTTGACCCTAACGAGAATTCCAATGGAAATTACGTATAAAAACAGAAAATCTGGAGGCATTCCACTTGAGAAAAGATCTCGGTATGACGTTTTGTACTGACGTTCTTCACTCCTCTGCAGCCCGCGCCCGCCCTCCCTCACAAGACCAGTGGTAACATTCTTAGTTTCCCCCTCCTCCGACCCCCCTCACCCACCCCTCCCCTCTCCTCCCGTTAGGCTGTTCCCTCGATTCCCCGCCCCCTCATCGGCACAAGACCTGCATTATTAACCAGCCTACAGGCACGAGGAGGGAGACGGGAGGGAGGCCTCTTTTATTGGCTCTGACTTGGATGTTTGTTTTTTGTTATTCCTTCATTTGTTGTTTGTTATTTGTTAGACGAGACTAGTGCTCTCTGAATTGACCGTAGCGTCATAGGTACCTTAGGTCATTTGTTGACAGTAATATGTTATGGAAAGAACACTTCACTGATCAGGATAGAGAATTTCGACGAGCTGAGCTTCCGTTTTCATCTTTAGTGTCGTATTTATAGATTTGGTTGCTCTCTTTCTAATTTCAATCACACTTCTCTTTGTGGGATTTATTTTATATATATATATTTTTTTCTTTTACTCTGTTTTCTTTTTATGCCTCTTTGCCTCATTGCCCTCCTTCATGCACACGGACAGTAAGTGGAGTCTCGAGAGATTTAAGTGCGTTAATTGCCCCCTTCCCCTCAGGTAATTACCTGGTCACGAGCCCCTTGTTTGTTGGACGCTGGTAATTGATTCGTTATTTGTGGGAGTCAATTTACTATCTTTATTTACCTGCCGCTTCCCCTTTGTCCACGAATTTATTTGTTTGAACTCACTTAAATGCCATAAGCATCTCATTCAGGACACGAGTGAGAGCAACATTAGAGATCCTTCGTCGACCTGCGGTCATTGATCACCTGCCTCACCTGTCTGAGCTCCTCTCCCCTGGAGAGGAGCTGTTTGCCCAAGGCTTGCGCGACCCGAGATCCCCCATATTTCCAAGCCCGGAGTCAATCCACCGGAGATTACAAACAGCAGAGACGCTGAGCCTCACCTTATTGGATAAATAGAATGACGAATTTCCGTCCTCCATTATCGTCTCTCCCGCTACCCCCTCCTTCCTTCTCTTACTAATGTATGTTTGAGGTGTTTGGGATCAGATATTGCATTTATAAACGCCTCGGAACACCAGAGCCGTCTGAGGAAAGTGTGCGGTAAAACAAACGGTCAGAGAAAAAGGTAGTGTTTGAGCAAGGGATGAGAGGTAGACTGTGTAAAGGTACATCCTCGTGCTTTCTCTGGGGAGGCTCCTGGGTCCATAAGTTGCGATCTCTCTCTCTCTCTCTCTCTCTCTCTCTCTCTCTCTCTCTCTCTCTCTCTCTCTCTCTCTCTCTCTCTCTCTCTCTCTCTCTCTCTCTCTCTCGGCTCCATGTCTCTTACTTATCTATCATTTTATGTTTCTCTTATTTATTTACTCTTCGCTGGTCCCAGACTGCTTGCTTAGAAACGCACGCACTCACGCCTCACTCCTACACATATGGTTGAAGTTACCGATTATCACAAATTGAATTCGATAAACTCTTCACTCGAACTTTGGTGAAGTTTATTCGCAGGGGATGGCGATGACGAATTCTGTGGACGGAGGAGGTTGCAGGCTTATGAAAGGGTTAATCTGGAATTAGTTTGTGGCATGTTGATGAAGTGGGTGTTGGAAGTACGTGGTCGCTGGATGAAGTTGGTGAAGTTGAGAAAGGAATATTGAGATGGACGAATTGTATGTGCAGTTTGAATAGTTATGGAAAGAAAAGGAGGTGCATAGAGAGAAAAGGCTCATACAGGCATATTGCAAAAATACCAACTTTCAGTAAATTTCCCTCGGGGGAATTCGCGCCAATTATGTTTTGCGTGAAAGACTTCATGATTATGGAAGAAGTAGGGCAATGATTGTTTATAGTACACGTTTTTCGGCACTGAAATACTGGCATTATTACCGCACCGTAGGTCGCCACCGTTTTTTTTTGGGGGGGAGGGGGGTAATGTCCTTAAAATGATGGTAATGAAGAAGACAAGTCGCACTGCAGTCCTCTTATACCCCTCGTGTGGGATTGAGTTGTGCGCTCTAGTTGATGAGTTTGAGGCGGGAAACTTTGTTAAGAAAGTCTTGACGTTATTTTAATTTCCTATAGGTAGTGAGCTCTCTCTTTCTGTCTGGAGTACGCTCTCTGTCTATCCCGTCTCTCACTCACACACTAATTCTTTCTCCCACTCTCTCTATCTCTCTTTCTTGCTCCCTCTCCCTGTCTTTCTCTCTCTTCCTTTCTTTCTCCCTCTCCCTGTCTTTCTCCCTCTCCCTGTCTTTCTCCCTCTCCCTGTCTTTCTCCCTCTTCCTGTCTTTCCCCCTCTTCCTGTCTTTCTCCCTCTCCCTGTCTTTCTCCCTCTCCCTGTCTTTGTCCCTCTTCCTGTCTTTCTCCCTCTCCCTGTCTTTCTCCCTCTCCCTGTCTTTCTCCCTCTCCCTGTCTTTCTCCCTCTCCCTGTCTTTCTCCCTCTCCCTGTCTTTCTCCCTCTCCCTGTCTTTCTCCCTCTTCCTGTCTTCCTCCCTCTCTCTGTTTTTCATACACATACACATACACATACACATACACATACACATACACATACACATACACATACACATACACATACACATAAACATTAACACACACACATACACTTACACACACATACGCTTACACACATACGCTTACACACACACACGCTTACACACATACGCATACACACACGCATACACACACACGCATACACACACACGGATACACACACACAGATACACACACACATACACACACACATACACACACACACACACACACACACACACACACACACACACACACACACACACACACACACACACACACACACACATACACACACACACACACACATACACACACACACATACACACACACACATACACACACACACACATACACACACACACACATACACACGCACACACATACACACACACACACATACACACACACACACACACATACACACACACACACACACACACACACACACACACACACACACACACACACACACACACACACACACATACACACACACACACACATACACACACACATATACAGATACAGACACACACGCACACACACACATGTGTGTGTATGTATCTGTATATGTATATATGTGTATGTGTGTATGTGTGTATGTGTTTGTATATATATTTTTATGTATATGTATACATTTGTATACATGTATATATATATATATATATATATATATATATATATATATATATATATATATATATATATGTATATGGGTGCGTGTGTGTGTGTGTGTGTGTGTGTGTGTGTGTGTGTGTGTGTGTGTGTGTGTGTGTGTGTGTGTGTGTGTGTGTGTGTGTGTGTATGTGTGTGTGTGTGTATGTGTGTGCGTGTGTATGTTTGTATATAAATACATATTTTATACAAACATACATAAACGCACACACGCATACATACATATATATCAGGCCATATACAGTTTCCGACACGGGGAGCAGCGTCGTGGCACAGGAGCCCCGTCGGGATCCGTGTCAGCTGATCTGTGATGGCGAGAGTCAGGTGCCGGGCGAAGACGCCTCGGTAGGGCTTCATGCGCTGGACCAAGAAAGGGTTGCTGGAAACATAGTGTGAGGCTGACGGCAATAAACAGTAAGAAAAATAGATTTACTAAAGTAATGGCCCTTGTGAATTCGTGAACGGTAGAAGAGAAGAATGAATGAATGAATGAGGAAGGCGGCGACGATGACGTACCGAGGAAGGCGGCGAGGATGACGTTACGAGAAAGGCGGATGTTGACGTAAATAAAAATGGAGGATGTCATGGCGGTAAGGAGAGTTACGAGAGGAAGGATGTGGGGCAAGAGGAGGAGGAAGAAGAAATGGCGAGGAAGTGGAAGCGGCCACCTGTGCAGGAGCCGGACGCCGTGAAGGGGCTTCGCTGGCGTGTGGCGTTTCCTCAAGAGGATGGTTGAGGCAGGGGTTTAAGCTGCACCTGTTGCTATTTTTATTTTCTTTGTTTGTAGCGCAGAAGTGAAGTGAATTCTTAAAAGTTTGCTGAGGCGTAAATAATACAATGGGGTAGGCGTGATACGTTTGTTTGTTTGTGGGTGGGTGGTCATTTGCTTGTAGGCCTACGAGTTTACTTATTTCTTTACAGATATATGTTTACGTATGTATATGTGTGTGTATGTGAAGGAGAGGAGTGTAACTAAACTCTGCACGTTTACATTCATAACTGTGCCATTCATTCGATTCACGCGCGTATACACGAACGGTTGGCGGAGCAGGTGTGCGAGCCGGGGCACCTGGGCTGAAGAGAGTCGCCGCCCTTCATAATGTTCATGGCTTTATCCGCATGACTTGGCCCGCCCGCGTACTCTGGATGCCTACACGCATCACGCCCTTTGCGACTGCTACGCCCTAGTATGCTCGTCGCAAGATAATTTACTGGCTACGCCCCCCCCCCCCCCCGTATTCATAGGCATAGACCGGGCGAGATTCAGCTTCGCATTTCTGGCATATCCTTATCCCCGTCCGCGGTTTCGGACTTAAACTGAATTATATGAGACTGACGGATGATGAAAGTCTGTGGCACAGGAAAGGAAGCGGAAAAGTGGGCACTGAGAGATAAATAAAGGATTCGGAGAGAATGAAAAAAAAAAACATGTGTAATGGGGAGGAAAATAGATACACAGAGAAAGGACAAGGATATGAGACTGATACAAAAGAATAGCAAGAAGGGAAGAAAAAGAAATACCAAAGAGAAACAAACAGTGAAACAGGAAGGGACGAAACAGTTGCGTAGACTGTAGGAGCACCATATAATTTGTTTTCGGATGTGCTAAGCCTAAGAAAAATCAGCGAATTTGAGTGATACATACACATATGAGGAACTATTTATGATAAGCATGGACATACGAATACAACGAAAGTATTAAGGATATACATGAAAATAAGCTACACTTAGGGACCCTCGCTCCTGGTCTCCATCAGCCGCACCAGTTGAGGCTAAATCCAGCTCCCTCTCGAGCACGGGGCTAGTCGCGCTGTTACTAGCAGGTGACGGTGACAGGGTGTGACGTTCAGTGACGCATGACGCTTTTATGGCCCCTCCGGCTCTTTTGTTTTGTTGGTGACGTGGGTTGTGTATTCGAGGGGGGAGGGGGACGCAAGGGTGGAGATGGTAGTGTAGTAAACAGTTTGTAGTGATGCCATGGCTTGGTTGCTGAAGAATAAACCGTGCTGTTTTGGGTTGAGATCGGTAGGAGGAAGAGTTGGATAAGTTGCTTACAAAAATATTTTAGCGTCATTTGCTGTCGTATATATCCATATATATATAATTTGGTGTTTCTCTAGTAAGCACACGCAAACGCACACGCACACGCACACGCACACGCACACGCACACGCACACGCACACGCACACGCACATGCACACACACACACACACACACACACACACACACACACACACACACACACACACACACACACACACACACACACACACACACACACACACATTTTTTATCTCACTCACTCACATTTTCCTGTGTTTTCTTGTTTTCTTTCTTCAGAATTTTTTCTTCTTCAGATGAACAACCAACGTTAATTTTCTTACAATATCACTCGGCCAGAAGCACGATCTGTAATTTTCGTATCCATAAACACGTGAGGACAGCGGGTAACTCCACCATTTTCAATAAATCTAGCAGAATGGCTTCCGCCAGTGCTAGCTATTCTGGGGAGTCAACTTTCTTTTCCTCATTTCCCTCCGCGTCGTCCCTGTTGTTTATGTTGATTATATACGCGAATAAGATATCCTTTCACGAAAAAAAATGTTCGGACTGATCTACACTTTAATTCGTTGCTTATAGCGCGTGCAAGAAACGGGGATATCGGAAGGTTTACTGTGAAAGGACGTGGAGTTTTCAAATAAAGCCTCTGTCGGTATGCAAACTTTCTTCTTGCTTTACTATTTTACGAAAGCCTATAGCCATTCTTTTCGCACGCCCCTCGTTGCCGACGCTATACGCGCCCTATAGCTGTGGCTATTTACCTGCCTCTATCCCGTTCTGGCAGAGGCGCCGTGTTCGGTATTGGCAATATGTTAATGGTCCTTCCTTTGGCACTCTCGTCCCCATAGTGTGAACTGTGCTCTGGCACGCGTGTCTCGAGATGCAATGATTCTGCCAGGATCATCCTCGGATAACTGGCATTGGTTAGCGATAGCGCTAGTTAATCTAGGGTTTAACCATTTGGTTACCCACGATTTCGTTTTAGATTTGTGGGGGTTAATTGGGTCGTGCATACAACGCGTTAAATTATTCTGTGAAATCTTAATGTTGTGAGAGCAGACTTAAGCACTGTAGCTCTGTTGACATTATTGATACCCGTGTAATGATTTTGGCACAATCATGGTTGGCGTTGGCACGAGATCCAGAGACGGTGCAGGAGCACAGCAGCTACGGCCTAGAGGGTTAAAAGAAGATACACCGCAGGAAAGCGTGAGCTACATGGCCACGTGGGTTTATGTTGCGTGGAGCAACGCGCAATCCCCCCGAGAGCATCTGGTTGTCATGTTGGCGATAAGATACGTGCGCGGGCGGCAGGTTGAAATAGTTTGTTGGCACTGCATCATCAGGAGCACCTCTCCGGCGCATTTTATTTATCACCTGTCTGTCAGTTCGGCAAAGAGAAGTTTATATGTTGGATAAGAAGGCTTTTGGTGAAGACATGGCGTCCATTGTAGTAACTACCAGCGCAGCTTACTCATGCGAAGGGACTATGATTTGATATGGCTCTCATTCGATATGATACAAGATAGATTTCGTAGAAATGCTGATATCCGTCTAGTGTTTGACGAGAATCACGTTGATATCAAGCGTTCCATCAAGTGAAGATTCCAACTACGGGGTGCCAGGGGGTGCTATGAGGTACCACCGTCCCAGTTGTAACTGGTGCGGTCAGTCATTCATGAAGGTGTTTGTTTGTCTAACTTTGCCTTAGAACTATGCTCAATGGATGCGTAAAATTTATGTCCACTATTCTAGACTTTAGTTCACTTTGTAGTAAAGACGTCATAGTAATCATAATTTTATTAGTTCAGTCATTCTAAAGTAATGCTGGATTTCTTATTCCCATAGCCCTTATTCCCTCACCAGGACATTGTTTTTGGCAGTTTTCGCAGTCTCGCCATATAGTGCCTACTACAAACAGTCGTAGAAGATAGGTTGGCCGCAATGTTTTATGTTTGACGAAAAAATCCTTTTTCGTAGATTTTTTACATTTTAAGCGTAATTCATATTGTTCGTCTCTACCATATTGTTGAATGGGAAGTACGTATCATGCATTAATATTTCTGTCACAAAGTAAGTCTCATTGGTGCGTATCAGGATGTGCTCGCAGATGGTGTTGACCAAGCACTTAGATACATTGCTTCATTGTTAACCTCTTATATTGCACTTAGTCTGGCAGTCTGTGTACACTGTGCATCTTTTCCCCTAAGTTATGAGATCAGCTAACATACAGAACAGACGGAGGAGGCCATAACATGTAAGAGTACGCCCCGTATTTCAAGTCTGGATTGTGTTAAAGGTCATACAAGATTGTTTTTATGGACTGAGGGGAGACTTCGCTGCGTCGGATCGCCACGGCGGACGAGCATACCGCTACATGCCCCAGCAGAAGCGACGTCGATGTAGAGCGTCTTTCCTGCACTTATTCTCAAGTTGCATGCACTGAAAGTAGCAACAAACAAACACCATTGCTTCGCGTTTGGCGGTTTCGTCGGTGCTGAAGTCAACACTATGGTTGTTTGTGGCCCTGGAGGATCCACTTAACGATGATGGAGCTGATGATGTCTCTTTCTATCAGTGTCACATTCTGTGTGTGTGTGTGTTTATATGTTTCTCTCTATCTCTTTGTATCTGTCTGCTTATCTATCTATCTGTCTCATCTTAGGGGTTGTCTCAGCAGCCATTCTGATCCCCCTCTCGCTTTGCTTCTAGAAGTATAAGCGAACACTTGTACACTTAATCTCAAAGTGCCTGTGATATAGCCATTCAGGCCACCTAACATGAGGTACAGAGAGCTATATGATTATGTAAGCGCGATTGACGTATTGGGATTATATAACATTTAATGTTATGTTAATGTCTTGAATTTAACTTGTTTTATTGATTTTGCTGTTTATCATGCATTAGCATTGTGTTCAATTATTATTTTGTGAGTTCCTATATGAACTAATACCTGTTTGTATGTATACTATATATATATATATATATATATATATATATATATATATATATATATAATTAATATTGATTTTAATCTTTCTCTCTCTCTCTTTCTTATTTTCTTTCTTTCTTTCTTTCTTTCTTTCTTTCTTTCTTCCTTTCTCTCACTCTCTCTCTCTCTCTCTCCCTCCCTCCCTCCCTCCCTCCCTCCCTCCCTCCCTCCCTCCCTCCCTCCCTCCCTCCCTCCCTCCCTCCCTCCCTTCCTTCCTCTCCCTCTCCCTCTCCATCTCCCTCTCCCTCTCCCTCTCCCTCTCCCTCTCCCTCTCCCTCTCCCTCTCCCTCTCCCTCCCTCCCTTCCTCCCTCCCTCCCTCCCTCCCTCCCTCCCTCCCTCCCTCCCTCCCTCCCTCCCCCCTTCACCCCCCTAAACTCCCTGCCCCCGCCCCTATCTCCTCTTGTGCTGGACAAATATTGGTGTGGGTGTGAATAGCATTAGCGATGTCCAAAGACTGGTTGCTGCAAGTGGGAGGGTAGCTTGGTAACCTTGACGTTAATGTTACCACGTGCTCCGTCTCTCCCACCAAAACTGCACCACCTGGCCCGGAGCGACAATAAACTGTGTTGATTTGGTAACACTTGGGGAATAAATGCGCATGACTCTGTGTTTATTTTTTTTATGATTATTATATGTCATTGGTTTCTTATTATGTGCAGTGCTCGTTTGGGACTTTTATATGTGCCAGAATAAAGTGTATATTTGTGCGATTGCATGGTGTTTATGCGTTGGTTTATGTATATTCAGTTGCGTGCACTCGCCTCGAGCAAGTGCATGCATACGAAGAATTCTGGTGTGGTGAGACGATGAGTAGTCACAGCCTTGCATACCATTATCCTCTTTTGTATCTTGTATGATTTGATAAATAGGCTGCTCCCGTATTGATGTTGCACAGCTGGCGTGAGTTAGTTTTCAAGACATCATCCATTAATTTTTGCACAGGTTGAATGAACATTCCATTTAATGTCACCGAATATTTTTCTAGCAGTCAGAGGAATAAAGAATTGCTGTTTAAACAAATCATGAGGAGAAGGAGCAACATACACGAAGATCATTACCACCGCTAAGGACCTGTCGTGCTCACACCAGGGAGTCCCCGTCACGCCGCCTGTCAGCCTGTCAGCTACCCTGTCACGGAGCCTGCTAATGACGAGCGGCCTCAGGGAATCCTCGGATGTCAGCAGGGAGATGGGGGTCTGGGCGGGAGGAGGATGCTGAAAATAAGGGTCCTTAGGGTGTAGGCAGAATCATAAATTGTTTATTTTCTGTAAAGATATAGGTGGATATACCTTTTAACGTCGTCTGAGTAACTCCTGTTTGTACTGACTGTGATTTCAGTTTGTTTTGAATGATGATGCGGATAGGGTTAACAGTTAAGGAAAGCGACGTGGCAGCATGGCGAATCCTTGCGATCGCGACAAATAGTGTGTATCTAGAAATCGGCATGATGATGCACGCAGCACCTTGAACGTCCCGATAACCTCAACCCAGATTTTCCTGCTTGGAGCAACTTGAACGTCTAGATCGTCTGGACTGCGTCACGCGAGCGGCCCTGTCCATCTCGTGCACTGAAGTTATGAATTCCCGACGGAAGAGTTCCCTCGAGGAAGCCAGCCTGACTTATTCAGGGCGCGGGAACGTAACCCAATCCGAAATGGCTCAGTCGTGATTCCGAGACCCGGCCCGCAGCCCCACCCGCGGTAAATCGCTCGCGAGGCCCTGGTTCGGCCGGTTTCTCTCTCGGCCTCGTTGTTGCTGCCTACGTCCCTTCTGATTTTACGTTTCTGGCTCTGGCGCTTACATCTTCATTCTTTGTCCATCTTTCTCTCCATCTCTCTTCATCCCTCCTCATCTACCTCTCCCTTTTTCTCTCCCAACCTCCTTCCCTCCCTTTTTGTATTATTTCTCTTACTCTCCCTCCCTCCCTCCCTCCCTCCCTCTCTTATCCCTCCCTCCCTCCCTCCCTCCCTCCCTCTCTTATCCCTTTCTCCCTCCCTCTCTTATCTCTTTCTCCCTCCCTTTCCTTCCACTCTTTCTCCTCTATCTTTTATTATCCGGTAAGCACAAACGCGCACATTAGCAACAGCAATCTAGAGCAAGAATAGTAGGTTATGATACGAACATCAAAGGATCTTTGTCCGCGCTAACCACATGCCTCAGGGAAGGCTCGCCACTCTCGCAGTACCTTCATTCTAAACCTCATATTCTCACCCTTTCCTCACCCAAAGCACTTTCACCCTCCCACTCGCCACAACACGCCCACGCTCGTGTATCGCGAAATCACTCATCCACGACACCCACATTACCAACACTCATTGTCTTCTCCACACGCTTATCTTACAAAGTCACGCCTTCTCAGTGTACGCCCATTTCACACACCCATCCAATTCTCACCCGTATTGTGTATCCTTCCTCAGCCCTCCTCCATGCGTATCCATAGACCTTCCAACTCACAACATCGCACCCACCGTGACGCCCTTACCCCTTAACCTCTGCAGGCGCGTTTCATGGGCCGGACGGCGTTGGAGTAAGAGTACAGTCGTTTGATATCAATATTTCCATCGCAGTTAATTCACCCCGAAGGAAAGTCCCCCGTTCAAAAAGTACATTCTTTTCAGCTCAGACCCAAACTAAAACGTGCCTAAGT
Organism: Penaeus chinensis; assembly: GCF_019202785.1. Taxonomy (NCBI): domain Eukaryota; kingdom Metazoa; phylum Arthropoda; class Malacostraca; order Decapoda; family Penaeidae; genus Penaeus; species Penaeus chinensis. Next base: position 29,431,482 of record NC_061827.1, on the reverse strand, counting down.
TTTACGCGTGTTGTTGTGTTAGGCTGCTTACTAGTGCGTTGAGCCATGGAGCACAGTACAGTCACACATAGACCGCGTGAACCTGACCCTGAAGGCTTTCATTGAGGCTGGTCCTTCTCATTCATGCATTTACACTTGAAAATCCTTTTAGGCTGGTATTGCCCGCTGTTGGCCACGCGCAGTTCGCCCACTACTTGCTTTGTACTTTGCGTTAACCTCTGGGGCACATGTGCTTTCTGTAAAGGTGTATACATTTTATATGTTTATGGAAGCGGTTGAGTATTGTATAGTTCCATTTAACGCATATTGAGATACAAAGCGTTAGTAGAGAAAGTCTTGGGTGTTGTAGAGTCAGAGTGGAAACTCGTACTCGCACTTGCGAGTTTTACGAGGTCAGGTTCTGTCCGCCAAACCTGATTTGCCTTATAAAGGGAACGTGATACACGTTCACGTGGGGGACAATTGCACTTATTTTCTAGAACTCTTGATAAAACATCCCTAATTCTCTTTCTTTATTTACTTCTCTTTCTAGCTTGTTTGCTTGCTTGCTTGCTTGCTTGCTTGCTTGCTTGATTGATTGATTGATTGCTCGCTTTCCCTTTGTCTCTCTTTCTCTCTCTCTCTCTCTCTTTCTCTCTCTTTCTCTCTCTTTCTCTCTCTTTCTCTCTCTTTCTCTCTCTTTCTCTCTCTTTCTCTCTCTCTCTCTCTCTCTCTCTCTCTCTCTCTCTCTCTCTCTCTCTCTCTCTCTCTCTCTCTCTCTCTCTCTCAAAGAAAGGAAGTTTAGATTATCGTGCATACGTGAGCCCAGATTTGAACCAAAGTTTGGCGCATCGAACTTTTACCTTGTTTGGTAACTGTTCGATTGTTCCGTCCATCCAGGTCAGCAAGGGTCGGGCACCAACACAGGATGCTCGGGCGAGTGTTACTTGGGTGGGACCTTTTATCAGCTTTGTTCTGTTTGTCGATGTGTTCGATTTGTTTTGATAATAACTGTGCCTGATTAGGGATGTGACAAATTACGGCTGTCACAAGCTAATGTGAAAACGATTTATCCAAAACGATCAGTGTAATTTGCAGTATGTAGCCCAGTGGTGATGAAAGGGCCGTGTGTTGAAACCTATGTAGGTACGATTCCAGAGATCAGAGTCATGGCAAGCATACGTACTGTAGCGGTGTCGGGGATCTCCTTCCGCGTAAAGGGAAGTATGTTAATGAGGGCAGCTGGGTAGGGTTGGAGAGGCGTGGCGGCAGAGGAAGGCGTGGGCGGAGGTTCCAGCTGTGTTCTGCCAGTTTGGTTGAGGAGAGAACCTGGGGCTAGCCGGGGGGAGAGGAGATGATAGAGATCATGGAAACCCGGCGAAGGAGCGATAAAAAAAAAAGCAGCACTCGGATAGAGAAAGGTTATAGCAAAAAAAAAAAAAAAGTATTAGAGAGCCAATTAAGCTAAATACATGTAATTAAAAATTAAAGTAGAGATGCTTTGGCAGATACGTAGAAGAAATACACGATAGGTTATCTATATAAAAGAAACAATATTTGAACGAAGAGGGATAAATGTATAGAGGTCAGACGGAGAGGATAAACGAGCAATTATCTGTGGTGAAAGAGGGAAATTCCTTTGTGGGATCTAATTTATTTTCTGATATTAAACTGTTAAGTTTATTGTGACATTTTTGTGTCGACTTTTTTCTGTCGAGTTCTTTTGTGGTTAAATCAAAGGCAATCACTAACAGAAAAGACCTCCTTTGTTGATGATTTTGGGGACGTTGACAAACAACGCACAGAGCCATCCATCTCCCAGTCAGACTGTTATAAACCAATTATCGCGCACGCACCAGCATCCATATCATGCAACGCTGCAAGAAAGCAATATGGAAGCACCACGATGCAGTCATCATTCACGCTTACAGCGACCGCCATCGCCACCCCCGCCACCACAACAGCTAACCCAAAAGCCAGAAAAGTCTGCGAAAGTTTGCTAATGAGGCTCCAGTGGTTCAGTGTCCATAAGTGACAAGATGGACGTGTCAAGAAAGTTGAGGAGGAATGCCATTAGATTTATTCGAATCGGGATTAAAAAGATTTCTACCTTCAGTCCGATTTGTTTGAACTAAGTTTCATCCTTAACTTTTTTTCCCATTTTGATGACTTCGGCTGACTTTGTTCCATTTACATTTTTTTTTTGTTCTTCGTAACTTAATAATTTTTTTTATTAATGTGCTAATTTCTCTCCCTTCAGGTCGACACTGGTAGCGCTCTCGGCCTTCCTCGACGCCTTCCAGAAGATCGCAGACGCCGCTACAGGAACTCGAGGTAACCGTGGAGCGCTTTTACGCCAACTCATTCCTCATTTCTTATGTTTTTTAGTTATTTTATGACCTTTGGATGAAACTCAAACACATATTGGGTTACTGAGGTTTGGTGAGAGGCATCGCGAATGGAAGTTGTCTTTGTCTTGGGAAATGTTTTATGACTAGGCATGTTTATGCCATGGTCTTTGGAGGCAAGGTTTGTAACAAGTTCTTAGGAATGATTTTAAAGTGTGTATGTGTGGGTGTGGGTGTGGGTGTGGGTGTGGGTGTGGGTGTGTATGTATGCATGTATGTATGTATGTATGTATGTATGAGTGGGGGGGTATGTGTATATGTATGTGGGGGTTATATATATGTGTATGTGTATGTGTATGTGTGTGTGTGTGTGTGTGTGTGTGTGCGTGTGTGTGTGCGTGTGTGTGTGTGTGTGTGTGTGTGTGTGTGTGTGTGTGTGTGTGTGTGTGTGTGTGTGTGTGTGTGTGTGTGTGCGCGCGCGTGTGTGTGTGTGTGTGTGAGTGTGTGTGTTTGTGTGTGTACGTGCGTGCGTGCACATGTATATACGCTGTTTTTCTCCTCTTGATTTCCCTTTCTTTTATTTTCCACCTCTTTCTCTTTCTTTTTTTCGGCACAAGTCATGACGACGAGTTCAGTGGAATGCGATTTCCTGGTCTTTTTGGAACACAGACTCCATCAGGATAGAGTGACGAAGTGTGTTCATGAGTAAGCACATGTAACCCAGAGCTTGCTATCACTTGACAGTCTTAAAATGCTATGATCTTGACTGATATTTTTTTGTTACCTCTTTGTATGGAACGGAAGTATAGGAGTACGAGAGTGGCAGGCTAGGCACGCGGGTGCCAGCGAGTGCCGGCTACATATCCGGTAGTGTGACAGCGAAAGGGGTAAATTGTTGGCTCGAGAATTATGTGTGAGAAGCGTCAGTCGCAGGTAACGCACTCCTCCCGCGCTCTTTCTTTCCTTCCCATAGACACCAACGCCACTTTCGCTCCGTTCGCCCCTGGGTGTTATGGATATCTGCCTAGAAATGCTATTACCATATCCACTCCGGTGCACTGCCTCTCACACTCTGTCGCACCTTAGGTAATCTTCTTCCTTAATCCGATATATATTCTGTAGATGCGAAATCCTATCTCTCTTCTCCTCCTTTTGCTCATTCCTCTATTGGAACATCCCCCTTTTGCCACGT
>NC_061827.1:29410463-29415463 GCF_019202785.1 Penaeus chinensis | reverse complement strand
AACAGAGGCCATGGCTGTAACACCTGGAGGTAGTCGTGAGTGGCGTCTCGGTGGTGACACAATCCCGAACAGAGGCGTGAGAAGGGGAAGAAAAGAACGTGCGTCGGCGGTCTAACTGTTTTTCCGACTGGCGTATCGGTAACGGTAGTACGGTTCAACGGAGAGGCTGGTGCCCGCTGTTTATTTATCTAGCAGATATATGTAGAAGGTAACATTTTGGCAAAGCTATTAAAGGAGTTATTCGATATTTGTTATGTCTAGTATACCATTTCGTGTTTATACGCCCTTAGTTTTCAATTTTTGCAGTTACAACTCCCGAAAGGGTTCCGAAACCCAACCCACCCCATAACACATCCCCAAACCCCTATGTTACAATGTGATAAACCCTAACTGAAGTCACAGCTGCCATCGCTAAGGAGTGCGGCGGCCACCACACGGGAGAACCAACGCGGGAACAACGAAGATAACATCTGGAGGCGGCCTAGAGATAATGGGGAGTAACCGAGAGGAGCAGCCACCGCCAGGGGGCAGAGGTGTCGCCAGGACGGATTGCCTTCGCGGGCGAGGGATCCGGGCGGGTCGAGGAGGATCACGGCGGGACGTCGTCTTGGCTGACGCTGCTCTTTTGTCTGTTCATTTTCATTAGTTCTGATTGTTTACTTTATTTATTTATTCAGTTATTTACTATCAATGACAACCGCCATGACCCATTACCTTAACTATCAATGTCATTGCAAAATGTGATGAAAATTAAGAGAAGAAAAACACAAATTCAGCGTGTGCTATACCTTCCTCGAGCGAATTCTTGGTGTCCCAGAGAGACTCTCAGACCCCGACATCGCCTGCCAGACTTTCTGCCACACAACACAAACACCTTTCAACTTGGCGCTGTCTTCGCACCACGTCTTACTCGCCCGCCGTAATCTTTTGCCTCTAGAGCAGACAGGGGTGTTAGTGGGGATTCGGGGATTAGAGTGTGTAGACGCAATGAATTAGAAAGAAAGGGAGCTAGGATTTCTAAATGGGCTTTATTAGCTAGTGCTAGTGTCTTGCGGTGGAATTAGATAGTGGCTGGGTGCCATTAACAGCCTCTTGTGTTTTTCTAGGTTTGTGTTTTGCCTTTGTTTTTGTGGGCGGTGGCGGTGCTTGATGCCTTTACCTCTAACGCTTATGCGATGGTGATAACATTAGGTGATGAGTTCGCATTTGGACTGGGTAAGGTTCATCTGAGAGAGGTAATTGCGTTCAACCCAAGGCGACTTAAGGTTTGTTATGTTTTCAGCGAGGGGGTCGTAGAGGTTCCAGATGAAACGAGAAATGCACTGGAAGAGGAAGGGGGATTGTTAAGTTGGGTCTCATTGTAATCTAATTGTTGTTCTGCAAGACGATGCTAATTGGAGTATTCGTTCTGAAATTATATCAACATACAGTAATGAAAACTGTAAATGGAATATAATTTAGAAAGTTATACAATGCTGTTATTAAAGAATGGGTACATAGATATCCCCAGTGCTAGATAGTGAGCCATTCATCTCGAAGATTGGCTGTACTCATTAGTGTACTAATTAAATGCAAAGAGGCAGATTTAACGGAGAGTGGCGCTCGCCTATTGTTAGACCATACTGGGTGGAGTTGCCTTTGAGTTTGTTTTGTCTGAAGCGTCGCATATGAAAAAGTAATTACCGTGTCATTAGCCACAGAGACTTTCACTGAGTCTCCCTTCCTTCCTTTCTCTACCCAGTTTCACGCCGACTTCTTGCGCAACAGTCAGTGCCTTGGCATTGCTCAGACCGAGCCTCCGGTCACGTACGAATCTCTCTCTCCTGTTCGCTGCCGCGGGTCGTTGGTTTAGATCGAGAAGCGACGTTTAGATGAGTTCTTTCGACCAAGAGGAGGGCGATCTTTTTGCTCGTTAAGCGCTCCTCCTGAAAGCGACGTTCTCTTAACAGACTGGCTAAAATCACTTCACTAACTTTACTAACTTCACTAACTCTTCACAAGCTGTGGTGACGAAAGTGACATATAGAATAATTAAGTTATATTGAGTTGAAGAGAGAAAGCTGTATGAGAAAAATATAAAGGCAGATAGAATATATATATTATTCTTTGTACGTGGGAGGTATAATGGTAGCAAAATACGGTTAATAACGATACTAACAAGAGGAAAATATACAGTCTAAGTCACTCACTCACAGGTTCACTAACACGTTCACTCACTCACACACTCTTTCTCCCACTCATTCTCTCTCTCTCTCTCTCTCTCTCTCTCTCTCTCTCTCTCTCTCTCTCTCTCTCTCCCTCCCTCCCTCCCTCCCTCCCTCCCTCCCTCCCTCCCTCCCTCCCTCTCTCTCTCTCTCTCTCTCTCTCTCTCTCTCTCTCTCTCTCTCTCTTTATCTCTCTACAATTATAATAAAGAAAGTAGCAACGAACTCCTTGTTGGTGACATTGATGATGAAAAAGATCCCGGTGTTGATGAGGCAAGAGCGGGAGAGGGTGATGCAGACGTAGACGAGACGTAGACGTAGACTTGGACGAGTGGCCGACGTGGAGCCGCGGGTGCAGTCGAGGGCGAGTGCTCAAAAAGCGACGGCGGAAGTTCCGAGCCGCCGCGATAACTCGGCGCTCAGTTGAACGCCCACCGTTTTTGTTGGTCGGAGTCGGAGAAAACGTGACATCCGTCTGCCTTGTGCTTGCTGAGTAAAAGCATCTCCTGAGGCGCGAACTGCCGGATTTTACATAAACGCTCATAGGGTATATATAATGTAATACAATTTTACAATATTAGTAGTATTTGTATATATAAAGTATAAAGCCCTGCGTGCATGTATTCATGTATACCTGAAAGCTCAAAATATCTGCCTGCCTACCAACGTACGAACCGATATACATACATACATACATACATACATACATACATACATACATACATACATACATACATACATACATACATACATACATACATACATACATACATACATACATATGTACACGCATACACACAGACATACAGACATACATGCATGCATAAATTTACATATAAACTTGTGTGTATATGTAAGTAAGTTTGTATGCATATGTAGAAGCACGCACGCACACACACACGCCCACGGTTCTTTCCCCATTTGCACTAAAAACACAAAATGATGAAGGCCAAAGTGGCTGGTGCATGGCGCTGGGCAAGGAAACGTTCTGTTCTATCCAACGTGGATGATGCATGTCTTTTGTTAGTCGTTGAGGTGAAGTTCCGGGAAGAAAATGAGAAACTTACGTGGTGAATAAAGTATTTTGTCGGTTTTATTAATCTTTTCTCTTTTTTTCTCGTGGAGAATCGAGGTCACGAAAGAAAGAAAAAAAGTAAAGATGAATGAATAGTCCGGAATGGCATCCTAGGGTTTCAATGTAATTCCGGGTGTGAATGGCCGAGACTAAAGAAACGGCTGTAAATCTTGGGACACAAAAGTGTCTTCCGGATCACGTAGGCAAGCAGATGACAGGCTCCTCCCGGGAGGCTTTGGCGTGGACGCCAACCTCGAGCAAATACGTACTCGGTCTGTCTGCCTGTTTCTTTGTCTCCTCATTCTTTGTCTTTCTTCCTGCCTCTTCCTCTTATCCTTCACGTCCCCGCTCCCTCTTCTATCTATACTCTCCCTCTCCCTCTCCCTCATCCTCTCCCTCTCCCTCTCCCTCATCCTCTCCTTCATCCTCTCCCTCTCCCTCTCCCTCTCCCTCTCCCTCTCCCTCTCCCTCTCCCTCTCTCTCTCTCTCTCTCTCTCTCTCTCTCTCTCTCTCTCTCTCTCTCTCTCTCTCTCCCTCTCCCTCTCCCTCTCCCTCTCCCTCCCTCTCTCTCTCTCTCTCTCTCTCTCTCCCTCTCCCTCTCCCTCTCCCTCTCCCTCTCCCTCTCCCTCTCCCTCTCTCTCTCTCTCTCTCTCTCTCTCTCTCTCTCTCTCTCTCTCTCTCTCTCTCTCTCTCTCTCTCTCTCTCTCCCTCCCTCTCCCTCTCCCTCTCCCTCTCTCTCTCTCTCTCTCTCTCTCTCTCTCTCTCTCTCTCTCTCTCTCTCTCTCTCTCTCTCTCTCTCTCTCTCTCTCTCTCTCTCTCTCTCTCTCCCTCCCTCTCTCTCCCTCTCCCTCTCTCTCTCTCTCCCTCTCTCCCTCTCTCCCTCTCTCCCTCTCTCCCTCTCTCTCTCTCTCTGATCACGTTTTTCCTTCCTTCCTTCTTTTCTTTCCCCATCTTTTCCCATCTTCCCTTTTGTGTTGTCGCATCCAGAGATAAGACGCTGCCCCCTCCTTCCCCCGGCCCAAGATACAAACTCGCCGGATAAATGGATTACCGAACACGCAAACTCGGAAAAGAAGGAAATTGCTTCTAAACGTGGAAGCGGCGGTCGTCATGAGCGCGTCTTGCACGTCGGAAAGGAAACTCTAGCTGCGGAAAATTCTTCTCTAACGTGATTGAAGGGGAGAGGCTGATGGCGAGGGAAGGGGCGAAAAGGAGAGGATGAGAGGGAGCATGAGGATCCCGCCGGAAGGTGAATGGAAAGGTAAGAAAAAGGGGAGGAAATGAGGAAGGAGCAGGGGTTGTTGGTGAAGGAAGGAGGCCTTGGAAAAATTGATTACAGTTAGTGAACTGTATACTGATAAGGGCGCAGGTAGATGCCAAGGAAAGAAGCGGAAGTGTAGACGAGAAAGAGGGGCACCGAATGAAACTCTCTACGAATAGACAGCATCGTCTTTTAATCGTCTTTCCACGAATAGACATTAGTGTCAGCTTGTTATGGCGTATTAATAAAAGGCATCCCAAAGCAGCACCCGCATAAGTGACAGCTTGTCCAGAAAGGCCCATTTTTTCTCTTTATTTTTCTTGCGTTTCCCATCATTCTATTTAATAGTAACGGAGGAACGAATAATCGAGAGACGTTTGAGTAGAATAAACTATCCTCGCTAAGAAAAACATTCATGGCTTTCGAAATACAGCACTGAAGAGGGCGTGGGAGGAGTGAG